>NC_043716.1:19861425-20076371 GCF_006229205.1 Suricata suricatta
AGGTCTAGCAGGAAAACAGTAGAGACCTAATGGAGAACTAGGGGGAGTGGAGGAGGGAGAGAGAGTTGGGGAGAGAGAGGGATGTAAAATTTGAGAGACTATTGAATGCTGAAAATGAACTGAGAGTAGAAGGGAAAGGGGGAGGGGGGAAAGAGGTGGTGGTGATGGTGGAGGGCACTTATGGGGAAGAGCACTGGGTGTTGTATGGGAAACAATTTGACAATAAAATATTATGGAAAAAAATAAAAAAAGAATAAAAAGCCAAACCTGTAAAAAAAAAAAAAGAAGAAGAAGAAACCCAGGTGTTCTACTTGACTTCTTGCTCTGACTCCCATTATCTGGAATCCTGCCACATCCACCTATTTTATCCATGCTGCTGCCAAAGCAGAACACCTCACTAGTCTTCTCCAGACTCTTTAGGGATCCCTTTGGCCTTCAGAATAAAGTTCAAGTCCCGCAGAGGTCTTCAGGAATGATGTCAAGCACAGAGAGAGGCAGGGGAGGAGGACACATAAGGACCTAAGTTTGAATAGCAACTCTGTAATGTGTGACATATGTGATGCATACCATCTCTCCAACTCACTCTTTCCTCATCTTTATTGTGGAGCCACTATCTCTGGCACTGTAGAATTTTGTGAAATTTTAACCAAATGAGAAGAGTATGTGTTACCTGTTAAGAAACAGTGCCTGCCCTGTAATGGCTTTGAACAGTAGCTGATCTTAAATGGCAGTGTTCTGAACTGTGTTGTTAGTGGGACTTTTAATGGTGCTACATAGGAAGTATCATGGTGTCCTCGTTTCTGCCTCATGGGGGAATTCAATTCATCATGGACTTCAAGGTAGGAAGTGGCTTTTCTGCCAAATGTAGTATCATGCCTTTCCCAGCACACAGTGGAGAAAATACCACAGAGCCCACTCATGGAATAACATGGCAGACATCAAAAAGGCCCCAGATGCAGAAGTCAGCAAAGTCAAGTGCAGCAGGACCATCCTGGTCACCCCATGAGCAAGAAGGGCAGAGAGAAGCAAGGACTGTGCATTCTTAGCATTTTGGAGAGAATAAAATGTACCCATGGAGATCATTAGAAAGAACCAGTGAAGAATAAGAGGCAAATTGCAGAGTTTTCCATTTTTGGCAGACAAGAACCAGAAGTGAACCTTGGCCAATTCAGTGTGTCCCCAGAGTAGCCCCTCACACTTGGGGAAGAATCCCAACTGGACTCAAAATGTTTCCTTAACCACAGTGGTGATAGGTTATTCTTATTCTTTTGAGTTATTGTTTGTTTTATCATCTGGTGTCATGATCCACTGTATGGATGTTTTATTGTAAATGATTATGCCCAGTAAATACATAACTTTTTCATCAGAGCAGTGTAGACCTCTTCATTTTCAACAAATTGCTGTGTTTTCTTCACAAAATACAGAGCTTAAAACCCTTCTAGCTGTTGTGACATATGGATACCTGGATGGGAAGGCTCCTGTATGACATTTGTTGAGAAATCTCTTCCCTGTGAAGCTGATGGAATTTCTGCTTTCATATTTTTCTCTCTTGTACTTGGCCATTACATATGCTGTTTGAAGTTTTCCAATTGTTTCCTGGCTGAATCTGGGGAGAAAGAGACTTGTCTCTATATGGGTCAGCACAGCTTAGAGGGAAAGAGCCATCCTGAGACACATGGGATGGTGGCAAGGATTCCTCTGGCCCAAGAGTCTCTGGAGGGATTGCTTGTAGGACTTGGGCAAACAGAAGCTGTCCTTGGTGACCCCTTCTGGCAGAGACTTCTCTCACAGAGGACACGTGAGTCTTTGTGGATTATTCAGGGATTGCTTTGTCTGTGGTTATATGTGCATGGCAATCTCATGAAGAGGAAGAGCAATAGGGTCTGTAGCTAGACGGGGGCTTGGGTTTGTGGTCCCCGTCTTTGCTAGTTTTCATGAAGTTGGGCCATGTTATCACTCAGACCCTCAATTTCCTCGCTGAAACCTCATTGAAAGGCTATTGTGAGGATTAATGAAGCTAGCGTAGTAATGGCTCAGCACTGTTTCGGACATGATAATGTTAATTTCCTTCTTATTCCTTTCTCTTTCCTTCCATCCCAGACCATGAGGTGGGAAACTCTTTGCACAGTATTATCCATGTCTGCTGGACTTTCTCAAGGACACAATTCCTTCTTGGCCAAGCAGGTGTATTACCAGGAACTTGGGCTTTTTGAGATGTGGATTCGAGATAAGAGCCTATGGTTCTGCCCCCAGGTGAACAGAGAGACAGTAAGATGGCCATCAGGGTACAGAAGAATTTCTACTCTTCAGCTCTGAAACATTCTCACTGAAATCTGCCCTTCTGGAAGGGGCTGAAAGGAGGGGGTTTATTATGTAACATGGATTTGATGTTAGGATTTGCACACTGAGTTTTCATTACTGGGCCTCATAAAAACCAGAAGAGTTCAGTGGAAAAGATTAAAAAAAAATTTTTTTTTACGAAGATAGACAAGTCAGGGGGTCTGACATATTCTCCACTCTGTGATTCTTAAGGACAAAGATAAATGGAAAAGAAAGATTCTATTTTTGTAGTTTGAAAGCACTTACTTTAGGTCAGGAAAATAGCCAGTCTGGATATTTAGTCCTGTCTATATAGCCTGGACCAGACCTTTCTTCTTCTTCTGCTTCTTCTTCTGCTTCTTCTTCTTCTTCTGCTTCTTTTTTGCTTTTTTATTAATTGGAAGAGCTGACCAGGTAGGGAGATGGGGAGGTTGCAGGAGATGTACAATCCTGTCTGATCACAAAAGGATGAAGGAAATTGGACATCCTACAGCAGAAGGAAAGGCAAACAAGCTTTCATATCAAAGATACCTCAATTCAAATATCATTCCCATTCCTTACTATCTGTGTAACCCTGGACTCTGAGCCTCAGCTTTTCATCTGTCCAATGGGGGTAATTGTAGCTACCTCTGACCAGGAACTTGCTGAGCATCATGTCAGACAGCAACGGTGTGTCTGAGAGTGCATCACTGATGGAACCCAGGGAAAGAGAAGTCATAAGCCTGCCCACTGTAGCACTTATTCTGAGATTTATTCAGAGTAATGGCCAAAAGAAAAGCCACATTAAGGATAAAGCACATTTTGTGTTATTCTTATACATCTTCCTTTTTGTATGCTAAAAAGCTTTGAGGTATCCTAAAACAAAGTATATGGATACAATAAAACAGGACATTGCAACAAAGCATAGAAAAGATTGGGAGAGTACATATTCTAATTACTTGGCTGAGATAGTTACTGAGTTTAAGGATGGAGTTTGGGGCTTCCCAATAACAAGCCAAGAGTGGAAAAGAATGGATTAAATGATTATTATTTTCTGAGAAAACACATGATTCTAAGTAAGAAAATGTTTTCTTGGCATTACATTCTCAATGGAATTCATCACAATTTCCTGAAACATACAAGGCACTGCACCTAATATTTGTTGCACAGAGTGACATAGGGAACGCCATCTCCACCATGACCCTCCTACAGTGTGTTCTAGGAATTTTATCATTCTGACCCTTGAAGAAGGAAGCCACAGCAGGTAATAAATTATGGCAGAATACCAGCTTGGACTTAGGTTCAGAACCCTATTCACTTTCTAATTGTGTGACCTTGTGAATTGCCTTGGCTTCACTTCCTCGGCAAAAGGGCGCATCACACCACCTACCCCTCCCATGGTGCCATTCTGTGCACTGGAAGAGCAGACATGTGTCCAACACCCAGCTTGGAGGCTGACACAGAGGAAGTGCTTCATAAATTGGATCAGTTTTCGGGGTGCCTGGGTGGCTTAGTCGGTTGAGCATCTGACTCTTGATTTTGGCTCAGGTCACGATCTCTTAATGTTTTCAACAGTCTCTCAGCTGTCTGCAAAATATGGCACAAGTTCCCTGGCCAGACCTTCAGGACCCTTTCACCTTGGGGCCTGCTACTTCCAGCCAGTCCTCTCCAACACACACTCTAGGCTCTAGGCAGCTTAAACTATTGACCTGCCCAGGGATACATAATGCCTTTGCACAAGCTCCTCCCTCTGCCTGAAGCATCTCTCTCCTCCCCTTCCTGCCCAGTTTGGCACACTACGTCATCCATTCTTTAAGATTGTTCAACTGGCCCTTTCTCTCGGGCTATCTATCGCTAGCCTGAGAGTTAGTGTCTCTGTATCTGGATACCCTGGGTGATGCTTTTACATTCTCCTGCAGTATTTTCTCTCTTTCTCTTGCTGGATGATGGGCTCTTTGAGGTCAGAGACAGTGTCTGTCACATCAGCATTTCCTTTAGTGCAAATTGGGAGCTAGTTAGTATCTAGTGCTAATTGGTGGCTCCACTGTACCTGGTATGTACATGTGTCTGACTTCACCCTTGTAGCTGTAACCCCTACAGTGACCCATGCACTGAACTTTGAGCTCTTTGAAACAAGAATCTTTTCTACTTCATGTCAGCATCTTAAGTGTGTATCACCTGCCCACAGTGGGAATGAATGGCTTTTAAGAATGAATTAATTCATTCTGGGTGAATGAATAAGTGAGGATCTCTGGACCTAGTATCACCCACCTACCCTTCAAATGAGGGGAGAGTGACATTTTAATCTATTTCCATTTCAGGCACATCCAATTAAATGTAGTTCTTGGGAATTACATCTTAGGTGGGAATTAACTTCCAATATGGCACATAAAGTAAAAATCAAGCAAATAAAAACCATCCTTGAGAATCTCTCAGGAAGATACCCTATTGGGAGTAGTATTTCTCAAGTCCAACCTTCTTAGTTTCTCTTCTGCATTGGCAAGGTTAATTTTCTTTAGTGGAACCCTAGAAATAAATAATTAGCTTGGGTTTCAGGGTCATGTTCAATCGAGAATATGTATCATTAAACACTAGACCAGGTTGGGAGCCCACAAAAAACACCTTGAAAGAGGATGTCATGAGGGCATGACTCGCTGGATGATGGCTGGGTGGATGCTGAGTCTTTGGGGCACAGCTGGTTAGGAAAGGCTTACACTGGGGCATCAAAAGACACCAAGATGGGCAAAGGCAGAAGCAGGCTAGGGGTCAAGGAACCAATGCAGGAAGACAGCATGTGTCCTGAGATAAAGAATAGAGAAGCAAAAAAGGTGAATTGTAAAACGTAGCAGTAGGTTCCAAAAGCAGAAGCCAGGGAGGCAGGAAGAGAGGTCCAAGTTCTAAAAGATGCCATCATGACAACCAAAGAGGGTGCTTGAGGGCCACAGGCTTGAGTAGCTGCCGTCACCGTCCATGCATGACCTCCCCTCACATGACTCTTTGTGCTGCCGTGCCCTTGGCTCATCCAAGGATTGTTGATTTTCAGATTTTACAAAATACTTTAATTGCGAAAGTAGAACTTCTGTTATAAAATTCAAACTTCGATATTAAAGCTTATAAAATAAAAATGAAGAGTCTCTCCTACCTCCCTAATGCCTCCATTCCTACTCTCCAAGGGTAACTAACCAGTGTTAACAAATCGGTGTATCTCTCTCTCTCTCTCTCTCTCTTTCCATGTGTATTTTAAGCACACACTCAAACACACATTCACACAGTGTTTTTTTTTTAATTATTAAAAATGCTATTGTGACCTACATTCTGTTTTGTGTTATTTTTTTTTCTTACTCAGTGATATATCATGGCAGAATTTTGCACCCCTAACTTTTGCACCTAATACTGCTCAAAGTGAAGTAAGCCTATTAAGGTATCTGATGCTGGGAAGCTATTCAAACCAGATCTTGATATTCTAAGAAAGCTTTTCCCCCCATCCTATTCAGTCTGTTAGCCTCAGTGAACTAGAAATTAAAGATTTATGTGCTAGTTATTATTTTTTAAGTAAAAATTTAAGGGCAAAGCTTTGCTGGAAATATACATAGTAATTGTGTTTACTGATCATCACCAGTCCCGAATAGCAATTCACAGTATAAAACTCAAGTAATTAGAACACTAAGCCCAGGTTAATTAAAATACTGGGTAACATTTGGGCAAGAATAAAATCCACTTTGGAGATTTTCCAGGCGCACATTCATTTTGTAGGCACTTAATTCACCCTGGGAGCTGGTGCTGACAAGGTAAGACGTTCGGTGCTAATCAGCACTGGTCCGCCTTTGATCACACCCTGCACATTTCTCTTCTCTGACTCCAGGACCAGATTTCGAAAGCAGGGTCCAGCCACTGGGTCCAGCACTGCTGTTGTTTACACCTAATCTTGGGTCCCCTTCTTGTGTTATTACCGTCCATGCCACTTGCCTTAATGGTTACAATCTGGCTAATTAAAGCAATTAATCAAGCCTCCAAGAAGTTTGGATGCTATGCAAAGTTTCTTCTGCCTTTGCCCTCCATCCAGTGCTGGGGGCCTGGTTCCTCTGGAATGTGGTGCCCATGGCTGGTCAGAGGATCCACATGTGTGAATGGTTCCTCCTGCTGCCTGCAAGTGTTCAGATGAGCTCTGACGGTAGAACTTCAAGGTCATCCCTCTAAAATGCTTTTCTGAACAACCTCTGCCCTAGGTTGGGTGAGTGCTACCTCTGCCATTCTTCATCAGCCATATTGCATTTATCAATATCCCTTTATGTTTTGGAGCTCCTTTGAGGCAGCCTTGCATTTTTCGTTTTGTACTTTCAGAGCTTTGTCTAAAATCTGTGTGCAAGGGATGCCCAATAAAAACCCACATCCCCTAGTTCCTTTCCACCCAAAGACTTTTGGCAAGGAGGATAATTAATTCAACAGATATTTATAAGGATCCCTTTCAGGTTAGGTTCCAATCTGGCCCCCAGCTGTGGGCACCGTGAGGAATCAGAAATGAATAAGATAAGGCTCTTGCATGTGAGGAGTTTACAAACTAGTGGGGAGATAAAGCACATTCACAAATGGCTGTAAGATATGAATCCATTATAGGATAGAAGGCCAAAGAAGGTGCCATGGACTTTCTAAGCAAGGGAGATCCAAAAGGGCTTCATGGAGGAGGTGGCATTTTGGCCAGGCTTTTGATTTTTACAAAACTGATTTGGATGCAGAGACCTGAGTGTGCGCATGTGTGTGCGTGCACGCGTCTATATACATAAACTTGGTGGGGCAGGGAGAAGAGACTGAGGTGCTTGAAGGAATAAAACTTCCAACACAAGCAGAGGCACTGGGTTGCATGTGTGCAGCCTTGCATTCATCACAGAGATTAAATATTGTTGGGGCAGGAGCTAGCAGCCCCAGGAGGTGTCCTGGGTCTGGATAGACCCTCTGCAACACCTTGGGGTAGGTGCATTTCAAGTTCAGCCTCCCCTCATTGCCTTTATCTTTCCCTTTGAGGGGCATGCCCCTCTAACTTTCCCACTTCCAGAGAGGATTTTTGGGCTTTCCAGCCTTCCTCAAGAATGCCCATTCTCAGGAAGAGATCAAAACTCTTTTTTCCTATGTGAATGTGGCTTCCAGGCTATCTATTATCACTTGGTCTGCGGTAGCCTGGAACTGACTTCACCTAGTCCAGAGCTGGGAGGGGGATTTTGTACCAGAACCAGGTCCCAATGCGCACTCGGCTTTCTTCTACTGCTAGGAACTGACGAAAGGAGTAGGCCCCCTCCTTATGCACTGCCTCACTTGGTCTACATTTCGTGGCCACAAACCAAACTGTATTCTAGGGGACAAGCTTCCTCAGCCTCTGCTTCTGGTTTTCTTTCTCATTACTTTAATTAACAGAGTAAATAAAGATAGCAGGGTGCCTTTCTAAGACTGAATTTGCTTTTATTTCCCTTCTGTGCTCTAGTAAGGGTTTCTGACTATGGAGAGGAAGGTAAACCAGTGCTGTGGCTCCTGGAGGAGGGCCGTGCAGGGCCAGCCTGGACCTCAAGAGGGTAAATTCCCATGTTTCAGGACGGTAGCAGGAGAGCCCCATTGGATGGGGAAGAGGACATAACAAGGCCCTTTTTGTTTCAAAATGTTTTTTTAAGTGTGTTTATTTTGAGAGTGCTAGAGAGAAAGAGAGAGCATGAGTGGGACAGGGGCACAAAGAGAGGGAGAGAGAGAATCCCAAGCAGGCTTCTCGCTGTCAGCACTGAGCCCGATGTGGGGCTCCTTCTCATGAACCACGCATGAGACCATGACCTGAGCTGAAATCAAGAGCCGGATACTCAGCCGACTGAGACACTCCATCACCCCTGTTTTGAAGTTCAAAAAGGAAAAAGACGTTCACTTTCACAGGGGAGTTGATCTTCAAGGAAGGAAAATGATTCTAGGTCTGAAAAGGGTCACCAAGAACAAATTTGGGCAACCATAAATCTTAAGAAAGTCTGTGGGAAGGGCTGAAACAGCTGATTATCTAAGAGGTACAATTTGTGCATCCATTAGGGATAGTTTTGGACATGCTTAGCACTGACAGAGTGGCTGTCCCTCTTTCCAGAGTCCACAGTGTCCCACGCTGGGAGGTTGAGGAGCAGCTGCCCAGGATTATCTGTTGGGCTGCAAGGGACGGGCCAGTCACGCTACAGAGCATCCCCATGTGGACAGGGCAGAGTCTGGGCTTGCCCTGTGTTAATGAGGGATACAAACCATCTTTCTTGGTCTATGTAAATGCTAGGGATTTGGAAAAATTTGACAGGGAGAGAGATCAAAAACAAGAACACAGACTCAAAATCCTCAAGCAAAATAATCCTTTGTGACCTGGGATGTGGGCCTGGGACTTTCATGGGGCAGTAAAAAGCAGAGGTCGTAGGGACAGAGTCACAACACCTGCCCCAGCCTAGTGTGTGAAAGTGTCGTGATAAAATCAGAAGCCGGACATCTTCTGAACGGACCCTTCTTACCATCTGTAACGTTCTCTTGTAAATCTTGGGCCATGTTTCTTTCAAAGGAGGAGCTCTGTGGCTGTATTTTTTGGTAAGTGTGATTTTGTTGAGCCATTCATTATTTTAGTCAGTGGGTTTAGAGCAGCCAAGTCTTTCAAGTTTTAAAAGGTCTAATTTTTTATTGAGACAGCTCGTGGTGCATCATTGTTATAGGCTAGAGATGGTGTGGGTAGTAAGGGACTCCCAGGCCGGCCTCAGCCCACCCTCTCTCCTCACATTGCCCCGAGTCAGAGGGCCGGTGCGACAGGGCTGCAGCGGGTATGAGGGCAGCACGGAGCTGGAGGGTTTTCTCGTAGCAAACACATCGCTGTGGTGACTCATTCTGGCTTCAGAGTTGGCTGGATTCCACAGGTAATTTGCTTTCCCATGTGGAAACCTGAAGTCATGATGTGTCTGTTCTCTGCTTGAGCTCCAAATATCCATTTCCTATCTCCTTTCTCTTCCTGGCAATGTGTCTTTCATGACCACTGAAGGTTCTCTCCTCTGAAAATCCTTTCCTGTCACCCCCAAGAGAGTGTGTGGCTCCCTGTACCCAGTGCATTCATATCTGTCTTGCTCATGGATGCCATAAAGTGTCTGTTGTCTTTACCTTGAACTCATGATAGCCAGGGCCAGTGGTTGTATTTCTGTGTTCTAGCACCTAGTATATTGTAGGCATAGGTAAATATTAGTTGAATGAATACATGTGTCATTGTTTCTTTGGGCGTAAGTGTAATATTTTATATTTAATAAATGCATAGTCAATTTCTGTTAAAGAGCTACAAAAACTTAGTCTTGTACATTCTTACCATGTCAGACATGGAGGCAGCTGGGTTTTTTTTTTTATGTTTTATTTATTTTGAGACAGAGAGAGACAGAGCATGAGGGGCGGGGCAGAGAGAGAAGGAGACACAGAACTGAAAACAGGCTCTAGGCTCTGAGCTGTCAGCACAGAGCCCTACACAGGGCTCAAACCCATGAACATGAGATCATGACCTGAGGCAGAGTTGGAGGCTTAAACCGACTGAGCCACCCCAGGCGCCGCAGGAGGCAGCTGTTTTATAAATGCAAAACCTGTGGCCCAGAAAAGGAGTTAACTTACCTAAGGATGCACAGCATTTCCATATCACAATTAAAACTTGAAAACAGGGCCTCTGTGGAAACACAAAGCCCTGCTTATTATTTCTGTGTCACCATTTGAAATATTTATTATTTAGTTGCATTAAAATACATCTTCTTATATTCCTTTGAGTATAAAGAAAGATTAAGGATTATGTTTATTATTAAGATTTTGTGTCTTCCTAACAGAAATCACTTTTCTTCTTGCTAGAAGTTAGGATCAGAAGTGGCCAATTCCCAGTCTTCGAGGAAAGCAGGTCATAATTACTTTCCATCAAATTTTTGGTAGAAATAATCCTCTCTTACGCGGAGACAAGATATCTACTGAACTTTCATTACACATTTTTTTCTCATTGAGTTTACAGCCCCCTTGTTGAGAAGCATGATGCCAGCTTAACTAGAGCATTGAAAATGTGCTGTTCTCCAAGTCATCTGTAGATCGTGGGTACCGCAGTTTGGACCAGACACCTCAGTGTTGGAAGTTAGGTAATAGCAGGAATAGTGGTGTTGGTATTGAGTCTCAGTCTGCCCCAGATATCATGGCTTCCCTGTTAGCTGTCTGGAGCCCAGGAAGGATCACCATGGATCCAAGATCTGCTTTCTACCTCTAGAGTATGACATGTGACAAAGGAGGGACAGGCCCAGAAAGAACCAAGAGCAGTGGCCCTCTCTTATAAATCTGCTCCTGAGCGGGGGTGGAGGAAGTGGGTTGGGCTTTATTTCCATCGCTGCAGCTCTGGCTCCTGAACTTCAAATTTTGGGAGATCAGAGCCTGAGCCAGGCTGAAAGTGGGGCAAAGTCAGCTCTGAGCGTGGGTGAGAAGTGAGTCTGAATCACCTCACTCTCCCTCCTGAATGACAGGAGAAGAGCTAGCAGGAAGTAAGATCCAAATGTGGCCAAAATCCAGCCAGTCTTGTCCACCCAGCTCTGCCCTTGTGGTTTTCAAGAAGAGTCTTACCCTTAAGCAACTGGAACTGTTAGCTTGCAGTTCATGCTAATTCATTGCAGCAAGCCTCTATTAAGTGCCTGATGTGTGCCTAATTAATCCACTGGGGTGATGCAAGAGAAGTAGAGGTCTTTGCCCTTGCCTTCCATATATTTACAATATAGTTGAAAGATTCATCCATTCATTCAACATTTTCTGAAAGGCTACCTTGTGCTCTATATAGTATTAAGTACTGAAGACAGTGATGGTAAAGACACAGCATCTCCCCTGAAGCATTCCATGGTCTGATAGACTGATGGGGGAGACAGGTCCTAGAGAAGGAGTGAGAAGGGCCGGGAGAACCATCTAGTGGGGCAGAAGCAGAATGAAGGGGGTATGTCACCCAGCCCAGGCTCAAACTAGAGGAGGTGATACATGAATAGCATCATGAAGGATGAGCAAGAATTAGCAAGTGAGGAAATAAAATTATGTGTGTACCATGCAATTTTAAGAGTCAGAATCATCCCCTATTAGCATGTAGGGGATGGTTTAATGATTCATGAGAATAAAGGACTAGAGCATCTGAAACTGTAACTATCTCTGGATATACCCACAAATAACTAGAGAATAATTAAAAAAAGAAAAACATAACAAAAAAATAACAGAACTCTCACATGCTGCTGGTAGGAGTGTAAATCGGTACAACTGTTTTTGGAAAACTGGCAGTATTTGTTAACGCTTAACATATGGCTACCCTATGACATAGTCATCTTACTCCCAGGTATATATACCCAACAGAAATGCATGCATGTGTTTACTAAAAGTCATGCATAAGAAGATTCACAGCAGCACTATTCCTAATAGCCATAGCCTGGAAAATGCTACAGTGACCAGGAGTATAGAATGGACACATAAATTGTGCTCTATCCATAGAGTAGAGTACTGTGCCACAGTGCGAATGAATGGCCCACAATTATTGCAATAATATGGACAAGTCTTATGTAAAAGTGTACAATCCAAATGACCCCATTCTTATAAAAAAAAGTACAAAAATAGGCAAACTCATCTATGCCATTAGGAGTGAGAATAGTGGTGATGCTTGGAACCAGAGCCAAGCATGGAGGTGGGTGCTTCACTGGGTCATTGATGCTCTAATTCTTGACTTGGGCATTGATCATGCAGAGGCACCTGCTTCGTGAAAGCGCAGCTGGCTTTACGCTCACGAGAGTCATGGCTTTTGTGTGCACCAGGTTTCAATAAGGAGTGGCAAGCCACCTGTAATCCCGGGAGGCACTGCAGGTCTAAGGCTGTAAGGGCTCCAGGAAGGCCGAGTTCAGAAAAGGTCCACGGTGAATTGGATCCTTCTGGATGGCTCTTCTCTCAGAAGAGTGGGTACTCAGAGGAGGCTTGGTGTCCTTGTGTTATTAAATCAAGCACTTCATTTTCCCTCAAAGGAGGTTTCTTCTCATTCATTTAGCTTTTGCAACAGAAATTACAGATATTTCAGAAATGGGGTTGTGAACAGAGGAAGGTTTTATTTTTCACATGGTTAAGTCTGTCCATTACCAGTGGGTGGCTTGACTCTCTGTCCCTCAGTGTACACATCAGGAAAATGGAGTAACAATCTGGGACTGTTGCTCTGAGTGTTGTTTCTAACTTCAGCAGGATACTAAAAGTGTAGGGACCATACAAATTCTAGGGGTCATTGTATTCTGATGCAGGGGGTGTGGCGCCCTGGGGTGGCCTGATCTGCTTGAAGATGGACAGAATCAGGATGCCAAGCTGTGTGCCTGCTACCTCTCTAGGAAGCTCTCATCTCAGCGTTTTACCTCTTCATCCCCTGACATTTGGCCAGCCCACTGAGCCCACCCTTGTGGTCTTTTCCTCCCATGAAGACAGAAGCGTTGGGACCCAGGAGTGTTCTCAACAGCACATGGGCTGTTTCTCTCTCTATCCTAGAGAAGAAAGCCAGGACAGAGGCACATGAAGCCAATGATAATTGTTCTCCCAGGTCCCTGGCATGCTTACTGCCCTCCTCACTCCAGATGCCAGGAACGCCACAAGAAAACCACCCTGGAAAGCACCATGATAGAACCTACCATTGTCCCTGACAGCCCAGGATCCCAGCTTGGCCTAGAGCCACAGCAGAGGGAGAGGAGAGAGAACAATGGGCTGAATGTTGACTTCGTCTCACCTCTGTGCTTGATGCTTTCTTCTGACATCTTTTTCAGCATTGGACAATTATCTATTGAGTACTTACCAGGGTCTGGGCACTGGAGATGCTACAGTGAACAAACAAACAACACTAGACCCTGACTCCATGGAGCTCACATTACAGTGGGGAAAATAGCTGTTAAACAGATGTTCACACATATGATTAAAAAGTGGTTGTGTGATAAATATGGGGAGAAAGAGAACAAAAATATCCGAGAGCATATAAGGTGACCTAGACTGGTCTGGGGTAGTGGGGGATGGCTCTGCAGAGGACATGACTTTGAAGCCAGCTCCTGAAGGCTATGCAGGAGTTACCAGGTAAAGAACATGCAGAGAAATGTTCTAGGCAGAAGGAATATCTTGTACAGAGGTCTTAAGGCAGGAAGGAGAATGGCATTCAGAGGCTCTAAGGGAAGGTCAAGGTGACTGAAGTGTGGTGCCTGAGAATGGAGATCAGCCCAAGAGCCAGCTGCCGAGGTAGCCAACACTCAGACCACGGAAGGCCTCGTGGGCTGTGGAAAGAGTTTAGAAACAGATTTAAGAGTAATGGGTGGCTATTGAAGTGTCTTAAGCAAAATAATGATATATATATATGTATATATTTGTGTTTTTATTTTTTTATTTATATATTTGATTAGTAATTAAATGTTTTATTTATTTTTTGAGAGATTCCAAGTAGGGGAGAGGCAGAGAGAAAGGGAGAAAGAGGATCTGAAGCAGGCTCTGCACTGACAGCAGAGAGCCCGATGTGGGGCTAGAACTCACAAATCACAAAATCATGCCCTGAAGTGGGATGCCTAACTGACTGAGCCACCCAGATGCCCCTATTTATGTTTTAGAAAGGTTACTCCAGCTTGTGGGTGGGCAGTGGATAGGTGAGGGGCAAAAAGGTCCAAGCAAGACCAGTAAGGGGACATAGCCCTCATCCAGGCAGCGAATATAGCAGATTGGATTAGAGGGGTAGAGACCATGATAGCAAACAGTGGAGAGATTAGCTATAATTTGGTGACAGAATGGCTAAGATTTGATGATGAAAGGGACAGATTAGGGAAATGGAGGTGTTTATTACATCTGTGCACTACTGGTCTGTACAACTGGATGGGGATGGCTGACATGGGGGAAATGAGGAAAGCAGAGATGTAGAGAAAACCCTAAATTCTGTGTTTATCTTAATCCTCGGAGAGGTTCTCCCTCAGTAGTTAAGAAAATTGAGATCCAGAGTGGTCAAGAAACTCAGCCAAGATCACAGAGCAACAAATCACAGCATCCAGATACTTCGTAGCCAGACTCAGAGGCCTTGTGCCTGTTAGACTTCACATCCCTGCAGCCCATCACAACCTACAGAGCAATTTCAAACACATGATCCCATTTTTTATTTCTACCAGAACGGCCCTATAGGGTAGATGAAGCACGTATCATTATACTATTTTTATGGGCAAGGAAATGGAGGACATTAACTTGAGCAATGTGTTAGAGCTGTAACTGGTGTGGACAGGATTGGAACTCTGGTCTCTATGACTCCCAGAGCCTGCTTTTCGCATCATCATCCCTCACGGCTGAGTTCACAAATGCTGGAGTCGGATCAATTGCTTGGTGGACTAATATTGGGCAATTTTATTTAACCTCCCTGCCCCTTAACTTCCTCACCTGTAAAATGGAGAAAATAATATGTCTCTTGGGCGTGTCACAAGTTTTCCACGAACAGATTGTGTGTAACGCATTGAGCACAGTGCCTCACACAAAGTCTGCACTCAGTTCTCATTCGACAGGAAGCTGCTACTAAGAGTGCACTGTTGGCCCAAGCACGCCCTGTCTCTTGAGGAAAGGCAGCAGCTCCCACAGGTGGGGAGGCCCTGAGACTGCCAACCAGCTTCCCCCCAGGGGCCTCTCATCTGTCTCTATCAGACTCTCAGAAGGACTTCAAGTTTCAGTCCCCCCTGCTGGGCACCCACCACAGACAGCCCATTGAGAAGTCTTGAGAAGTCTTCTTCAAGGACTTCTTTCTCCTTGCTCTTTTCTTCCCCATCCCCCATGCCACTCTGATTCAGACCTCATTTCCCTTTGCCTGATCCTCTCACAACAGTTCTCAGCGGCCCTCCCAAGTGCTTGTCCACTGTGGCTTGGAATCTCCTGTGTCTTCTCATTGTATACACAACAGCATTACACCCCTTCATCCAAAAACCAGGCATTTTTTGTAGTCTTCTGACAATCTCTTTTGAACTCATCTCTCAGTGTTATTCAACAGGGACCTTTGTCTCCAGCCAAAAATCCAACCACCATCTCCCAGGGTGTTACTCATAATCCTCTCACAACATTTCTGGTCACATTGTCCCTCACACCCAGAAAGTCCCCTTCTGTCCTTTCCGTCTTCTTCCCCCACCCTTTTTTAATACAATGTTTTAAAAAGTTTGTTTGTTTGTTTTGAGAAAGACAGAGTACTTGAGCTGGGGAAGTGCAGAGAGAGAGGGATAGAGAGAATCATGAGAAAGCTCCACACTGTCAGTGCAGAGCCTGATGCAGGGCTCCATCTCAGGAACTATGAGATCATGAACTGAGCCCAAATCAAGGGTTAGATGCTTAACTGACTGAGCCACCCAGGTGTCCCTCCCCTTGAGGCCCCACTCAAGTTTCACCTCCTTTGTGAAGCTGCCTCTGATTCTCTAGGCTAGAAATCTCTTTCACTGATCCACAGGGTGTTGACAGCATTTTTTAGGACTTGCAGGCTGCAGCCATGATGCCCAGCACAGGACCCAACACATATTATAGTACTTGTTCCACCACCACCTGTGATATCTTTGCTTTTGGGAGCCCTGCTCCTATGATTGAGCCACCCACTCTTCAGAAGGCACACATGATCTTTGCTTTCTCCCTGTCCTATCCTTTAGAGGACTCATACATTGCTCTCCCTCAGGATTCCTTCTCAATCATTTTCTTTGGCTCCCTGTTCTCCCTTCCGCATGGAGTAGGAAGAATCAGACCAAAGAGCTAAAAAAGAAAACCCTTGTCTCCACCTGCTCCTGTCTTCAATACAGTTGTTGTTTCTGAGGTTGTTGGTTTTTTTTTAAATAGAGATTCAGCAAACCCTGTGATACTTTCTGATTGCTATATATACATATATTTATGCATTAAATTAGTCTCCAGGGGATACCCTGCTAAATATAGTGATTATGTGAACCAGAATGTTTTCAAACACCTTTCTCTCCTCGCTGTTTTTCCCCTTTCCTGGAGTTGGGCGTGATGCTGTTGGGAAAGCTGGGTGGAAGCTTGCCCAACTGGCCAAATGCTTTCCTTATTTAAGAATAAACTTCTTGAAGAGGTGTGGAAAAGCTCAGAATCCAAGAGAAAATAATGATGGAGATGTTTAGGTGATGCGGTCAGGACAGCATGCAGTAGTTGATAGAGTAGTGTAGCTTTGAACTATACCACCATCCCTTACTAATGGTGTGACTATAGGAAAATCCCTTACTCTCTTAGGACCTCAGCTTCCTCATCTGTGAAATAGAGGAATTAAGACTTACTCTTCAGGGTATTTTAGGATCAGGGATACATATATACATAGTAGATAGTAGGTATTTGTGAAGTGGTGGCCATTAGTGTGATTAGGCTATTAATTCCTCCTTGGCTGAGAAGTTCATTAGCTGTAAGGCTGTTGAGTTAATGGGACTCTCAGATCACAGTGGATAAGGAAGGGCTAAGCTAATGGGTGTAGGACCCAGATTGAGAGTCACAGCTCATCAGATCAGGAAGGAATCTTAGAAGGCCTCTGGAAAACCTCCCATTCTACAAATGAGAAAATTAAGGCCCAAATTTCAGAAGTGGCGTGGCCAAGGTCAAGAAGTTCATCATACAGCCTAGTCTCTTGATGGATTGACAGTAGAAGTCCCTTACATGGTGGCCAATTATATCTTAGTGGGCACTGTATTGCCTCTCTAAAGAGTATTTTCTTTTTACATACAAACTTGACACATGAGAATTTGAGTCCAGGCTTTGGCTTTGTCCTTAACAGCTGTGCCTTGGCTTTGGACAAATCACCTCGTCTCGTTCAGTCCCAGGTTTTTTTACCTTACCAATGGGCAGCAGCATCTTGACCTTTTAGGACTGTGAGGATCAGAGGTGATAAGTCTATGGGCCTATGCAGAATCACTCAGGTAGGTGGTTGTACCTGCCTTCTCCTCCCCAGAAAAAAGTTGCCTTCAGTAGTGAGGAGAAGGAGGAGCACATCTGGGACAAGGAGGAAAGACCCTGTCCTTCTACCCTCTATGCTTTAGGCACACAGGTGTGTTCTTAGAGATCCTTTCTGTCCCAATGGAAAAGTGGTGGGGTTCTCATCATGGCTCTACACCTGGCTTACTTTGTGGCCTGAGATCAGTTACTTTCTCTCTTTCTCTCTCTTTAAAACTGTAAAAGGGAAGTGGTTGTAGGACCATATGATCAATGAGGTCTCATCTGGCCTTCAGCCATGCTCCCCTGCTCCTGAAGTCAGCACTGCCCATTATAAGGCAAGGAGCTTTATCTCCTTGGGGCCGAAGCATCTAGGTTTGCCCCAGGCTCCTCACTTTACCCTCTTGGGGAGCCCACAGGGAGGGGTGTCTGGAAGTAGACACCTCCTGTCTCCTAATTTTCCTGACTCACTCTGAACTTCTTAAGTGACTGGACATCTGGCCTCTGGTAGGGCTGAGAGAAGGGTGTTGGGCCCAGCATCCCACAGAGTCAGTGATGGGCCAGGAACATAAGAATAAAGGCTGTGTGTGTGAGCCAGAGCCTGCACACAGACACTACCATAATGAGACACTCCAGAGGCTCAGCCATTTTAGCTCCATTTTACAGATGAGGAAGCTGTGCCCATGGAATCCCATTACCTGACCCGACCACAGGGCTCCCTCCCCTGGTCATCTAATCCTTTTGACAATACTATTCAAGTGTTGAATAGTAACAGCTAAGCCTCCTTGACTCATTTAATCCTCTTGACAATACTATTAAAGTCATCACTACCATTACCTTCATCATCCAGGTTAGGAAACTAAAGCTCAGAGAGGGTAAGAAGCTCATTCAAGTCTGAACGGCAAGTAAGAGGGAGAGTCAGAATGTTCAGTATTTGTTTTGAAAGCCTCACTTATTATTTCATGTTTACTCCCCTAGGTGCTGCCTCAATTTCTTCTGAATAATTACTTTCCAAGTCACCAAAGACACTGACCTGAGTGACACAGATGCAAGGCACACATTTTATTTTGCCACCTGTTTTGATCTGCACTCTTGCAAAAGTCTGTACTGACTTATGAGTCGAAGACAGGCCTTTGTTATGCTAAGTAGCAGTAATTCATAACCCACATGTTAAAAAAAAGCTACAAAATTATTTACGCATTTTCTGTGTACCAGGTCGGGCAGATAGTAGCATCATTTAGTTCGTACGTCAACCTTCTTGTTATCCCTATAGATTCTACAGATGAGCAAGGAAGGGTGAGAAAGACTAAGTGAATGCCCAAAGTCACCTTGCTAGCAGGTGACAGAACCGGGAGCCAACGTGAGTGATCGCCATGTGGTTCTCAACCTTGGCTGCGGATCAGGATCGCGTGGGGAGCTTCTGGAAATTACTATGTTGTGCTCTACCCAGACGAAGTGAGTCAGGATCTCTGGGACATAGAGTGTAGAGCATCCGTGTCTGGTAAAGTTGATGCTCAGTGAAGGCTAAAAATTGCTGCCTTACTGGCAGAAGATTCTTTCCCACTAACCGGGGATGCCAAGTGACTAAGTGGTGTCAACTTTCCAGAAGCCCCGTGGTGTAATGAGGGCTGTCTCAGCTTTCTTGGTGCCAGAGAGGTTAATACTAGAGCTTCTTGCCACCAGTGCTGCCCCACAGAGATATAAAGAGAGACATTTATGCACTTTTACATTTTCTAGTAACTCTGTTTTAAAAAAATCTTTTTTTGGGAGGAGCCTGGGTGGCTCAGTTGGTTGAGCATCCGACTTTGACTCAGGTCTTGATCTCATGGTTTGTGAGTTCAAGCCCCTTGTTGGGCTCTGTGCTGACAGTTTGAAGCCTGGAGCCTGCTTTGGATTCTGAGAGGATTCCCTCTCTCTCTGCCCCTCCTCCCCTCTCAAAAACTAATATTAAAAATTTTTTTCAATAAAAATCTTTTTTTAATTGAAAAAAATTTTTTTAAGTTTATTCTTATTTATTTTGAAAGAGATAGAGAGTGAATCAGGGAGGGACAGAGAGAGAGAGCCAGAATCCCAAGCAGGCTCTGTGCAGGGCTCGAACTCACGAACTGTGAGTTCATGACCTGAGCTGAAATCAAGAATCAGATGCTTAATCAACTGAGCTGCACAGGCGCCCCTCCAATAACTTTGTTTTAAACAAAAGTGAAAAGAAACAAGTGAAATTGATTTGCAAACTAGGTTTTATCTAACCCAATATATATATACATATATATATTATATATAAAAATATTATTCCAACATAAAATCAACATAAAAGTAATAAGATGTTTTACGTTCTTTTTTTTTTTTTTTTTTTATCAAGTCTTAGAAATCTGTCAGGTATATTATCCTGACAGCAGGTCTCACTTTGGACCAGCCTCATTTCGAGCGCCCAACAGCAACAATGCAGGGAAAGTGGCTCATGGACTGGACCACTTTAGACCATTTTCTCTGGCCCTTGTTTCCACCCTCCAAGGTCTCAGATTCGTACAGGAATTATTGCAGTATGCCCAGGAGAAAGTGTCCCTCATTGGATTTTCATGGCCTTCTGGGTACCAATCTATCTTATTACCTACACACAGTCTCTTCAATTTATAATAATCAATCTCTGCTCTCCCAAATGCCCAATGATCACCACCATAGCATTAGCTAATACCTCCATCTCATCACATAATGGCCATTGTTGTGTGTATGCGGTGAGAATATTTAAGCTTTTCTCTCTTAGCAACCATTTCACCAACTGAGTCTTTACGAAGGGTCTAGCCTTGGGCAGAATTCCAGGAATTTCACTTCAGCAGGATGATAGAAGGCCAGCCTTCCTTCCTTCATACTCCTTTCTTGGTTTGTTTCTAAAAAGTGAAATGTCTTGAGAAGTAATTTGATGATATGGATCAGGAGACATAAAAAATATCATTCCCTTTGACCAAGTAATTTCCTAAGGAAATAATCTGAGATAGAGAAAGCTTCATGCCTGGAGATGCTTATCAGGGTCTTATTTACACTATGAAAATAATTGGATACCCCCCAAATGTTCAGTGGTGGTGTGGTGATCACAGAGGCTGAGCCAAGCCTAAAGAGTGGGAAATCATGCAGTCATTTAAAATAATATCAGAAAGATATCATAAAGGAGACTTCTTACGGTAAAACACAAAGGGGAAAAGAGTAAGAATCAAAATTGTTTATGCAGAATTATAAGCATGGAAAAATATCTCAACACAGCAAAATAACAGAAGGAGAATACACCAAGGAGCTCAAAGTAGTTATCTTTTGGTGGTGTGATGATGGGCAATTTTTCCCTTCCTTTTTCCCACTTACCTGTATTTTTTGAAATACAGTGAGTACATATTCCTTTCATTATAAAAAAGGCTCTGTTGTAATAAATAAACAGAGTTAAGGGGGGGGACTTTAAAAAGCAATTAGAACGTCTTCTGCATGTTAGATCACTTTACGCCTCTGGGGTCCCGGGGGAGGGGAGGGGGTAGAACAGGGGATTATGGGTGTGGAGGCTCCACTGTTGCCAGGCAGATTTGCATTTTGCACACTGATGCATCATTTCTGACAATTTGCAAAGTCTTCCTAGAGCCTTGGATGGGGGCTGCCCCTCGAACAAAAAGCCAGTTTGTGAGGGAGACCCCTCTTCAGTGGTGTTGACACAACAAACTCTTTCTTTAGCCTGGAGCTGCAAAATGGACGTATTCAGTGCCCTCAGGAAGAGGCTGGACAAGGAGATGTTCAGTTGCTCTAAGTCTAAAATTAAGTGTCTGAGAAGCACAACTATTTTTGAATCCCCTGGGCGGCAGAAGCCTTCATCTGAGTTTGAAACCCCGAGGCCTTCTAGAGTCTACACTTTCCAAAAGGGAGCCTCGTAACCTTTATTGCAAAATAAGCTTCGAGGAGGGGGTCTTGGTTGAGGCATGTTAGGAGAGAAGTGTTAGCGTGCTTACTTCATAGACAATGAGACTGAGACTCAGAGAGGGTGGAGAAAGTCACTACAGGAGTAAGGGACACCCCTGGAGTCCAAATTCAGGCCTGTCTGGATCCAAAGTGCATGTACTTACGTTGTGTGACATGTTTGCCTTCTCTTTTCTGCTCTGCTCTGCAGGGGCTATAGAAGAGGCCGGCGTGCCTTGGAAAACAGAAAGGTGGCTGCTAGGCTGGCTCCCAGTCCTGCCCATTTAGATTTTCCCATTGCTGGGTTCTCACAGTGTAACGCAAACAGAAGAGACCTGTCCCGCAGTGGCCACGGCCACATAGCCTGTGCCCAACAGACCCCATCGGCAATCATCCCAGCTGGTGTGCACTCCTCAAAGTGGGGAGGAAGTTTGACCAAAGAAGCCATTCTTACACGCAGGGAGTATCTTTGGCCCTCACAAAACGAGGGGAGACGGGCCGTATTATTTGTAGGGTTTATTTAGAATAGAGGCAACTGTTCCTTCTCCCCAAATGGCAACCTAATCCAAGACCATGGTGGCTCTGGTGGCTCGTGTGTCATCCCCTCCTGACAAGGATTGACAAAGGGTCCTCTGTATTCAGCAGGTGATGGGGGTCGTTTCCCTGTGGGCAAGTGTAAGACTAATGGTGCTTTCAGCGGAAGATGGAGGAATAACTCAGGCAAGCTGCAAACATGCAAGCTGTCAGGGTGATTCACAGAGTAATTACAGAATAATACAGTGTAAACTATTAGAGGATAATAACAATAAGTCAGGATTGACTCATCGCTTTGGAAACTTGGGGCTGACAAACCTGCCCGTTATTTGCTCCTTCTCAAAGTCCGTAACAGTGTAATATGAGCCAAGTCTGGCAGCTGGATTCCAAAGAGACAGGTCTATTATTCCTTTTTACATCAAGCTATGAGAACCCAGAAATGGGAAAATATAAATGCAAGCAGTTATGCTAATATCAGCACAAGTGTCCAGATAAAATGATAATTGTCAGGCCCCTAAAACCTCTAACTATGAGGTGGACCCTGAAAGCCAAAAATACAGCCAGGGCATAAGGATGGACATGCCTTCTTCTAACAAAAACGAAAACAAAATAATACAATGAAAGCCAGAATTGCAGGAGCACCTACTATGTGCCAGGTAATTTACATACATTCCATTCATGTGAATTCGCACAAATTAGCAATTGAGAAAGCTTGCTCTCATTTTTGGGTGGAAGAAACTGGTTTAGTTAATCTAAGTAGTGCAGCTGAAGTGACAGAGATTGAAAGTAGGGGAGACAGGTTTCAAACCCATAAATGAGGGGTTTCAAAATCCAGGCATTCCCCACCACTCCAGGCTGGGTTGGTCCCAGGAGCTGTCGGGGTGGGTGAGGGAATGCATCAACCTGGCTGACATCCGGGAGAACCTACACTCTTACGAGCTACAAAAGAAGAAAAGTGCCATGCCCTGTGGCTGCCACCAGGATTGGCCACGTGTGTGGCAGAAGCAGATCCAAGCACAAGGAGCTCCCCAGATGACAGGCTACAGCCACATGTGCGTGAATGTGACAGTGTCCAAGGTCAGAATTATTGATCAAATACTTAGGAAGCACCTATGTCAAGTTAGGACTTGGGGACACAAAGATGATGAAGACAGTCCCTACACACAGTTCAGCCTGGTAGCTCCCATCTCTGGACACAAGTGCTACACAGAAACGGTAGATTCATAGAAGGGGAAGAAACTAAGGCAGAGTTTCCTTTTTTTTTTTAAAAAAATCAATGTTTATCTTTGAGAGACTGAGCATGAGCAGGCGAGGGGGAGAGAGAGAGGGAGACACAGAATTCGAAGCAGACTCCAGGCTCTTTGGCTGTCAACACAGAACCCAACGCGGCACTCAAACTCACAGTGAGGTCATGACCTGAGCCAAGGTCGGACGCTTAACTGACAAGCCACCCAGGTGTCCAGCAGAGTTTCCTTTAAAGGACCCACCATCAGAGTGAAGATGTGAGGGGTAATTAGGAGAGAAAAGGAAGAGTTTAGAGAGAAGAGCCTAAGTAAGCAAAAGTTCCAGGCACGAAAGTTCTAGGAGGCCAATGTGCTGTGGCAGAGTGGGGTGTACCCAGGAGGAGGGAGAATGTGACAAACAGGGTGGACCACACACATGGTCTGGGCTTGATCTAGCAGCAGTGGGGAGATGGGCATGTGGACTGGTGACGACTCTGGGAGAGCTCCTTTTGGGGCAACCAGGGCCTAGGATCTGTATACGGTGCCTAGAATCTAGGCCTGAAAACCGGGAGGCCTGGAGGGAGGAAGAGAGCAAGAGAGGGAGGGAGGGAAGGCACTGGAGCAAAGTGGGGGGTGGGGGGTGGGGGAGGGGTTGCCCAGAAAGCCTGGGGCAGAGTTCTAGGCTGTGCCCCTTAGCAGAAGGAGGGAGCAGGGGTGAGAGTAAAGGGGCTGGCCCTGGACCGGAACTGGACCTGGGATTTCCATGTGAGCTCCCTGGAAGTGATGAGGGTCCAGCTGGCAGCTTGTCTTCAAAGGGCAGTCTGGGAACCCTTCTGGTGTTTTACATATGCCCGAACTCTGAGGCTAGTCGCCCTGCTGAGCTCCTTGTCAAACCTCCCCTCGGCCTCTGTCCCTGCCATTCAGCACTCCCATCCCCAGCCACATCATGGGAGTGTGTGAGGGGCAGGGGGAGCGTGGTGCTGGGACAGCCACAGACCGGTGTCTGCCTCCCTGATCTGCTGCTGGCTATAGGGAGCCGACGCCTCCCTGGCCCCTGGCTCTCTGTCCTCCAGGACAGTTTCTGGATCATTTCAAAGCTTTAAGAAAATGGGGTTTATAACTCCAGCATCTCTAGGTCAGTCACTTATTCTGTTGAAGTTCTTTATTCTTCCTTCCAAGGAAAGACCAAGTAAAAACGCCAAGTCAAACCAAGCCAAGTCACACGGGAGCCTGCAGCAAAAGGAAAAATGACTAATACAAATCCTGTTGTTATCTAAAATGCGGATCTTTTGTTCATCACGAGGTGTTTCTTTTTTGACCTTAATTTTGATTCTTAAAAAGCACTGCATTTAGAGGCGCCTGGGTCGCTCAGTCAGTTAAGCAGCCAACTCCTGATTTTGGCTCACGTCATGATCTCACAGTTCCTGAGATGGAGCCTCACATCAGGCTCTCTGCTGTCAGCACAGATTCCACCTCGGATCCTCCTTAAGCTTTTGCACCTGAGGCAAGGGCTTCCTTTCTCCAGTGCCTAGCAGGGGCCTGAAGATGAGCACCTCTTGTATGCGTTTCAGAAATCCCTGGATGGTCCTCACTGGGCTGTGGGGGGTATCATTTGTCCCTTTCTGCAGGTGAGGACAGTGAAGCCCAAGAAGGCTAAGTGAGTTGCCCAAGGCTGCCTGTGTCTGGAGAGTGATCAGTGTTTCCACATTCTGTCAGAGCCTCTCTTTTTCTTTTTTTCTCTCTCGCTCTTTGGAGGGCTGGCTGGAGTCTGACTGACTCTACAAAGCCAGGCCTGCTTGATTGTGGTGTAACCTGTCACACAGGAGGTAACAGGGCTTCTGCTGACTGATGTGAAAAGGTACCAGACGGTCAGATTTGTCAGTGTGTTCTTGGCACAGAGGAGCCGGGAAGCCTCTGAATCTAGACAAATAGCCTTGGTTCTTGAGACAGAAATATTTCTGGAGCAGAGAAGGGTGATTTGTCAGGCTGCCTGGGCTAGATGGAAACGTCTCCTGAGGACATCCAGCTCCCTTTTTAATTGGGGGCTCTTCAAGCACCCCACCAGAGCTGGCTTTATGCTCCTGAGTGGTCTTGCCCTCTCAGAGGGGGCCCTGGGCGAGCTAAATGGTCCTGAGGCCCCCCTCAGGCTCTGACACTGGCACTCCAGTGATGGAGCAGCATCAGAACCCAAAGTGCTTGGACTTTGCAGTCTAGCAGACCCAGGTTCAAACCCTGGCTCCACCACTTCATAAAGTAACAATGGCTACCATTGGTTGCGTCCTACCTAGGCTGCTTTTGAGCATACCACTCACTGAGCCTCACCATGATTCTACATTCTACAGTTGTGGAAACAGAGGCTCTGAGAGGTGTTTTTGCCCAAGGGCATGCAATAGTTAATAGCAGAATTCAAATTTTTTAACCTAAGGTGAACGGGCTCCAAAGTCCTTGCTAGGCTTTCCCCTGGGAAGCATGTGACCTGGGGAAGAGCCTCAGTTTCCTCTACTGTTCAGTGAGGCTAGTAATGCTGTCAGCATTTTTGTGAGGATGTAATGAAGTCGTGCATTTGGTGAACATCCATCAGGTGACCGTACTGGTCTGGGCCCCCGCTGGCTCTGGAAGAAGGAGGATGGAGATAGGTCTTGCAAAAGGGAACTCATGGATTACCAGGAGAGGCTGGGAGTAAACAGAGATGGTAGCCTTTCATGAGATTTGCATGGCAGAGAGAGCTGGGCTGACTAGGAGGAAGGGTGTAAGCAAGAGAACCCCAGAGAAGCTTCTTAGAGGAGGTGACATCCAGCTTGAATTTTGAGGAAATAGGGGGAAGGTGATTCCAGGCAGCATGTGCCAGTCAGAGGTGAGAAGGCCCGCGTGGGCATGGCCAGGGGTGCTGGTGACAGTGTGCATTCTTAGTGGGAGGAATCATTGCTGATGGTGAAAATTAGTTCTTGGGGGACACCTGGGTGGCTCAGTCAGTTAAGCGGCCGACTTGGACTCAGGTCATGATCTTCTGGTTTGCGGGTTCGAGCCCCGCATCAGATTCTGGGCTGACAGCTCAGAGCCTGGAGCCTACTTCAGATTCTGTGTCTCCCTCTCTCTCTACCCCTCCCCCCACTCATGCTTTGTCTCTGTCTCAAAAATAAATAAACATTAAAAAATTAGTTCTTGGGAGGAGGGTGAATAGTCTTGGATATTTTAATGGTTCGTGGCCTTCTAAGGGTCACAGTACACAAACAGATATGCAGCATATCTGAGATATTAAAATTTCTTGGGAAGATGAGGAGGAAAAGTCTAAAAACGCTCTGTAGGCTACAACATGGATAAAGCTTGAGGAGGCTATGCTAAGAGAAGTATGCTAGGCATGAACGATAAACACTGCATGATTCCACTTATGTGAGGTCCCTAGAGTCATCAGATTTATAGGGACAGAAAGTACAATGGTGGTCGCTTAGAGCTGGGGCCTAGGGGAATGGGGGGTTATTGTTGAATAGGTACAGAGTTTCAGCTCAGCAAAATGAACAATTCTGGAGAGTCGACCTGCAACAATGTGAATATATTTAGTATGATTGAACTATATACTTAGAAACGTTTAAATGGTAAATTTTACATTCCTTTTTTTTTCACCACAATATATATTTTTTTAATGAAAAAAGATAGCTTCCATAAGGAAAAAGGCTGAGAAGCACTGGGTTAGAGCAGGTGTGGGGGTGATGGAGGACAGCTGGGGACAGGGCTGAGAAGGGGAGCAAGGCTCGACCCATAAGATCTTGGATCTCGTGGTCAGTAGCCTGGTTTCAATGCTACAGGTTGGAGGCTGACACACTTTTCCTGTATATATGTTTGATTTTGTGGTTCACATGGTCTGCTCTGCTGCCATAGAGAAAAAGCAGCTATTGACATATGCGGAGGAATGGATGCAGTTATGTTCCAATAAAAACTTTATTTACAAAGGCAAGTGCATTTGGATGTGGCCTGTGGGCTGCAGTTTGCTGACCCCTACGATGCACTCAGGGGATCCAATCTAAATTTTAAGAAGCCACTTTGGTGTCTCCATTTGGATTGCAGACACTGAGATCGTGACCTGAGCTGAAGTCGGGTGTTCAACCCGTGGAGCTACCCAGGTGCCCCTTAATTAAGAACTTTCTGAACTTTCTGGATAAGGTGAGTAGAGAAAGGATAATTATCAGCATCCCTGCCTTGCATCTGAGGAGACCAAACTCTGGCAGGTTAAGAAACTGGCCCCTGACAGGGGCCCTTCCCACCCCCAGCAGAGTGCCTAGCCCTTGAGGTGGGTCCCTTTTCTTTCCCTATGCCAGGAAGGATCTTTTTTTGTTAATGCTGATTTACTTATTTTGAAAGAGAGAAAGAAAGCATGAGCTGGAGGTGGGGGGCAGAGAGAGAGAGAGAGAGAGAGAGAGAGAGAGAGAGAGAGAGAATCCCAAGCAGGCTCCATGCTGTCAGCGCAGAGCCTGAGTGGGGTTTGATCTCATGAACCGTGAGATCATGACCTGAGCTGAAACCAAGAGTTAGATAGTTAACCAACTGAGCCACCCAGGCGCTCCAGAGGCAATGTCTTCTGAGTGGGGGGTAGGAGAGGGAAGAGATATATCTCTTTGACCTCATCTTAGCCACAGCAAGAAGAGCCAGAGCCAGATTTGGCAGTGGTGACAATCAGATAGCTCTCTGATATTTCTCTGTAGGTCATTTGTTGGCAAAATCCGCCCGCCCCCCCCCCCCCCCCCCAGCCAAACCTCCTCCTCCTCCCACATTTCATAGCTTTGATTCATTAAATCTAACTGCTGGAGCTGCAGGTAACACCTGGAGTTGTATTTTAAGCAGGCAAGGATGACCGATTTAAAGGTAGCCCCTCTAAAAAGGTTAATATTATAAATGCACCATAAATGCCTAATACATAATCAAGTGCCATAAATATGGATATGTCAGCAGCGTTAAAACTCAGAAAACAAGAGAAAAAAAGGCTTGCCTTTGCTCTCTGCTGTATTTTGTGAAGGCCTGTGCTGCTAAGTCAGGCCAGGTCCCCTTGTGACGAGAGGGCCATGCTGGGGGTGAGTGGGCCAAAGGGAAACACTGCCCCTCTCCCCGGGGTGGGAAGGGCCCCTGTCAGGGGCCAGTCTCAACCTGCCGGAGTTTGGTCTCCTCAGATGCAAGGCAGAGATGCTGATAATTATTCTTGCCCTACTCACCTTATCTAGAAAGTTCAGAAAGTTCTTAATTAAGGGGCATCCGGGTGGCTCAGCTGGTTGACCCTTCAACTTCAGCTCAGGTCATGATCTCACATGGCTCCTGAGTTTGAGCCCCACATTGGGCTTGCTGCTGTCAGTGCAGAGCCCTCTTTGGATCTTATCTCCCCCTCTTTCTCTAACCCCTCCTTGCCTGCACTCTCTCTCAAAAATAAATAAACCTTTTTAAAAAGTTCTTAATTAACTATGGATCCTATCACAAGTGTTGGATACTGCTATTTTTTTCTAGCACCTAGGATCAGGGCTTGGCACACACAATCAGTGCTCAATAAATGCTCATTGAATGAATATTTCTTCTCTCTGCTTACATCTTTTCTTTCTTTTACTTAAAAAAATTTTTTTAATGTTTATTTTGACAGAGAGGGAGACAGAGCTTGAGGGGTCGGGGGACAGAGACAGGGAGACACAGAATCCAAAGCAAACTCCAGGCTCTGAGCTCTCAGCACAGAGCCCAGTGCAGGACTCGAACTCATGAACTGTGAGCTCATGACCTGAGCCAAAGTCAGACACACAATTGACTGAGCCACTTAGGCACCCCTTACATCTTTTTTTCTTCCCAAGGTCTGTATTGCTTTGAAATTGGCTTTCATTAGTTTAGACAAATGCTAAAATTTCACATATGACCTCCCCCACAGTGTGCTTGTGTTTTCTGGGAGATGATGTCAGAGAGAAACTTTTCTAAGATTTAAAGGAATAGATGACTAATGGTGGAATTTCAAGTGAATCAATAGTGCAGGGAAGGAGGCATTCATGATCCTCAAATTAGACTGCAGAGGGGGTGAGACTTGGTGAGACTCCCGGCTAACCAAGTGAGTTCTGTACAGTGAGTATGTGTGTGTGCGTGTGTGTGTGAGGGGGACGTGGGTGTGTGAGAATGAGTATGTGCACATGTGTATGCATAGATAAGCCAGGGCCAGCATTAGGATAAAGGGAGTGAAATGCCAGGGAGCATGATTTAAGGAGGCACTTATTTTCAGGTGCTGACCCAGCACGTGTGTGACCCTGGGAGCAAGTGCCTCTGTAAATATTGTGTCCCTACGTGCCTCACCCTGGTCCTAGCCTTGGGATAGTGTAGGGAAGGGGCCTTGTTTAAAATGTAGATCACAAGGAAGAGCCAAAATCCTGATTCTAAAGAGCCTTCCAAACCAAGGACAGATTTCCTTAAATTTTGGATTTAGAGGAGATCATTAAGATCAATCAATCCAGTGGTAATCAAATGTTAATGTACATCGAAATCAGCTGGCCAAAGCTGGTTAAACCTCTAAATTCCCAGGCCCATGGCCAAGATTCAGGGCTGAGGCCCTGGAATCTGCCTGTTTGATATGCATACATATTCTGTATTTCAAGTACTTCTGATGTGGATTGTCCCGGGCCACCCACTGAGAAACTCTTATAATTAGGGTGATCATGTAATTCATCATCCAAACCAGGTCACTTTTGAGAGTGAAAGGAATTTGTCATAGTTTAAATCAGAGGGTGGCAAACTATGCTTGTTTTTGTAATAAAGTTTTATTGGAGCATAGCCACGCCCATAGTGGCTGCAGAGTTCTAAACTATAATGGCAGAGTTGAGTAGTTGCAACAGAGACCACATAGTCTGCAAAGCTTAAAAAATTTACTATCTGTTTTTTTTTTTTTTTTTTACAGAAACAGTTTCCAATGCTTGGTTTGGATTATTGTTCAACAAATATTTACCTCACCTCCCCCAACTCTTCCTCCTGTGGGCAGAATATGTTTCTCTGTGTTGTTGATTTGGGCTTAGCCATGTCTCTTACTTACTTTGGGTGATGGGGTGTTAGGGACATGACATGGGCTTACTATCATTCTGCTCTCATTTCAATGAGAAGGACATGTCCTGACTAGCCTGCTGGTCCATGGAGAATGAAGGACATGTGAAACAGACCCAGACCCAAGTTACTATGTGCAGCCAAGCCCAGCAGAGTACATTCAGGATCAGCCAACCCCAGCGTATCCACAGACTCATGAACGAGGGTCACGGATTGTTGTTTTAAGTCATTGAATTTTAGGGTGGTTTGTTAAGCAGCATTATTACAGCAATCACTGATTGATACAGAGACACTATTAATAATTACTCCACATTTACAGGCATAATCTGGAAATGGTTACCTTATCTATGGTCTAGCCATCTTCCTTGCACTTAGAAGGAAGCTGAAGCTCAGAGGGGTTGGGGTTTGACCAAGTAAATTTTGGGTAATTCCCATTGTCTCCCAGAACTGCATCATTCAAAATTGGGTTGTGGCTACACAGCTACACAGCCTCTGAAGAGAGATGCTTAGTGGTCCTTGGGATAAACTGGAGTGGGCTCAGGGGGAAGTGGGGTTAGGTTGGGATGCCTCTTTGCCAAGGTGCTGGCATTCATCTCTTGAGATGAATGTCCCTACCCACTCCTGAACAAATAAATAGCAAGAAAAATGAAACCCAAGGGAAGCAGCACCAAGAATAATTATATAGCAGTCACATATTTTGATTCAAACTTAATGTTGCTTAGCAAAAGAAAATGTGCTGTGAATAAACAGAGATCAATTCATGCCACCAGCAAGTGGCAAGTGACATTAGCAGGAGATGTCCTTAAATCCTTCAGAGAGCCTCAACAATTCCACTCCCATGCAGGACAAGGGCCCTCCCAGGAGGTTCTTTGAGAGGAAGTTAGCAAAGCCAAAGGGGTGATTTGTGAAATCCTGACTCTGGTGTTAGGGATTTAAATTGCAAACATTTTTTGCAGAGAGGAGTGTGTGTGTGTGTGTGTGTGTGTGTGTTTATGGGTACCTTTGCGCAAGTCTAAATGTGTACTTGTGTTGTGTGTGTGTTTCTTGTGTGGTTCTCGGTGTCTATATATATTCATATATATGTATATGGATTTATGTGTATGACTGTGTTGTCTGACATTGCCAGGGTCCCTCTGCTTGCTTGCTGCCCTACCTAGAGCCTGACCACTCCTGGGATAATCAGATGACCATCATACTCTTCATCAACTGGTTAAATCCACATGAGAACTGTGGCTAACTCAGCCCTCCTACCCAGAAAAGCTGCAGCTCTGGTTTGGGGGCTTGCAAGGGAGGGAAGTGATTTTCCCTGATTAAGTCTCATTCCATCGTTTCTTTTATAATAGTTTATTGTCAAATTAGTTTCCATATAACACCCAGTGCTTCTCCCCACAAGTGCCCCCCACCATGACCATCCCATCATTTCTGTGTATCTGTGAATGATAGAGCTTCAGGGAAAACTCATACCCTCATAATCACAGTTCCCCTCCTGCTCCTCTTCATTAGTTCCAGACTGAGTCTGCTTCTATGGCTTATACCCATGATGCTATGCTACCATCTCCTTCATGGGGTCCAGAACAAAGCTGAGTAGGCTGGGCAAGACAGGGTTCCAGATTGAGGTTAGATGGGCCTGAGATGCTACTCAGAAGGACCAGAAGTTCATATACCCAAGGGATATATGTAAATTGTAGCCTAATAGGTGAGTCAAGGTCTAGAGTGTCTAGATGTGGCTTCAAGCAGCTGGACTGAGAAATAAGAGAGAAGCTGAGATCCTCCAGGGACCAGGAGTGAGCAATCCAAGTTGAGGTAGGTAAGACACAAGACTGTGAATATCCCAGAGGGGCCAGAGTCTCATATGGATACTGTCCAAATCGCCCAGAGTCAGATGAACCTGCTAACATGTTCAGAACTGGACGAGGCTGACCATTTGTGGGGCTCTCCTCTAGAAAGCTTTCCATAATAAATTCATTGTTCTTCAACCACACACAAAAAAACCCTTATTCTATACCCTTCAACCCTCTCCAGAGTAGCTCTGTGATTCTTAACAGATTCCACTGACTCTTCCAAGAATTGTTCAAGTTCTCTGGACATTTAGTATCCTCCATAAATTAGCTGCTTATGGTCCAAACCACATCCTTGACACTTGTCATTGACTTGCTTCACTATATTACTGATTTTTGCATGTATCCAAATCTCTTCTCTCCAACCAGACTTAAAGTTCCCTTGGCACAGGAAAGTGTCTGCCTCATCTTTGCCTTCCTTCTGTGCTATACACTTGCATGGACTCAAGCCACCTTTTGACGGGTGGGTTGATGCGCTGTCAGTATCATAAAGCCTTCTGTACATGAGAGACATTCAGCCTTAGCCATAGTTTCTTCTTCTGTATTCCTCAGTGTCAAAATTCTGTGCCACCTCCACCCACCACCCACAGACTCAGCCCTGCCTAGTTCTTGAACCAACTTAGCTCCCCCACTCTACCCTTCATCACTATCAGCTCCACCATCCCCAGAAGTGCTCACCCAAAATGCATCGGATCTCTTCTCCATGGAAAAGTCATGGATGGATCCTTATGGAATCCCTGTGGAGCTATTGTGCCTTTGTCCACATTTTCGCTCCTGTACCTGGACTGTCCTTTACCCTTTCCTGTTTTGCAGCTGTTCATCCTTTAAGATGTGCATTAGCCATCAGTCTCTCTGTGAAGCCTTCCCTGATTCCTTGAGGCTGATTCTTGGGCTCCAGTCTCTGTCTTCCCATGGGACCTTGCTCATCTCTCCTGCTAGCACTTAGCACATCATGGTGTCAACATCAACTTAGATGTCCAACTTCCCCATGAGACAAGAAGGCCCCTGAGACAGGGGGAGCAGGGTGGAGACAAAAGCAGGGCTGGATATCCAGGTGTCAGTAGCAGGAACGTCCATTGCTAGACAGTGAGGCCTCTTCCTGCAATATCACCAAACACATACAGGCCAGCCGCAGATGGGCACCGTTAGCTGGCAGGCAGGTGGCACCAGGAGGGTCTGGAGCAGATAATAAGTTCCCGGGACACAAGTGTGGAGGTAGCTGCCAATGGGGACAATGCCTGATCAGAAGAACTGAGTAAGAATTCTGATCTGGCCTGATCTGGTCACTTACCCCTTTGTGACCCTGAGACAAGAATTTAATCTCTTTGGGCCCCAATTTCTTTGTAGATTGGGGATAAAAATCCCTATCTCCTTGGTTTGGGGTAAAGGTTAAATGAGAAAATATGTTTAAGCAGAAGTCACAGGGCTTCCTTGACTTTGGTAGATCTCTCTGGGGTCCCTCCACCCACTTACCCCTGTTCACACATTTCTTATGTCATTTATCTCCTATCTCAGAAATGTACTTATTTATGTCTGTTCGGTGAGTAGATCCGACATTCTTTGGGGACAGAGACCAGACTCAGCTCTGTATTCTTGCTTGGTACTGGCACATATGGGTGCCAACATACACTTGAATAAATGAATGAGCAAATGAATGGATGAATGTACATTCTTATTTGGGGGAGTCATGCCACTATATATTGTAGCAAAACTTTGTTTTTTGGGGGAGATGAGAGCTGAGCTAGGATTAGCAAATCAAAAGAAGCTTTTTAAAGCAAAACAAAAAAAGTTTAAAAAAAAAAGAACCTTTCAATTTATAAGGCACCAGAACTTCTGACTACCGAAGTGTTTACAGATAGAGGTCATGCCACAGAGGCTGTGGTATATAGATAAGGCTCATTTGTAATTAGTAAGTGTCCATTTGCATTCAAAGTCAGTAAGGTATTCAAACTCTTAAAAATAATCTGTTCTCTGGAGCAGGCTAAATATTACCCCGTAATCTTGAAGATTAGCAATTTTTGTTTCTTGGTAACATTTTTTCATATATTCCTCCACCAAATATTTATTGAGTTCTTATTCTGTGCTAGGTACTGTCCTAGGCACTGAAAATATAACAGTGATTAAGGCAAGATGTCCTGTTCTCACATATATTATGATTTAATGAGGAGAGACAGTTAAGAAATAAATGAGTAAGAAAAATATGAATGGAAAATAGGGAGCAGAGATTTACAACAGGGTGATGTGGTCATGAGTGACTGAGTGACTACTTTTTTAAAAAATTAAAAAAAATTTTTTTGAGAGACACAGCAAAGCAGGGGAGGGGCAAAGAGAGAAGGGGACAGAGAATCCACAGTAGGCTCTGCACTGATAGGCCTACAGCATTGAGCCTGAAATGGGGCTTGAACTCACAAACTGTGAGATCATGACCTGAGCCGAAGTCAGATGCTCAACCGACTGAGCCACCCAGGGGCACCTGGGTGACTACTTTTGATTGAGTGGTCAGACCAGGGGAGAGAGAATTCTGAACAGAAAGAAGAGTTGGTGCAGAGGCCCTGAGGTGAACAAGAGATTGGCATATTCAAGTAGCGGAGGTGGTGAGGTGGAATGTGAAAGCTGAACCATGTAAGACATTATAATCTCTGGGGAAATAATTTAGATTTTGTTCCAAGTGTAATAGGTGGGTTTAAACAGAGGAATGACATGGTCTGATATCTATCTTTAAAAAAGTCTCTCTGGTTCCTTCAATGGGAATGGATTTTAGGGACCAAGAATGGAAGCCAGAGACCAGTTAAGAAGTTATTCCCATAATGTGATGAAAAACAGTGGTGACTTAGAGAAAAATGTTGGCAGCAGAGGTAGAACCCTGGAGATATGCATGTACATTCTTCAATGTATTTCAGAAATAGAATCAATAGCTTTTGTTGATTGTCAGGGAGAGAAGGCAGTGAGCCAAAGAGAGGGACACAAGGTGTCCCCAAGATTTCTGGCTTGTGATAGGGTGAATAGTGGTGATATTTTCTGAGATGGGAAAGAAATGAAGGGAAGGAAAAGTCTGGGATTTTTCTCTGTGTCTGCATGTGTTTCATGGACATGTGTGCACATGTGCTTGAATGGTAGGGACAGCAGTGTCTGGAGATCAAAGGTTTAGCTCTGGCCATGCTAAGGTTCAGGTGCCTGTTAGCCATTGGGTATTTGCAACTTGAGCTCTGAGGAGTGATTAAAACTGGAGCTATAGATCTAGGAGTTATTTACATATAGATTACCAAAGAAAAGAAGTATAGATAAAGAAGGGAAAGAGACCCCAGACAGAGTCCTGAGGCACTCCAATATTTAGAGTTTTAGCAAGGAGGAACTGGCGAAGGGGAGCAAGACAGGGAGGCCGTGAGATAGGAGTAAGACCTGACAGTAAGCTGTCACCAAAACCAAGAGAAGGAGAGGCTCCAGGAGAGAAGGAGGAATGGACAATGTTGACTTCCATGGTGTGAGAATAGATAAGTGACTGAAGGTGGGACAAACAGTGGTTGTGGCCGTGGCTGGGTAGTGCCCATGCTGTGGTGAGGTTGCCCACATGACTAGGATGGGAGACAGAAGCATGGACAGATCTGGACACTTTTTTTATTTTAAAGAAAGTGTTGCTGTGAAGGGGAATAGAGAGGGGGAGTGGTAGCTGAAGGGTTAAAATAGTGGCATGTGTGCTGCAGGTAGACTTGGGAACCAGTTCACACATTAAGGGAAATGATTCCAGAGAAAGGGAAAAAGGAACAGTGCCAGGGGGGTGGGATTGAATTGTAGGGGCAAACTCTTTGGAAAAGAGAGAGAGCAGCTACTGGAGCCACAGGAGAAGAGGTGGCATTTGAAAGGACACTGACACTTCACCCCTGGAAACAAGAGGAGCATCCCTTCAGTATGGAAATCTGAGAGAGTGCCTACCTACTTGCGTCTAATCGCATTCAAGAACGAGATAAGGACTGTGGCTGCTGTGTGTATTTTGGGGGGAAGGATGTAGGAGTTTTGAGTAGAGACTGGGAGGTGTGAATAGTCATTTTGAAGAATGGGCAAGTGAACTTACTCGGAGAGTGTAATAGGATTGCCAGGCAACACTGAGAGCCAGTTTGAGATTTCTGGCCATGAATTTAAAGTAGGACCCATTATCCCACGAACGTGCATTTTCCTCCGGCATCTTGCATCAAGTGGAGAGTCAAATCTAATCATGCTCAGGGCTTGCCCTGTGCAGTACGAAGAGGTAGAGGTGGCAAGAGAATTAAGGGTGTTTGGTAGAGAGTGATTCTAACGACAAAGCATGCAATCAAAGAAAGATCAAGAGAGGGGATGGGGGTCATCATGTACAAGCCTCAATGAGGTCACAGAATTGCGAAAGTCTGAGCACTGGCGTGAGCGAGCCAGGAGAATAAGAAACTGTTATCAGAGGGGATACTTAAAGTCAAGATTTCTCAAAGGTGACACAGCCTTGGCAATGATAGGGTCAAGATGGAGCTCAGTAGCTAAGGCAGCAGGGGCGGACCATCCAAGTAGATTCTGAAGTGACAGATTGTTAGAGAGGATACAGAGGGACAGAGAGTGTGGTCCCACTGAGGTAGGGGCAACAAGGAGGGCCAACTGGTAGTAAAGGCTGCACCGAGGAGCTGTGCACACATGTGTAAGTATGGCATATACATGGTTAGGAGGTAGCACTTGGCAGGGAGGAGGAGGAGATCTCTCATCCCTTGAGTACAGATAGAAATGAACATGAAGGTGTTGAAATGGACTTCAGTCAGGACCAGGAGATGAAGGGAATATTCAGAGAAGGGCTGTAGCTGTCCAGGTGTCTTCTGCCTATAGATCGTGAGCTATGGAGGGCACAGCACAAGGGTGGGGAGGGCTAGGAAGTTCAGTGAGATTGGCAGATGTGCAAGCAGTGAGAAGATGAGGTTCCCTCTTGAGGGACACCAAGGCATCTGGGGCTTTTAGTGGGGATGGAGCTGAATGGGGTGTGGTCCCAAGAGGAGTGGTTGGGATGGTTTCTCTGGAGGAGACAGATTCATATTGGACTCTTCCTTTTTTGCTTTTAATGTTTTATTTATTTTTGAGAGAGAGAGGGAGAGACGGAGTGTGAGTGCAGGAGGGGCAGATAGAGAGGGAGACACAGAATCCAAAGCAGGCTCCAGGTTCTGAGATCATGACCTGAGTCAAAGTTGGGCACTCAACCAACTAAGCCACCCAGGTGTCCCTGGACTTTTCTATCTTAAGGCTTCATGGTGGTGGTCAAGCAGGTTGGATGTCAGAAGTACATTGTATAAGAGTGAACTCCAGCGGGGCACCTGGGTGGCTCAGTCGGTTAAGGGTCCAGCTTCAGCTCAGGTCATAATCTCATATTCATGGGTTCGAGCCCTGCGTCGGGCTCTGTGCTGACAGCTAGCTCAGAGCCTGGAGCCTGCTTCAGATTCTGTCTCCCTCTCTCTTTGATCCTCTCCTGCTCCCACTGTCTCTCTCTGTCTCTCAAAAATAAATAAAAGAACATAAAAAAAATTAAAAAAAGAGAGTGAACTCCATCAAGTGCAGGATATCATGTGTCCTCAGGCCAGACCATGGAGGTAAACAAAAGCAGCAGGCTGGGCCACCCCTGGGAGGAACCACTTCAGGGTGTCTCAGTCTTTGATATGCAAACAAAGCAGTGGGGATCCTGTTAAGATGAAGATTCTGATTAGATCCGTCTGGGGTGGGGTAGGGCCTGAGGTTCCCTCATCTCTGACAAGCTCCCTAGTGATGTTCGAATTGCTGGTCCAGGGACCACGCTTTGGGTAGTGGAGAGTCCATCATTGGCTAAAGGTGGCAGCCGCCTCTCACCTGTATGTGTTGTCATATGAGAATGAAGGCTCACTGTTGTCTCCTCTTCTGATTATCAATTTTTTAAATGTTTATTATTTGTTTTTGAGAGAGAGAGACAGAGGGCAAGCAGGGGAGGGGCAGAAAGAGGAGAAGACACAATCTGAAGCAGGCTCCAGGCTCTGAGCTGTCAGCACACAGCCTGACACAGGACTCAAACCCACAAACTACGAGATCATGACCTGAGCCAAAGTTGGACGCTCAACTGACTGAGCCACCCAGGCGCACCTCCTCTTCTGATTTTTAAAGAAAAGCCAGAAATCTGGATTTTTATGTAAAATCATCCTATTTACAATTGGCAAATAATAAAAAATTCTGTAAACACTGGAGGGCCAAACAAAGCATGCATTGCATCCCCCTTATGGTACATCAGTGTATGATTTCTGAGGGAGGGAAATTAGGGAGCACTGGTCTGGGAATCAGCGATTCTGGGTCATAGAATCACCTCTACACCCACCACTAGAGGTTACCACTCATATGACTTCTGAGTGTTAAAAAGTAGTTTTCCAGACACCTGAGCTGATCTCTGCACCCGCCAGGCTGCATTCATCCCCACATCTGCAAAAAGTTGTCTCTTCTGCTTCCATCATGTGGAACGGTACCCCGTCCCAGTGTCTCCCACTGGCTTTCAAAGTGGTTTAGATGGTGGAGCTCCCAGAAGTCTTACTGTTCTTTGTGAAATGCCCTGAAATATTGACATATTTAATTCTATCATTCAGACCTGGAATGATTTTTCTAGCAGGAACTATGGCTGTATTATACGTACGCAGCTCTCTGCAACTCAAAAAAGGAATAATCACACATAAAATATTTTGAAGAAAACACACTCCTGCTTTCCCATTAGCATTTATTTCCACTTGTTTACTCTCTGTGTCACCCACAGCACTCACTCACAGACAAGCGGTAGCAGGCACCCAAAGTTTAAGAACAGTTTATGAAAAAAAAATCCTTCAATATAGAAAAGATTTCACCCATTAAGCTAATGTGTTCTGGGAATTGAAACTTCTATTATTCTATTTTAGTGGTGAAAACCCTCCATTGGGCTTGTGGAATGCCAGTGTTTTAACTGATGGAAAATGTGCCCACACCCCATTCATTTCTCAAAGTCTAGTTGAAGACTCACCTTCTCTACGGAGTCTTCTTGGGTGCTGCCTGCTCCTCTTCATTGCCCTCAGCACCTCATGCCATATCCAAGACATACGTTAAATTCCTAGTTACATGGGATCTCAGGTAAGTGTTGTGGGGTATCTGTCCTGCTGCCCAGCCCTAGGCTTATGCGGGCAGGGACTGTGATGAGTACCCATGCTGAGCCAGCTAAAGAACATAATCCTAACTTCTCTCTGCATCTCAGGACCTTGGCACCTCTTAGCTCCCCATGAGTCAGGAGACTCTAAGAATCTGATGATGATATAGCCTCTCTCTGAAAAAAAAAATGCCCAACCATATGAGATTTCATTTTAATATGGGGGGATTGGTGGGCATGTCTTTGAGCTTTCTGGATCTCCCTCTTTCCTGATAAGGACTTTCTAACTCCCTTGTATTGCTGAAAACAGGGTAGACTTGGGTGTCAGAAAGCCCTGGATTCAAATCTTGGTCCTGTTACTTACTAACTACATGACTTGACAAAGTACTTAAGTTCTTTAAGCCTCAGTAACTGTGTCAGGAAAATGAAACACATACTAAGATCCCCCTTATAGAGCTGGCATTCAATGCTCAATTACAGTGAGCCATCTTCCTCTGCTCACCTCTGTGTCCCCATGCCCTCCATACTTCCAGTGGCCCACTGGCTATTGGAGACTGACCGGGCATTTGCACAGCATGATTTACCCCACTGCAAACATAAGAGCAAGAGGTCAAAGCCTGCTTGGAACTCTCCCCTTCAACACACCATTTCCTTTCAGGCTGCAGTACTAAGCCATCCAGAAAACATTAGCCCCCCGGGTGGAGATCTTTCTGCACGGGTCTCTCAACCTCTCCTGATCAATCTTGTCTCTGTTACATGGTCCCTCATCTCCAAGGTCCTGCGCTTACTCTCTCCCAGTGGGATCTTCTCTCCAAGCAAATTCCCACCGCTTAGCAGCTATGTCATGCATGCTGAAGGCTCATGTTCTCCCTGCCTCCAAGCGGTTCCCATGATTGCAATATGTTTGATTGTGGAGCCTGTCAAAATGCATTCATAATGCAGCTTTGTTTCTCAGAGAAAATTTCCATGGGAAATCAAAGTCTCTGGAGGACTGGCACCCTGCATTTACAATCCTTGGGTGTTTTAGAGCTTTTCTGGAGGATTTCTTTATCCTTGCACTCAGAGCAGGGAGGAGGGGACACTGAGGGTGGCATGGGGTGCTGGGGAGGATGACGAGTGACGAGTCAGAGAACTGGGGTCTGGACCTTTTCACAAATGACTTTGTGACCAGGAGCAAGTTCGCTGACAGTTGGCCTCTAATGTCAACTTCCTTCTGCACTACCTTTGTGATGCTTCATCCTCAATCTCCTATTTAGTTCTCCCCTCCAGCTTTCTTCTTGTGCTTTATCCTATCTCCCTGTGTGAGCCCCTCTGCCCCTGCAGCTCCCATTGCAGGCCCCCTCCCACCCACCCTGGGGATGGCTCTTCAGTCACCATCTGTATCCATCCCAATCCAACTTTACTGCCATGTGGACATCTTGCAGGCATGCAAGGATCAAAATCGGCACACCTAGCACCAATATGCTAGAAAGAATGCAACCCATTCTTTCTTCTAGGTTGCCTGTCTCATCTTCTCTTCAGGAACAATAGATTTTGGGAAATGTTTAATCAGACTCTCCATCGATGTCTATCCAACACACACTGAACTGGAGTGTGAGTTGCCTTGGCATCTGCCCATCACATTCCACGTCTGCTCACCTGGACCCTTCCAGACCTCTCTTCCCTCATCCTTTCTTCCCATGGCATCCAGCTTTTCCTGTTTCCTACTCTTTAACAGTGAGGTCTTGGGTGATTGATGAAATTCTCCCCACTTCCCTAAGATGGAAAGATTCAGAGAAGATGATATCATAAGACCCTTATGGCCCCATTGGTCTTCTGTTTAGTTAGTGTCTAAATCCACTACGCAACATCTATGACAGAACCTTGCTTCTGGGTTTTTTTCCTCGTCTCCAATCTCCTCCCAACCATTTCCAGGAGAACCTTCCAAGACTGGAGGAAATCTTGTGATGTCCTCCATGAATGAGTCCTGCCTGCCTCCTTCTCTGGCTTTAAACCCCTCCCCCAGATGCTTTTAGTCCAAGTACATGGCAGTGCTCCACAGCACCTCACACTCCCTGGACGAGCGCTCTCATCTCTCTGCACCTGCATTTTTTCTTCCAGCTGTTGGAGTCTCTTTCTTCACTCCCTTTCCTGCTCTCCACGGTCCTTTTACCTTCTTTTTCCTGAGGTCTGTCTTGCAAACTTGTCCTTATTCTTGAAGGACTAGGTCAAGCCTCACATTTCCTCTGGTTAACAGCATTTACACATCTGCCCCCACTTAGATGTCTGCCTCCTTAAAAATCTTGATATTGCATTCCCAGAGCCCAGCATGATGCTGGCATAAAATACAGGTTCAGTAATTGTATTTTGATTGAATGGTCCCCCAAATCTATGAAATAACATCTATGTCAATTTCCTTATTTTGGTATTTAAGACACTTTCCACTCTGGATCCACCCACGGTTAGCTGTTTCTGTGAAGGTACTTAAGTCCCCGCACCATTCACTCTCACATAATCATGGCCTGAGTACACCCACCACCACTATAGGACCTCCTGCCCTCCGACCTCTACCCCCTCTTATCTGTCCTTGGAGGCCCAACCTGATGTCACTTCTTCCTTTTCCTGATTCTTAAGCCAGGACTCACCCCCTTTCCCCAGGACTTCCATGGATCTTTAATTCACTTTTTTTTTTTTTTTTACTTCCTAGCACTTTGGGCCTTGGAATAGAGTGATGAGGTAAATTTAATTCATCCATTAATTACTTGCTCATTGGGACACTCCGGTCATGTATAAGGTCTCCATCAAGGTGGCAGTTATCATGTGTACCATGGGCCTGTTGCCACTCTCCCAGTGATGGTCCGTGGGCATCCTAAAATTCATTCATCCCCATCTCTCCATCCCCACAGCAATTCTCTGGCAGCAACCACCCATGTCTCCCGGGACCATGGCAAGAGCCTCCTAACTGGTCTTCTTGTGGCCGCTGCAGCCAATGTGTGGATCTGACCAAGTCACCTCCTGCTTAAAATCCTCTGCGACTTCTCATTGCTCTTGGGATAAAGGTTCAAACCCTCACTAGGGTCTGTCACACCCTTCTGCCCTTCCATCCCCATGCCCAGTGGCTTCCCCCATACTCTCTGCTGCCCCTTCCAAGTGCTCTGGATCCCTTCCCAATTGAGACCCAGGCCAGGCTGCTTCTCAAGAGGGAACATTATCTTCTTCAGCTTTCCCTGGTGGGCTGGTGACGCCCTACCCATCCTTCTGATCTCTGCTCAGTCCTCTGACTCTCCCCACATGCCAGCTCCCTTGATAATACACTCCGCATTTGCCAGCCTGTCAATTTCCTGGCATAATTATTTAGGGTGGAGACCATGTCTTTTTCTGCACCACTGTCCCCTCCCCCTGCCGCCCCCCCCCCCCCACGCAGCTAGCTCAGCTTTCGGCAGAGCAGACACCTGGAGTGTAGGTGCTGGTGTGTGTGTGTTACCCATCGCAGCCTGAGAGAAGGGTCTGCATCTTATTCACCTTGGCTTGGAGCAGGAAGGACATTGTGTATTTGTCCACGTGAGCAGGGGTGAGTGTGGTTACATCCAGAGTTTCAGCCGATGGAGGATAAAACAAAAAGCACTAAAGCCCATGTACACAAAGTTGAGAAGCAAAACTGGGGGAGCAGTCTGGAGTCAAAGCCCATGTGAGCAAGACACAGCATAAGCTAGAGTCTAGGGCTCTGCTGCAGGCTGTCCTGAGAGAGGCTGGGGGAGGGTCTGCTATTGGCCATGGGAACAATGTTGGGGAATGGGTTGTTTAAAGGCACAGGCTTCTTCCTCCTAGGATGTGCTTTACATTCCTTATACTCATAACTTTTAAGATTATAAACTATTTGAATGTAGGGATTGTATTCTATATTGGCTTCCTCTGCTTCCATAATAGCTCTTGACAAATAGTAGAAGTTTCGTAAACATTTGCTGAATTGGATTGAGTTTATCCCAATCACTGCCTGAGCCCTGGTAAGATTCACTCACTCATTCGACATTTACTGCACACCTACTGTTCATTTATTCATTCAACATTTACTGCATACCCACTGTTTGCCAGGCCTGGGGTTACAGTTGTGAAGGAGGCAGATGAGTTTTCTGTGTGTGCAGAGTGTAGAGGGAATTGGACGGTACCATCAGGGCTGGGCCACAAAAAATCAGGAGGCAAGGGCGTCCTAAAGAAGGGGAAATTAGCCGAGACATGGGGTGGAGGTAGTGATCAGGGAGAAAGTGATTCCTAAGCTGAGACTTGACAGAGAAGTAGGAGTCAGTCAGGAGTGGGAGAGTATTGGAGACAGGGAAAAAATATGCAGAAGTTGAGAAAATTCTGCATCGTTCACTCATTCACAATGGCAAGAGTGAAAAGATTGCCCTGGTAACAGGAGGTGCTGGGTCAGGCACTTTAAGAAATTCATTTTTAGTGAGTCTCCAGGCTCAGCATTCCATTTTCCATATAAGACTCAGGAAACTTCAGAAGCTCGAGGAGGCTGAGCCAGCTGTTGAGCAACTGGGCCAGCTTTGAGACCTGTGGTTCAGGTCTTTCCCACCCCTGTGCCACGTCTGGTTGCTGAGGCCACGAATGAGGAAAGGCAACCCTGCTGGGCAGACGCTGGGACCAGAAATGCCAGCACATCTGCAATGACGTGGCCACAGCTTGAGTTCCTGGGCCCACTGGCTGATCCCCACCACAACTAGGTTTAGCCTGCTGCTCGGCCAGGGTGGGGGTGGAGCTGGAAAGGCCACCTCTGCGGACAGCACTTGTGGCCACCAAGTGTGTTAACCTCATGTCTTTGTATTCAGGTGAGGCCTCCAACCAGTTACTCTCAGAGCCAGCCTCTGGCTGAACAGTTTGGAAGAAGCTCCACAGGCATGAAGGCCTCATTATGTAATTACGTCTTTCGCAAACGAGCTATTCTTCAGCCATGGCAATCAAAAGGCCTGATGCAGCTCAGGGCTCCAAGGGGATGGTAAGTGGGTGTCTCTGTTGCTCATTGCTGTGGCTGCATGATGACTGTCACAGAGCGAGGAGTCTCCAGGGGACCCAGCCTCTTGGAGGAGGGAGGAGAGCTTTTCTTCCTTTATCTTCTTCCTATAGGGATTGGCTTGGGGGTCAGGGACAGTGATTCTCAAGCCCAAGAGTGTATTAGGATCGCTGGGTGGGCTTGTCAAAACACAGATTTCAGGGCCCACCCCTTGATTTTCTATTGAGTCAGTTTTGGGTGGGGCCTGAGAATTTGCATTTTGAACAAGTTCCCCGGTGAGGCTAGTGCCGCTAATCTGGAGACCCCAGTTTGAGAACCATTCTCTAGAGCGGACTGAAGTACCTGATCCCTGGCTTCCTCAGGAAGACTCCCTTGCCAGACCCCACAATCAGGGTTGAACTCAGTCCTCACATGTGCACAGGGTTTACAGTGAGCATCACAATTTAGTGAAGGAGGGGAAGGGGGGGTGGTTATTCTTATTTTTCAGTTTAGGAAACTGAGGCCCATGTTCCCATGGGATAGTGGAGCTTGGTCTAGAACCTACATCTTCGGTTGCCTCCTGCAACAGCTTTCCAGGCTTCCATCTGCACAGGCAGACCTTCAGCATTCAGCTATTTGCTGAGCTCATGCAGTGGGATCACTAGCCTGTTCCTCCATTCTTCCTGAGCACCCAGCTAGATCACCTCACCTACCCTCTTTTTAGGTGGGTAACACCAGCTACCAATTTCTCTCTGGTGGAATGCAGTGGTAATGACATACATCTCTTCCAAACCTGGCCCATATTAATTTCCCATATGCTTTGCTCCTAATGCTTACATCCCTGCTTGCTTATAGTTGTCAATTTCCAAGGTGACTTTGGAACTCATGAGAACCTGAGCCCTGATGATATGTGTGGAGGAGGGTCACCCATGAGTTGAACAGCTACCCAGAACTCAATGTAATAAACTTCTGTTGTATTTAAGCCACTAAAATTTGGGGGTCCATTTGTTTTGGCTGCTTAACCTGCTTTAATGAAAATCATTGGTTTTCTCATAGTATGATTAGTTTCTTATACCAAAATCACTTGCTTTCTAAGAATGCAGAATTCTGTGCCTCTCCCCATCCCCACTGAAATAGATTCGTAGGGCTGCTGAGTTGAAAATCTGCATTTTAAAGAGGATCCTGGTAGACCTTATGCACACTGAAGACTGACAACCGTATTCTCGATCTGGGGTAGGCAAATTATGGCCTGTGGCCAAATGTGGCCTGCCACCTGTGTTTATACAGCCAGGGAGCTAAGGATAGGTTTTACATTTTTAAATGGTTATATGAATCAAAGGGGAATAACAATAATATTTTGTGACAGTGTGAAAAGTCTTGTTGGAATACAGCCATGTTCACTTGTTTATATACTGTCTTTGGCCTCTTTGGGGCTTTAATAGCAGCTTGAGCAGTTCCAACAGTCACCATATGGCCCTCAGAGTCTGAAATATTTACTCTCTGGCCTTTACAGCATGTCTGCTGACCCATGTGCTAGATCCTGAAACTCCACTTTAGAAGGTACCTTCTGTTGAGTGATGTGCAGCCATGACATCATGACCTGAGGACTTGGACAAATGAGAACAAATATTATCATGCACTCACTCATTTATTTATTCTTTTAGTAAACATTTATTGGATGTTCTTGGAGTGCTGGGTATTGAGATGCAAAAGAGAACATGATAGGTGAATAATACATAAGCTTGGCAATTATGCTTTTCCCCTTATAATGTCACTCATTATTAAATAAAAGGTTAAACATTAACCAACTTCTATTTACTGTATAACAATGTTATAATTGTTGCTGAGGAATTTTTGCAGAAGGCATTAATAGAAAACTTTCACTCTAGGAGAGGAGTACACCTATTTAAGATCCTCCATTTTATAGGAATAGAAAACAGCAAAGCCTGAACTGGAAGCAGATGGAGTCAGAGGAATCTCTGTATTTTCTTTTTCAACATGGAACAATATGATTCAGTAGAAGGGGCAAAAAGGTCTCAAAGGACAATATCCCAGAGCAACAGGGGAAGAGGAAGAGACTCAGAACTCCTGGAGGCCACGTAGGGGAGAGAGATGTGGTCTAGATATATTTGAACGTCATGGCCTTGGCCACTAGGCAAACTCAATGACAAGAGGGGAGCAGTTTTTCTTTATGGGTGAGAACCAAGTTCTAGGTACCTCTTGTGTTCCAAGCCTCCCTACTTTTTGTTCTTACTTGTCCATGCCACAACAGGAAGGCCAGCCAGAACAAGCTGAATAGAATTCACTCCATGCTAAAGACAGGGAGGGGGGCAATGCCCACTCTAATGTGATCTGAACAGAAATGAATGTCTGAGGGCTCTAGTCTGGGTTTGGAGAGTAAATACGTTGGAAAGGGTTTCTAGATAGCACTGATTCTCAGTATCAGGTAGAGTCATGAGTTTAGTCAAGGAGGTAATGTAAGTCAATGAATTGAGTTCTTGAAGCAGGATCCCATTTTAGAAGAAATAGTCAGATGAAAACAAAGCAATAGTGTTATGCCAATACTACTTACCTGATCTAGAGTTCAGGGCCAAGCCTTAGTTCTGATGAGCATAGCTTAAAGTCAAGGCTAGAACCAGGATGGAAGTTCAGCCTAGCATTGGAGGCCAAGTAGGGTAGCTTAGCACTCAAGAGCTACCTAGAACATGGTTCTCATGCATGGAACAAAATAGCCTTCTTGAAGCTTGAGGTATAGCCAGCTATCTGACAAAGTTCCAGTTAAAATGATATAAAATAAATCATTGGGGTAAATTGTAGAAAATTTCCTCAAAGAGCACTGCCTTATCTTTTTGCTCTCCCCTTCCTGCTGTCTCCCAGAATACAGATGTGATGGGTGATGCTGCAGCAGCCATCTTGGGCCATGAAGCGACTTTGAGAATGGCAACATATTCTAGGATATTGTTGCTGAACCAGAGGAGCCTGTGTATCTAATGACCCTGGAGCTGTCACACCAGACTTTGGATTGTCTGTCTCCAGGTTTTTTAAATGTTAGATAAAAATAATTTTCTATCTTGTTTAAGTCAGTTATTTGGAATTTTCCATTACAGGATCCATTACTCCTTATTGATACTTTGCCCCATCCAGGAGCATTTTCCAACATGTGGTATATGTGTCACTGAGAGTACCCAAGACAACTTTAGATAGTATTAACTCAGACAAGCATGGGTCTATGATTATGTATGTATTCTAATATATACTGGAGAAATATATACTGGAGCACTTCAAGTCTGTGGTTGCATGGATAGGATTCAGGCTGGTATTTATACTTATTTTTCAGTTTAGGAAACTGAGGCCCATGTTCCCATGGGATAGTGGAGCTTGGTCTAGAACCTACATCTTCGGTTGCCTCCTGCAAGAGCTTTCCAGGCTTCCATCTGCACAGGCAGACCTTCAGCATTCAGCCATTTGCTGAGCTCATGCAGTGGGATCACTAGCCTGTTCCTCCATTCTTCCTGAGCACCCAGCTAGACCACCTCACCTACCCTCTTTCTAGGTGGGTAACACCAGCTGCCAGCTTACAGGAATGGCAACAATCAAGAAAGTTGAATTAGGGACATCTGGATGGCTCAGTTGGTATAGCATGTGACTTCTGATCTTGGGGTCATGAGTTAGCCCTATGCTGGGCATAGGGCTTACTTAAAAACATTGTTTTAAAGAAAGTAGAGGTGTGTCAGGGTGCTCAGTTGGTTAGGCTGCTGAATCTTGAGTTCAGCTCAGGTCATGATCTCACGGTTCCTGAGACTGAGCCCTGAGTTGGGCTCTGTGCTGACAGTGTGGAGCTTGCTTGGGATTCTCTCTCTCCTCTCCCTGCCCCTCTGCCACACGCCTCATGCTGTCTCTTTCTCTCTCTCAAAATAAATAAATAAACTTGAAAAAAAGAAGGTAGAATTGGAGTGACTGAATGTTTGCAAGGAATGCCATAGGGAATGATGCTGAAATTAGACCTGTCTGTGTGGGCAAGCCAGTGCTTCCCTTGTCCAAAGCAGATGTTCAGTAAATGTCTGAATGAATGACAACATACATAACTGTCTCCATGAATGGCTCCAGCTTTTCCCAACACACCTGTTGCTTCTCCTACAGCCCACTCTCCCCTCCCCCGAAGAAAGACCCTAAGCTCTTTTCTTGTATGTTTTCTCCAATCTTCTAATATCCAAGTTTTCTTTGCAAAGCACAAGGAAGCAACCTGCTCTTAGGGCTTTTATTTTTCAGGTTTTATTAAACGGAGCTATTAGCCTCAGCCATTTTACAATTCCGTGTTGATCTCTTTCTTGCACCGGCTCATTGGTTGGGTCCCATTTTGTGTGGTTGAAATAAAAGGAAACTGCCTCCCATATAGAAGATCTATGGCTGCTTGTTTCTCTTGAGCATAAATATATTTATCACCTGTGGCCAGAAAGAGCCCTAAGGAGAACTCATCTCCTGAGAATGGGAGGAAAGGGAAATCCCCTTGTTTTCAACCAGCTCAGCTTACACCAGGGAGCACCCTGTCTAGATACCTCCCTTTGTCTCTGCACTGCCCCAAGCCCAGCAAAGGAATAGCAACGATGCCTTGGGTTTTCAGAGTGTTTTCACACCTCCCACCTGAGTTTTCACCCACACAGGATATGTGTCTCATGCTCGCTGGCCACTGCAGAAACCCAGGAAAGGTTGAGAGGAACATGTAGTGAGGAGGCTCAGCCTGGAATGGAGGATGAATGGAAAATGCAAGGAAGGGTGATAACATGCTGGACACACTCTGAGATGACCCATAGCATCACAGGACTGGGACTGAGAGGGCAGATGGGAAGCCCCCATGGGAAGTGGCAGGGGACAGTGCAGAGAGAGAAATGGCAAAAAGGACAATCCAAAGGTCTTGGGTGGGAAGGCTAACCCCACTGAGAACTGGCTAGACAGGGTGAGAGCAGAGGCTTGTACAAAGTGGCCCTGAAGGTAAAGGTGGGTTGTGACTGGGAGAGTAATATGCAGATAGCTTTCTGCATGTGTGACTTCAGGTTAGCTCTGTTGGCACACTGAATGAGGAATGTTCACAACAATGAACTTCTGGAAATCTGGTTTTTAAGTGCTGGAATCTGTCAGTATGACCTATGTTTGTAAATGCCCTACTTGTAATAACACCCAGTATCAGATCTGAGCCTCAGGGTAACAACTGTGGGGGCCAGGCTGGGATGATGTCCCTATTCTACAGGTGAGATAACTGAGGCCCAGTGACCCTTACCCAAGGTTATACTGATGATGAGGAACAGAATCTAAGCCAATCTTCTATGTGTTATACTCCATACAGTAGAACTAGGTGGGGGTGGGGGTGTCTCATCCTTTTTCCCACCCTTTCTTCCTATATAACTGGCTGAGAGCCAGGCTCTGTGGAAGAGGTAAGAACAAACAGGAACTTAGGGGGTAAAATGTAGTAATTCTCAAGTAATTCTCCCTTGTATGGACCCTTTGGGGATTCTGATAAATGATCTAGCCTCTCTCCCATCAAAATGCACATGTTCCTTTTCAATCAAAGTTTTAAATGAAATTGCAGGGATTCTCAAACTCCCCAAACAGCATTCCCAAATGCTGTAGCGGCCCAAGGATCTATGATCACATAGTGGTGTGACGGTTACAGATGAGCAAACAGTAGGGTGACTATAATGTCGTCAGATGTGGAGAGGAAGGAAGACAGGCCACGAGCTGGAAAGGTGTCTCGGTGCTGCCAGGTGGAAACCAGGGAGGACAGGGCCACGGGGCAAGCTTGGGGTGATGTTAGCAAATATAGCCTGGTGGGGACAGAAAACCAGGGGTCCAAACTGGGGCAAGCAGAGACCTTGCAGATAAGACAGCCCTTTATCTTCCTGTGTCAGTTCTTTTGGAATGGCAGTGGTAACATTTCCTCACAGGCTCATAGAAAGACTGAGAAGGTCATGGGTGGCAGAGCCTTGCTCTTGTGTCTTGTGCTCCCCCAGAGCCAGTGCCTTGCTTGTTACCCTGCATCTGACAGAACAGGCATCCTTAAATGCCTTTGAATAACAGCCCCCAAAGCTGGCACTGTTTGAGCATCCATTGAATAAATAAAGGCAGAGAGGGACAGAAGGAGGGAGGAAATGGCCTGATACATCCCAGTTCTGCAATTGCCACCTTGCACAGACATCTTCTTATACTGTATCTGTGTGTAAATTGAAGAATGATAAGAAAAATTCTATTCTCCTAATGGCTTTGATAATAATTTCAGACATGTGTTGCTTCTATTTCCTCTTGATTGAAAATGGGAGTTACCTAATATATTAGCCCCTAGAGCATTTTTCCTTATATAAAAAAAGAAATGCTCAGAAAATCAGTTCTTAAGTGCATCAATAATGAGGGGGGTGGAAATATGATCACAATCATGAATAAACCTTTGCCTTTCAAAAGACTTATTTGCCAAGGGGAGACCCTTCAAATGTCTCACCTGCTGACCCACAGAGCCTCAGGTGTGGGGGGAGGGATTCAAGAAAGTGCTTGCATTCAGGCTTCTGAATTGAATTATTAGCTCATTTTACGGTTTAGGAAAAGCACAACCTCGTAAGATTAAGTGGCCTTCGCATGGTGGTCTGGTAAGTTCACGTGGAGCAGAAAACAGTGACATCGCTGCTACAAATGAGTGTTAAGAGAAAAACCATAGTTTCGTAAGTCCTGGGTGCTTTATAATGTAAAAAAAAAAAACACCATCCTCTCTGCTCCCAGTGCTTCCTGAGCTTTGCTGTAAGGAAGGATGACAGCAGCTTGCCACCCCTGGGTCAAAATCCTAGCCCCGCCTTCCGAGCTGTGAGGCCCATGTTGGTCCAACCTCCCTGCCCTGGGTCTGTGTGGTCTTCCCTGGGAGGCCAGTTGTGCCCTGCTCCTGGAGCTGAGTGTTGGGAAATTAGAAGAATCCAGAGAAAAGTTGCCACGGCAACAGGAGAGTAGTGCCAGCTGTGGAAGGTGATCTATGGCTCAGAGCACTTCAGAGAGTTTGCTTATTTGCTTCCCATCTGGGCCCTCCAAGCTCCCAGCATGCATTGGGGGAATGTTAATGCTACCCCCTGCCTCCTCTTGCCCTTCCCTAGGGTGGCCACCTGTGCTCTGGGCACCACCCGCCACCAGCCTCTCTGAGCTCGTGGCCTGACACAGTCTGGGGAGCTGCTTTCGTTTTCAGCCTCTTTCTTCACTGGATAATTGTCACATCACACCTCAGAGCTGGAAAGGAGTCACAGAGACCTTTTTGGTCCAATACTCCCCTTTGTCATGCAGGGAAACTGAGGCCCAGAGAAGGACAGTGATTTGTTTGGAAACACACTGTGGATATAGATGTCTAAGCCTACTTAGGCACCATAACAAAATCTGTAGACTGGGTAGCTTCAGTAACTGACATTTTTCTTTCACAGCCCTGGAATCTGAGAAGTCTAGGGTCAAGGTACTGGCTGATTCAGTTCCTGGAGAGGACTTTCCACCTGCTTGTAGATGGCTGCCTTTTCTGTGTGTGCTCACGTGGCCCTTCCTCAGGGAGTGCTCATGGAGAGGGGGTGAGCTCACTGGTGTCTCTTCTTAAAGGGACACTGATTCATCATGAGAAACCTCATCATCATGACCTCATCCAAACCTAATTAACTTCTGAATGTCCATCTCCAGCTACCAACACCCAGGGGGCTAGGGCTTCAACCCATGAATTTGGAGGAACACAAAAGTTCCGTATGTAACGATGTGGAAAGTTCAGAACTGGAACTCACAGTCCAGTGCTCTTTCTGTAGCACCATACTGCTTCTCCGAAGCAAGTCAGAAGGGTGGTTTAGAGGCAGGAACCATAACATGGTGACTTGGCCAAGTTACTTCCCCTCTCTGAGTCTAATTTTCCCATTCTGATAAGTGAGGTATTGGACTTAATGATATGATTCTCTGCTCTACTTATAGAAATGACATTTAATCTTTTAAGGACTTGAAGATAGGTCAGAGTGAGACTCTCAAACCAAATACTATAGCCCCACTAATTTTTCCTGGTGTACTAAGAAGTAATGGCAGTTTTCAGGAGCCAGTCAGAAGCTTAGCCATGAAGACCCCTCCATTACAGCGTTTTGGTGCCATGACACTTTTCACATTGAATAATTATTATTTGTCATCTGTCTCTTTAACAGGATACAGGCTTCTCTGGTGGGAAATGGATCCTGTTTTTCTGTGGCTCCCTAGTGTCTCCCATAGAGCTTAACACAGAACAGGTACTTGGGTAGCCTTTGTGATTTGAAAGAAAAAACCCCACTCTACAAGATTCAGTCTATTTGGAGTTCTAGGGAGTGATAAATTCCCAAGCCCCAGTTGTGAGTACCTGTTACCTACTCTGTTTACCAGCTTGTCATTTCCTTTTACTAAGAGGCAATCCATGAGATGCTCACCGGTCTGAGAGTCAGAAGACCCTCAAGCAAGTCTTTATTCTTGGGGAAGTCATTTCTCCTCCCTGGCATTAGCTATAATGAGAGGTTTGGGTATGATGGTCCCTAAAGAGCCTTTTATCTTTAATTGCCCATAATTCCAAGATATCCAATCAGTAGTCAACAGATCCAAGTATAGTAGCTGGGGTTAGGATAAGAAGGAAGAAAATTCTTTGTAAAGTTAATTATAGAGTCACCTGGGTGGTTCAGTCAGTTAAGCATCTGACGCTGGCTCAGGTCATGATCTCATAGTTTGTGAGTTCAAGCCCCACATCAGGCTTTGTGCTGACAGCTCAGAGCATGGAGCCTGCTTTAGATTCTGTGTCTCCCTCCTTCTCTGCTCCTTCTCTGCTCATGCTCTGTCTCTCTTTCCTTCAAAAATAAACAAACATTAAAAATTTTTTTAAAGTTTAATTACAGCTACATCTTGGGAATAAGGGCAGTGACATCGCAGGACTCATCCAAAGGGGCTCAACACAAACTGTCCAGATAAGTAGGAAGGAGCAGACAGAGACCACTGGTCAAGTTCAAATTGGTGAGCTAAAGCAGGTTTGAGCAGGCTGGTGGGTGCTAGAAGTCAGAATCAGTGACTAGGTGGGCAAGGCTGATCTAGAGAAGACATTGCCTGTTTCTTGCTCACTGACCCTCCTTGGATGGAATAGAGGACATCAAAGCCAACAGCTAAATACTATTCTTGACTGATACTAGGACAACTTCATCAGTTTAACTCTTGGAGATGACTTATGACTACCAACTCATTGACTTTATCAGAATTAAATCCCTTTAAAAATGTTTATTTATTTATTTATTTTGAGAGAGAGCGAGAGAGAGAGAGCGCGCATGAGCAAGTAGGGAAGGGGCAGAGAGAAAAAGAGGGTGAAAGAGAATCCCAAGCTGATGAGGGGTTCAATCCCATGAACTGCGAGATTATGTCTTGAGCTAAAATCAAGAGTCAGTTGCTGAACCAACTGAGCCACATGGATGCCCCTAAATCCCAAGTTTTAAGCTAGTTTTATGATTGTATAATTCTGGAGAAAGACCAAACTCTTCAGTACAGCATTTATGTCTGCCTTTCTCTTTGCATACTCTGCGCTCCTCTCAGTTTCTTCAAGGTACCACACTGTCTCATGCCTTGGTACTAACACATGTCCTCCATCCCTTGTCTCATATTCTCTTGGATGATTTCTACCCATGGCTCAAAACCTAGTTTAGGCTTCACTTCCTCTAGGAAGCCTTCTTTGATTTCTCCTTCCTCAAATCTAGATAAAGGATCCTATTACATGCTCCCATAGCTCCCAGTATTCTCTTATAACATCCACCAAAACATTTCTTTATTTCATTGCTTTCTCACTAAGAACACTCAAGGGTAGGTATTCTTCACTGCTTGTCTTCAGGGCCAAGCACAGCACAATAATCAATGAATTTTTTTGAGTGAATAAATGGATGACAAATGAAAAAATGGAATATAACTTTCAAGGTCCAACTATAGTATTTCTATTGCACAGGACAAAAATGGTTGGGTTTCAAGTCCTTGAGAACTTCATACAATCCATTAGTGGACATGAGAAATGTTTGCAATTAGCATATTCTTTATTGGGTGGGAAATGCGGTGGGTGGCAAATATGTTCACTTTCAGTGTTTAATGGACTAAGCATTTCCTGTGCTTACAAAAGTTAGCAAACATCATGCATGTCCTGTTTAGTGGGTGTTGGGGAAGTATTAGAGTTCAGCTAGCCATAGGGCCTCTGCCAGGCCCTTCTGAATTAGCATCTTTTCATGGTAATAGAGTGTGGCGGAAGACCATTTGATTTTTCTTAGTGAGTCTGTGTGTTCCTTCATGCTGGTGTTTCCTTCAGGGAGTTCTTTCAGGAAATATATTCTTCAGGAGTTTGGTTGAGCAGAAAGGAGGGTGTGTGGATAGGGCAGGGCAAGAAGGTAAAGAGGATGAAATTGTAAAATATACAGAGGATAAACTCTATGAACCCCCTTGAGGAAAATTCTGGTGAGGAAGACAGTCATTCAAGTGCTAGTGCCACTACCCCTCTGGCATTTCACCCCTCCCTGGAGGTGCTCCCACTTTGATAATTCTTCTGCCTCTATCTGTAAAAGAATCTCATTGAAGCTAAATACAAAATGCTCTAGGGCTGAGCTAAGACAAACTCTCCAGAAAGAGGTGGGATGGGAGGGGACGTTCACCTTTGCTGTCCTCAGTTTGCCTCCCTATTGGGAGTTCACATTGATACCTGCTCTCCTTCATCCTTGTCATCTGGGGGACCCATTTCTCCTTGCCTCTAACTCAGCTGTGAGAAAAAAATCAGACCCACTCTTTGGTTTTTCTCAGCATTATAGACAGTCTCAGTTTTCAGAAAGATATTTACCAAAATATATGGGAAATTCACAAAGACAAGACTTCTACCATAGCTAGCAAACCTCACAAAGCAAAGCAGTAATAGATCTGAGATGAAGAGCTCAGAACTTCTGTCCATGAGAACTGGCTCTCCTGAAACTGCTTCATCCCTCTCTAAAGAAAAATACCAAGCACCCCCTTGTCAAAGCCTTGGGTGTTCCCATCTCTACTAGCCCTGTCTTTTCAAGGGGAGGTCCAGGATTTGTACTTTTGTGGTCACACACACACACACACACACACACACACACTGTAGCATGAGAAGGTACCAGAATGAGACTCTAGACATGGAAGCTGGCTGTATTTTCCAATATGGTTTCACATACATGTGTCCCATTTCACACATTTTTCCTACATTGTGACACTGGTATTCATCCATCAAGAAGTGAGATCTATATTCCCTCTTCTTGAGCCTGGTAGATATTTTTAACTGCCTTGATTAGAAGGACATGGTAGTAGGGGATTGCATCACTTCTGAGGCTAGGTCATAAAAAGTGATACAGTTTTTACCTCATGTCAACATGCATGGTGGGGGACCAAGAAGACATGTGAGAAGTCTGGCTACCCTAAAACTGCCATGTTGGAGAAACAGCAGAGAGAGGCAACATACAGACAGAGAGAGATGTTCACAGAGCCCCAACTGCCAGCTACTTGAGTCTTCCCAAGTAGATCAACCATCAGTGAATGAGTCTTCAGATGATTCTAGCTTCCAGTTCTGAAGGCTTCCAACTGATGACCCAGACATCAAGAATCAGAGAACACCTTTCCTGCTGCCTACTGTTGAATTCCTTACCTCACCTCTCCAACCAAAAATCCACAAATATAACAAATGTTTTATGCCCATTAGGTTTTGAAGCAATGTGTTATACAGCATTAGATAATCAGAGCAAATATGGAGAGAACTTTTCATAGCTTCGGTGCTGAGCTGCTTGTTAACTTCCATCACTGTCTGCTTTCCATCTTACTGTTGAACTTGGCACCTTTCACCTCTTGATTCCTCCTCCATTTAAGACTTCATTTTGCCCCTTTGTTTGGATGTTGTTTTTCTTGTCCCCCATCTCTATATTACCCACTGGTGATAAAGCTCCTGATTCTGTTGGCTTTCCTCTGCCCTCTCTTTCCACCATCTTAGCTCAGGATTGTCCACTATGGCACAGACTTCTCACGGGAGGCCCTGGAGAGGGGCACTGGACACTATAGAAGGCAATGTCCTCTTTGGTGATCTTAGCTCAGGCTTCTATAACAGAATATTATAGACTGGATGGTTTAAACATTTATTTCTTACAATTCTAGAAGTTGGCAAATCCAAGATCAAGGGGTCAACTGATTCAGTTCCCAGTTAGAGCTTTTATTCTGGCTTGCAGTCAGCTTTCTCCTTGCTATGTCTTAACATGACAGAGAGTAAGCAAATTATGGTCTCCCCCTCTTCTTAACAAGAATACTAATCTCATTTTTCAAGCTCCCCATTCAAGACTTCCCAAATTCAGTACTTCCTAAAGGCCCCACCTCCAAATACATGTTAGAGCTTCAACATAGGAATTTGGGGAGGACACAAACATTTAGCCCATAATACTTGTGAACCTCACCTTCTCAGACAATACTCACCAAAATGGAAACTGTCCTGACACAACCCCACAATCTTCCTGTTCTTCAGGATAGAGAAAAGAGACTGGAGGTACAGATGAAACGGTCCCTCTATTTCCCAGTGAAGACTATCATGAGTAAAACTCTGGGAGCAAATGCAAAGAGACCCCAGGGACCAAAATATCAAAAGTGTCCCAATCAAACGCCCATTTCTGAGAAGGTCTCCAGGGGAGTCAAGGAAAAGCCTGTCACAGACTTGCCTTTCCCAGGAGTGATGGGCCTGACACATGAAGAGCCAAGAAGAGTTTACAGCAGAGGATGTCTCTGGTACCTGAATCCACTTTGAGAATGAGCTAGATGCCTTGGAAAGGTGATGGATGAGCCTGAGTCACCTAATTGGAAAGAATCCAGAGGTAGGAATCAGACAATGTCAAGTCTGCTCTTTATTTGCTTGCTACATGTGACTACAGACAAGTCATTTTACTTCCTTGAGCCTTTCTTTTCTTTCTGTAAATGGAGTAACTCTAGCCTGTTTGTCTCTTCTCAGCTATTCTGAGGATCAAATGACATAATACACAGGAAGATGCTTTAATTGAACACCTAACACATGCCATGCTGTGTGTTGGCCACTCTGCTGGTGTTATGTCTCTTACTCCTCAAAGTAGGACTCAGCACCCTGTGTTACAGCTGAAGAAAGAGAGGACAGAGGGGCCACACTACTCACCCAAGGTCACCCAGCTAGTAAGAGGTGGAGCTGACATTTCAGCTTAGAGGTACCTGGCACTGAAGGCAATCTTCTTTCTATTAGACCATGATTATTGCTATTGTTGTTGATTGTATGCCTCTTATATGATCTGTCTTGGGAGTATATTCTTAGTGCAGGGCACATGGTGGTGCATGAGCATCATGAAATTGTACCTGGTTGTCCCCAACTTCCCTTATTCTCAACCCCATGAACCACATTCCAACTGAATTAATCAGGTTCAGTGAAGATTAATGTGCAGATTAAGCACATTCTGCAATGCTGTCTTCTAAGGTCTCATTTCCTAATATTAAGGTCCTAGGGGAACACAGAACCAGAAATGATGCCCCCAGTGAGGCTGATGAGAAGAGGAGGACCAGGCCCTTTGATGGCATAAGTGAGGTGGGCATCTCCAGGACATCCACCTGGGGAATGGCTGGTGTTCATGAAGCTCAGTGCCTGTAGCTGAGGGGGCAAACAAGGGAGCCCACAATACAGGCCTGAACAACCTTCCTGGACTGGAGTGAGCAAATTTTCAGCATATTCTTCCACCCCAAATGCTCCATAATTGCCTTTTCTGTCACAAGTACAGGCAGCCTAGCAGCATTGGCAAAATAAGCAGCTATAGACATGCATGCCGTGCTCTACTTTTCAACAAATTAGCCCGGAACGTGTGGATTCTGACTACAGAGCATCAACAGAAGGGGAAATGGAAATGCAGGTGTGAGGCTTTCATCAAGGATAGCTCTCCTGCTGGGTGGAGGCTACAGGGAGGTAGTTCTGGCTCCTTAGCAATCCAGTTCATGACAGAGAAACATTACTCAAAGACCCTGGCCCCTCTCTGGAAGTAGGTTGGGGTATGTCTGTGAGGAATTCCATGTCTCCCATCCAGAATGAAACTCAGAAAGTATAAAGCAGATTCTTGATTAGTGTTGGGAAATCCATCTCCAGGAAGTAGCTGATGTGAAGAATCCCTACTGGGATCCTCTCTTGAGTACAGAGAAGAGGAGAGAAGAAAAGCAAGTCTTAAGAGAGCTTTCCAACTATTATTTAAAGCCTGCCACTCGGGCAAGTTCCTGACTCGCGCGCGTGTGTGTGTGTGTGTGTGTGTGTGTGTACATGTGCACATGTGAGCAGGAAGTAAGCATTGTTAAACACAAGGGGCTCATGAGAAGTTACCACACTATACATCGCATAGTAAACAACTAAAAGAATACAAAAAAAAAAAAAAAAGCTAGTTGGCCTTTTTGAAGCACAGTGGCAATCTTATTAAAACTTTTCCTTTCCTTCCCTTCCCTTCCTTTCCCCTAGGACTTGTTTTCATATCTTGACTTTGCCACTTACTTATCCCTGTGACCTAGTTGTGTTGCTTACTCTTCCTGTACTTCTGTGTCTTCACCTGTAAAATGGGATCATCTTATGCTCATCAAGGCAAAGGGAGAGAATCAAATCACAAGATGTGTGTGAAGAGCACTTGCAAACTATAAATACACGTTGGGATTGTTTTCTATGGGAAGAGGGCGAACATAAATGGTAGAGAAAAGCAAATTTAAAGCAGCATGTGTTTCTTCTTCATGGGAATGAGGTCTGGAGGGACTCTAATCCTCAGAGATTGTGCTTTAAAGCTCTGGGAAGATTGGTTCCACAGCCTCTGAAATGAATCGGAAATTGAAAAGAGAAAGCTAAAGCAATTGTGTGTGTTTATTTGAGTGGGGCATGAGAGCAGATGCTGGGGACTTGGGAGGAGATCTCTGCATTCTCCCAGGTGGAGGTGAGTGGGGAGGAGCAGAGGGTGGTCAAGCAATAGCTTGAGGCCCAGGAGAGAAAGGACCAGAAAGAACACTCATAGGAAGAAATCTGCCCCCCTCCTCAGGCTCCCCCTCTCCCCCTCTCAACTCTGGAGCCAAACCAGATGCGATAGTATAGTGGCTGAGCTGGCTCACATACTTTCTGCCTGGAGTGGCCATTTTTCAGAGGACTGCAGCCAGGCTGAGTGTGTGGTGGGATCGGGCAGCTAGGGGTGGCCATAACAAGTCACATGAGTGTCGAGAGCAGTGGGCAGCTGGTATTAGGGTAGAAACATGGCGGGTCTTCTGGCTCTGTTTCCCACCGCAGGAGAGACCCCCTCTTCTCTCTCTGCACTTTTCTTGGAACCTCACATCCTATTCAGGTAGGGGCCTGGGGGCCACATTGGTGGTTGCAGGCAGAGGTAGGATGGGAGTGGGGCTCAGCAGCAGTGAGTGGGGGCAGTGGTTCTGAACCTTATATGGCAGAGCTAAGGAGCCCTGACTGTGAGCAAATCTGGTCCCTGCCAAAAAGGGCACTTGGGGAAAAGGACAATATGCCCCAAGATGCTGGACCACTGATTTGTCCTGGGGTCTGGAGGACATGGGGTACACTTGGCCAGAAATGCAGAGGAATACTATCTCAGACACGAGGGAAAAAAGAATGTGGTTGTTGACAGGGCCCTCCCTCAGCATAGTGGCAGATGCAGAAGGGCAGAAGATGTGAGTGTGTGATTATATGGATCTGTGGGTAGAGTCACAGACAGGAGTCCAGGGAACAGAGGTCTAGTCCCAACATCCCCATTTGGCCCCCATGGGACCCTGAATCAATCTTTTAGTGACAGAGGAAGAGTCTTCCAATGCTTAAGCACCTTCTATATGCTGAACAGGGCACTGAGCACTTCTCTACAGAGAACATCTTAGTTTCAACCATAGCCCTGAGTGGTATGAGAATTCATCTCTATTTTATAAATGAAGAAAATAAACCCCAGAGAGGTTGGGATTCCCATAGATTATGCCCTCAATCACATCTCTACTGGGCCTAAGAATCTGTATTCTAAGAAATCTGTATTTTTAAAATACTCCTTAGGCAATTCTGAGCCAAAACCATAATTATTTATTTACTCATTCAATCACTTATTTAACAGATATTACTGAGTGCCTATCTTGTTCTAGACACTATTGAGATTGCAGATACAAAACAGCGAACAAAATAGTCTCTGTAAAGCTTATGCTCTATTGAGGAAAAACACATAGTGAAGAAAGGAAGAAATACATACGTAATACGTCAGATGATGATAAATGCTATATTGAAAAATAAGGCAAACTAAAGGGGAAGAGCACTGTGGTGGGGATGTTTGCTGCTTTAACAAGGTTGGTCAGGTAAGGCCCCACTGATAAGATAACATTTGAATGGGGACCAGAAGGAAACAAGAGAGTGAGCCATGTGACTCTCTGAGGGAGGAGTCTTCCAGTAGAGGAAACAGCACATGAAAAGGCCCTGAGGCAGGATTGTGCCAGAATGTTCAAAGAGCAACAAGTTGGTCGGTGTTCCTGGAGCAGAGAGAGGGAGATGGGAGTAATAGGAGATGAGGTCAATAAAGTAACCGGCAGACCATGTGGGGATTTTCAGGCTTTTGTAAAGAGTTCAGTTTTCACCATGAATGAGATGGGAACCATTAAAAGATTGTCCCAGCTAAGTGCCACGGTTTGCCTTGCATTTTAAAAGATCATTATATTTTATGAGCACCTGGGTGGCTCAGTAGGTTAATCATCCAACTTCAGCTCACATCATGATCTCGTGGTTGGTGAGTTCAAGCCCCATATTGAGCTCTATGCTGACAGCCTGGAGCCTGTTTCAAATTCTGTCTCCCCCTCTCTCTCCTCCTCCCCTGCTCACACACACACACACACACACACACAGTCTCTCTCTCTCTCTCTCTCTCTCTCTCTCAAAAATAAATAAACATTAGAAATCATTCTATTTTGGTTGCTGTCTAAAGAGTGGACTAAAGGGGTGCCTGGTGGCTCAGTTGGTTAAGCATCCGAGTTCGGCTCAGGTCATGATCTCAGTTTGTGGGTTTGAGTCCTGCATTGGGCTCTGTGCTGACAGCTTGAAGCCTGGAGCCTGCTTCAGATTCTGTGTCCCATTCTTTCTCTGCCCATCCCCAACTTGTGCTCTGTCTCTCAAAAATAAACGAATGTAAAGAAAAGTAAAAAAAAAAAATAGACTAAAGAGGGTGCAAGGAAAGAAATGAGGAGACCAGTTAGGAGGCCCTGAAATAGCTACTGAAATAATAACTGTGGCAGGAATCCTAGGGGTAGTGAGAAGCTGTCAAGTTCTGGAAATACTTTTGAGGGTAGAGCTATTTGCTAATGGGCTGAATGCAAGTGATGAAAAAGGAGAGCAGTGAGGGATGGGTCCAAAGTTGTGGTCTGAGTGATTGAAAGTGTTAGGTAGCAATTTACTGAGATGGAAAATAATGAAAGATAAGTAGTTTTAAGGTTGGGGATAAGAACTTGACTATGGACGTACTGAGTTTAACATGTCTACTAGACATCCAAATGGAGATATTGAATAGGCAGTCAGATTTATGAGTCCAAGATATTTAATGTCTGGGTTGAAGATATTAATTTGGGAAATGTAAGTACATGGGTGGCATGTAAAGCCATGAGACTGAATGGGATACTCTAGGGATTAAGAAAATACGTGTGAGCCTTAGGACATTCCAGCGCTTAGAGGTGGGAGAGATGAGGGAAATCAACATGTGTGACTGAGAAGGAGTAGCCAGTGAGTAAAAGGAGAACCAAGAGAGAATATGTTTCAAAATCTGAGCAAAAAAGACATTTCAAAAGCATTTGATAGAAGCAATCAAGTATGTCAAGTGCTTTTGGTAGTCAATGTCGTTGAGACCGAAATCTTAGCTGCTGTGTTTAAAAATATAGAGGTCAAAGAGTTATTTTCATGAAATAGTGGTGATTGAGTTCTTAAATCTGATTCTATGTAGTTTCAGTGCATGTAAAAAAGATTTTTTTTTTTTAGCCAAAAACATTTATAGAAGTTCTTCATCTGATAATAGAAGAGTAGCTCTTGTTGGAACAATTTTCCCACAAATAACATCTATCGACTCTGGACAAAATAAAAAAAAAAAACACCTTGAAGACACTGGAGAGCAACTAAAAGCAGGGAGAACTTGAAGAGAGAAATCTGAATTTGGAGTAAAAGAAAGAAACTAGCTGAATTTCATATTCTTATTTTTTACTTAATGGTAGGACTCAGTTTTCAGTGCTACATGAGGTGACTAAAACTCATATAGAAAACCCTTAGTTAAAAAAAATAAGAAAATCCTTAGTTTTACTGGCTTGAAAAATCAGAAGATAGCATTCGGGGTAAGCACAGCATCTAGAAAATGGAAGGAGGAAGATACCAGGAAGGAGAGAGCCATAGACTGGAAGCCTTAAATTTGGTGTATATATTTTCCCCAGTTCTTTGTCTGAGCTACACATACGCCGAACAGATTCAGGCAACTCAGCTGAGGGAAAAAGATAACTGAATCTACATTACAGCTGCTACCCATCACGGGAGACAAAGTTCAAAGTCTGAGTTCATCCCAGTTAAATGCTTTCTGAGAGAAAAAAGTAAGACTACTTACAGAATCATCACAGAATTTAGAATCTCCCTAATATATTAACCACAACGTCTAGGACATAGTTCAAAATTACCAGATATTTGAAGAAACAGAAAAAACTGAGCTTGAGATGATCTAATGTTCAAATTAGTAGCCATGGATTTAAAGAAGCTATCATAACTTTGCTCAAGGACATAAAGGAAAATACACTTCTGATGATCGAAAAGGATGAAAGAAATACACATCTCAGTAGAATCACAAAGGAGAACTTAATGGAAAATCTAGAACTGAAAAAATAGAACACAAATAAGTCTTTTGCTGTATGATTTTCATAGCAAATTAGAAATTTTAAAAGAATCACAAAATTAAAAGAGATTAATAGAAATTATCTAATCTAAAAAATAGAGAGGAAAAAATAAGGAAGAAAAAAAAAAGGAACAGGGTTTCAGTGTCCTGTGGGACAGTGTCAAAAGTTCTTTTTTATAAAAATTTTTTAATGTTTATTTTTGAGAGAGAGACAGAGCATGAGCAGGGGAGGGTCAGAGAGAGAGAGGGAGACACAGAATCCAAAGACAGGCTCCAGACTCTGAGCTGTCAGCACAGAGCCCAACGCAGGGCTCAAACCCACAAACCGTGAGATTATGACCTGAGCTGAAGTCAGACGCTCAACCGACTGAACTACCCAGGTGTCCCTCAAAAGTTTTAAGATAAGTGTAATTGGAGTCCTAGAAAGAAGTAACAGAAAATAGGACAGAAAAAAAAAACTACTTGAAGAATTCATGATCAAAATTTTCTTAAATTTGGTAAAGATACACATTTACAGAATCAATAAGTTCATCTAGTTCCAAGCAAAATAAACATAATAGAAACCACACCTAAACACATCATAATCAAATTCTAAACAAAATATTTTTAAAAATGTTTAATGTCTATTTATTTTTGAGAGAGAGATAGTATGAGTGGAGGAGAGGCAGAGAGAGAGAGGGAGACATAGAATCCAAAGCAGGCTCCAGGCTCTGAGCTGTCAGCACAGAGCCCAACGCAGGGCTCAAACCCACAAACCGTGAGATTATGACCTGAGCTGAAGTCAGATGCTCAACCGACTGAGCCACCCAGGTGCCCTCTAAACAAAATATTTTCTAAGTGCCTTGTATGTGACAGTCACAGCTGTAAACACTATGACTATAAGTGAGGCAAACTGCTCAAGTCTCTGCCCTTCCAGACTTACATTCTAGTGGGGGATTCAGAAAATATATTAATAAATATATATAAAATATAATGTCAGTATAACATAAGCAGTATAAAGAATATAAAATATAACAAAATATGAAATAAAGGAAAACAGAGCTAGTTAAGGGACAAGTTAATGAGGGAGTGTTCCTTTGAACCACATTCCCCCCCCATCAAATTGTGTAAGTTCATCCAAAATTTTCCATTTCAAGCTGCTCTTAGTGAGCATGTGGGAATAGCTTATACTACTGAGAACTTACTCTGTGCTGAGCACTATTGTGTTCTACACATATTAGCCCATTTAATATTCACAATAGCTCTTAAAAGCAGGAACTATCATTGCCCTCACTTTAAAAGCAAGGATACTGAAACAAGAGAAGTTAAGTTATTGCTGAAGTTTACACAGCTCCAGGGTCCATGGTCTGGATCATTAGAGTATACTGTCTCTATAAACAGAATTCTTCAGCTGACTTATCTGAATAATTCATCATCATTGTAATCCTAGGTGGCAATTATCAGGCACTGATCATAGGCCTAGCGCTCTCCAACATGTTGTACCTAAATTATCTTCAGTCCTCACAATCACCTCAGAAAAGAAGGTTGAGGGTCTCCATTTTCCTGATGAAGAAATGGAAGATTAGAGAGGCCAAGTAATTTATTCAGGGTCCTACAACCTTTAAAAAGAGAAGCTAAGCATTCAAATCTGTATCTGCTATGTTCCAAAGGGTGGAAAGTTTTTCCCTATTTGGATCAATCTAGTGGGAGAATATTTTCACAAACTAAAGGCTGTATAAAGTGCTTGTGATGACCCCTGTGAATCTCTCTTACTTACTAACTTTTACTAACTTCTCATGCCAACCTCTTATGTCCAGTTTCACAGTGGCTTTGACCCAACCACATTTATCCTGCACTGTCCCTTCTCTCTACCTTATTCTCCAGGCAAACAGGAATACTTGGAATTTATCCAATCTCTCTGATTCACATCTTCTGTAATTTGTCAATTTTCTTTTCTCTTCCAGATCCCCAGTCCTTCTATATACAATCTGCCATCTGAAAGCATTACACTATTCTTCTAGGTTTAGTTTCAAAGATCCTTTCTCCATGAAGACTGCTTATGTCCTTTCAACCTCTGACTCTTCTGACCTTCCTGGGACTCATTTTTAATCTTGGAATGCATATGTTTCAGAGAATCCAAATGCTGTCACTCTGGCCAAGTCATTGGCCCCTGTGGGCCTCATTACAAGAATATGAATGGACCCAGGATCATTCCATGCCATTTTCTCAAAATACAAGACTAGACCCATTAAATGTCCATATGGTCCCTGAGTAAAACCAGTATAGCAGCCAAATGGGTAGAGCCTTGAATAGAAGGACTCCTATTACTTCTACTTTGCAGGGGTTGCTGATGTCCCACAGTGGGCACAAGGTAGGATTGCATGGCACTTTTGCCTACTGAGCATGAAATAGAGTCTTTGGAGCCAGTAGATCTGGGATTCAAGCCCACTTATACCTATGTGGTCATTGGGCATATCTAATCCCATTGCCTCAGTTTCCTTTTCCCTTTCTAAATTTTCAATCATATGGCTTTGCCAGAGATTGTTGCAACCTTATCATGAGCATGACATAAAGATGTGCTGTGCATATTTCCTCCATTTGTCCTCCATGTTGGCTACATGTTGTGATCACTATCTTTGCTTGAAAGCCTTAGGTTTCAAGTTAGGGTAAACCCCTTTCTATGTTACTTCGTGAATACCCAGACAGAGAGCATCTGGTCTCTGAGCCCCAGAAGCTGCCTCAGCTGGCTCTGGGGCCTGGCAGCTGCACAGTCCTGCCGTGAATGACAGGTTTATCTGTGGGTCCAGGGAGTGACTGGGACTTGCTTCCACCTTATCCTCTTCCCTTATGGCTCCATTCTAGGTGGTTCACGTTCTTTTCCTCACCACAGTCTAGTCCCCAAGCATGTGGATAGAGCCCCCTCAAGAGGAAGGGCAGCTGAACTGACGAAATGCATTGCAAATTGAATGGAGCAGGCTGTTGGCAGGGGATGATTTTAAATTACCAATGATTGGAAATGAACTGTCAGGAAGACTAGTCTCAGAAAAAAGCTGCGTCCTGGCAATTCTTCATATCAGTGGATGTTTCTACTTCTCTGAGTTGGTGCAACGACTTTGCTTTTCAAGCCTTAATTTTGCCTACTTGAGGAATGGTATTGACCTTCAATTTTGGATGTGGGAGGAGGAAGTTGGAGGGGCAGTCTGACATAGTAGAATGAATGCAGTATTTGGAGGCACAAAGCCTTGCATGTGACTTTGGGCAATTACCTACCCTCTCTGAGTCTCATTTTCCTACCATTTCCTGGGGTGATATGATAATTAATAACTAATAATTAACTAATAACTGGGAAAGGGTACTCTGTAGCCATAAAAAAAAACCTACATGGATGCTAGCATTTGATGGTTATTAGGAGCATTGGATGAGATAATGTATGCTAAGCACTCAGCCAATGACTGGACCATAACCAGGCTGTCTGTAGTGGTGGTAGTGGTTTGAGGAGGCAGCCGCGTGGGACTTCATTCCTTGCTGCCTCCACATCCTTGCTCTGTCACTCACTTGCTGTGTCAGAGAACAGTCAAGTCCTGACCCTTCTCAAGTCTCAGTTTTCTCATCTTTAAAGTGGGGCTGATGATAATTTATGACACCTCAGTGGTTGTAAGGTTTAGAGCACTGAAGACAGTGTCTGGGGCACACACAGTAAATGTTTCTTTTTCTTTGTCAGCCATCAGGAAACTGGTTCTAGCACCTTCTCCGCAACTCATCTCCCAAATACCCAGATTCCACAGGACTTTAGCACCTGGAAACAGATCAGGAGGTGAGAATTCCTGTGGACTCTCAAACACCATCTGGAGGCTCCTGTTGCATATTCTAAACATCACACCCTTGTGCCTTTGTCTCCCTCTTGCACCTTGTGCTGTTCTTTAAGGCCTCCTATGAAACGTAGGCAATCAGACTTGCTTGATTTTCTTCCCAGGAATACTGTGAGGACCATCAAAGTAATCTACATCAAACAGCTTTTAGATGATCAGCTGTAGCACTCCAATCAGTTGCAGCTACTATGACCTTTGTTATGGATACTAGAGGGCACTGGCAGTGAGAAAGTGACTAGGGAAAGGGACCATGTGGCTCATAAGCTGAAGAAGGGTTTTAAAGACAACAGATCAAGTTCAACTGACTCCACTTATATCTTTCCCATAATACATGCTTTGGTGCTCTGCACATAGTAGGCATTGAATGTCTTTCACAGAGTAGGTCCATAGTAGGACTTTGTTAAGAATGGGTCATGCTGATCCTCATCACACACATGGTGATGGTAAAGACTCAATAAACACTGATTAGGTACCTACTCCATGCTAGGCACTCCACCCACGTGCCTGCTATGTAAATTCCATTTCTGAGGTGGAAGAGAACTTCATCTTATACAGGAGAAAAATAACAGTCTCAGGGGGGTTAAGTGGCATGCCCACAATCACATGGCTGGCGGTAACAGAGACCTATCTGTGTCCAGATTCTTCTCCATGCAGAACTCATATTCTTGTCTTCAGGGTCTGGGCCAAGCCCTTAGTTTTAAATTCTGAGAATGGCAGATGTCCTACACTGGAGGTAATCACTGGTTTTTCAAAGGCTGGTCCGTCTGGACCTTGGACAGCATAGTCCTGTCCAAGGATTGTGAGGCTGTCCCCCTGATCCCTCAGCAAGGGGACAAACACTTGCCTCCCCCTGCCTTTCAGAGTCCTTGCATTGCATGAGGCCTGACTATGGGTCTGCATTGAAGAATGTGTAAAGGGGTTCTTCACAAGTGCCTCATAATAGCTGCTGTTCTGCATATTGCCAGCCCTGGGTATCTCTGTGGTCTCTGCAAGGTCCAGCCCTCCCTTGCAAATAGATGGTGTGCCACCAGGGTGATTAACATGCCCCAAATCATGCCTTTTGTGTTTGCTCTTGCTGCTGAGCACCCAGAGAGCACACTGACCCAGAATTGCTCCAGTGAGGAAAGCCTGTGAAGATAGGCCAATGGAGTCAGGTTTGTATTTTAATTTTTAATATTTATTTATTTTTGAGAGACAGAGAGACAGAGAGACAGAGAGAGAGAGAGTGCAAGCAGAGACAGAGGGAGACACAGAATCTGAAGCAGGCTCCAGGCCTTGAGCTGTCATCACAGAGCCCGTGAGATCATGAGCTGAGCTGAAGTCGGATGCTTAACCAACCGAGCCACCCAGGTGCCCCCAGGTTTGTATTTAAAAGAAGAGCTGGAATCACTGCTCACACTTCTGGATGGCAGTGTTTAGGGCCTTGGAGAGGGAGCCTCGGGGCTTTTCCCATCAGGGGGCTTATATCAACACTTCGTGGGTGACTGTACTTTCTTTGTCCATTAAGAACAAAGAATTGTTATTCCATCTCTAGTAGGCACGAGGGCTGTTCAGAGAGGATCTATTAGCTCTGAAACCGAAACTTGCCATGTATTTTTTTTTGGCAATGCCATGTTAGGAACTCTTTTTTATGAAACTGAGGGCTAACTGACTTACTTGGGGCAGGCTGGGTCACACTGTCCCTGGGCTGTGGCATGGTGGGTGGGACCCTGCTTGATTGTATCAGCAGCTGCTCTGAATCCCACAACTGGAACCCTTCACCCTTCTTCAGTGCAGACCATATTCAGGCTTCCTGCAATGCAAGAGCTGTTTGGGGCATGTTTGAGCCCTTGATGATGGGTCACAGGGACAGCCCAGAAGCTGGTGATTATGCTGTCCAAGGCTGCCACAGGACCAACCATGGCTGCTTTTGCCCTCTGCAGGTCCCGTGCGGCCACAGCCTCCTTCATCAGACTCTCTGCTCTGTGTCCTCTTACCCAGGCAGAGGGGGTAAACGCTCTGGCTCTGGATTCCAATAGTCCCAACTCAACTCTGCCGCTACTGGTACATGCTCCAGATGGGGGGCACCAAAACCGTCTGTCCTTCCCTTGCTCCGCAGTGGTAAGGAAAGGCTCGTGATGAGAGCCACCTGGGAAGTTCATTCTGAGGAGAAAATGAGATAATTCATAGAAAGAGCTGAGCACAGGGCCTGGCACCTAGTAGGTGTTTAAACTCTGGTAGCTATTTCTACGACTGTGAAGGATATGAAAGCATAGGTTATGGCAAAGCCAGACCTGGGCTCAAATCCTGATTCTTCCATATATTAGTTGAATGGCATTTAACAAGTTCTGTAAATTCTCTGAGTCTTGGATTCCTTGGTAGAAACAGAAACTGCTCCCAGTCCTGTGAGTCAGTGTGACGATGAATTGAGGTGCAGTATATAAACTCTGTGGTGCTGTTTCTGACACGTAAGAATTTGAGAAATGCTTCCTAATACATATTTTAATTTCCACATGGTTGATACTCAGTGTCCCTTAATCCTTTGCTGTGGGACCCCACATTAACCCTTTGTTGGACCTCCCTAGTGCTGCCTGCCTGCCTTATTCTCTCATTGCTGGGGGCTGCCTGCTCTGTCAGACGCTGGGCTCGGTCTCTGTGTTAGACTTGCTCCCAGCACTCAAGTGGGAAAAATGTCCTTGGTGGGCAGGTCTATCCCCAGTCCCGTACCTTTCAGAATCCATCTCAACCTGGGGCACATATCTGGGCCACACCAATTCATGCCCAAAACAAGATGCAAAGAGATGTGAACTGAAAATGGGAACCTTCTTTCCAAGTGAAGAAAGAGTCAACGATGCTGAAATTTTATACCAAATTTGATGTTTCCCAGAGAGGCTAAGGGAAGGCATGTCTCCAGACCCCACAATGGGCTTCCGTGTGGCAGGCGGTTGCATCAGAAGCAGTATCTCAGGGACTATGCATTTAAGCGATGCGGCCATGGAAACTCAGCCCTGTACCAGGAACTGATACAAGGAAAATAGGAGGTCTCCCACTATGTGTTTGCACTGCAGACCTACTGTGTGTCAAGCACTGGGCTAAATATTCTCATTCTATCCCCAGTAACATGAGTTTGATTATCTTTGGCTTACTATGGAGGATATTGAGGCTCAGAGAGGATAAGTAACTTGGGCAGGTCTACCCAGTTAGTAAGCTCTGGAGTCAAGGACTGTGCCATTTTCACTCCCCAGAGGTAAACATAATGCCCAGTATACAATAGGAGCTCAGTAAGTGTTGAAGCAGATGAGGACAAATGATTTTTTAGTTTAATTTTCTACTTGCCCCATATCCTCAGATTTCTTGATGTTTCCCAGACTTGCAATTTCTTTGTGGTCCACATTTTTGTGCCTGTAGTCCCCTTTGTCAAGAATATCTTTCCCCTTTCTCCAAAGGCAGGAAACTTCCATGCCTCTTTCAAGCTGGCTCAAATGTCACCTTTTCAGTGAAGTTTTAAAGTCCCTTCTGTAGAGATTATAACTTCTAGCAAGGTCCCACAGCAATTTGTCCGCCCCTTTAGGAGAGCATTTATCACATAGATTCCAATGACTTGATTGTATATCTTTTTCTTTATTAGAGAGCTTGAGGGTTTGGCCATGTGGGAACTGTGTTTGTATCCAGGGCGTCCATATAAGGATGGGAAGCCATGCATGCTAACTTATCTTTAACTCTATGGCCCCATCACTTAAGTGCATGGTCCCTGAGATACTGCTTCTGATGCAGCCTTTATTCCTTAAGCATGTTTAGTTCTTTTTCATTTAAAAACAGCAAGTTTAGCCCCAACCTCCTAAGAGTAAGTATACTTTCCAAATGGCTGATATCAGGGAATGGATGCATAGGACATTGTCACAGAATAACTGCCAATTGCAGGCTTCATGGCAGAAAGTCATCCCAATATCAATAGTACATTGACCTTTTGACTCATACTCTGCCCTTTTGTGAGTTTGACACAGTGGATCAATTTTTCCATGTCTCGACGTCTAGACATTTGGAGACAGTCAGTTTTAGACAGCCTCAGGCCCCCACCTTAGGCCCCATTCTTGGCCTAGCAAATCCCATGTTTCTGTCAATGACTCAGAAAAATACAATGAGCTTTTGCTCATCAAATTTGCAGATGACAAGACAGTGGCGGAGATGGTGATTATGTCAGATGACAGAATCAGGATCCAAAATGATCACAATAAGCTAGAACAAAGGGTCAACTCATTCAGCAGAGATTAATACTGGGCCAGAAACCAAGTGCACAGAGATTGGAGGAGGGTGGCGTGACTTAGCAGAAGCATGTGGGGACAAAGGCTTGTTTACTTAGGAGTGAGTTAGACACAAGCCAGAGAGTGGTGTCACCATTAAGAATGGAAGCCAAGTGTGCATTATTAAAAGTAGAGGTTCCAAAAGGAAGGAGGTGCTGGTCTCACTGGACTAGTCTCTGATCTGATAGCATGTGGAGACTGCTGCTCACTTCTGGCCCCCACACTTTAAGGGAGGGATTGAAAAAGTGGTCCATGTCCTCCAGAACAGTGATCTGATACTAAGGGCACTGAAGTCCAAGAAACTGGGAGAATATTACCCTGTAGAATTGAGGCTGAAGAAGGAACATGGCCACCCTTTGCAAGTATCCAATTTTGTCACATTGAAAAGTCATTTTGTAAGGCTAATGGATAAAATTAATGTTAATTGGTAAAAGTGTCAGCCAGGCATATTTCTGCTCTATGTAAGAAAAAATGTTCTAATAAGTCAGTGCTACTCACCAGGGGAATGAGCTGCCCTGTGATGCTGGGGCTCTCCTTTACCTGCACTATTTGTCAGGAATTTAAGGTAGGAATTTCAATGTTGGAGGGATGTGTCAACTTCCAGGTGCCATCCACACTCAAGAGGCTAAAACTCCAAACTATATTTGTTTTCATGTTACTTTAATAATCTGAGTTTCTTCAGGCTGTCTTATTCTGAGGAAGTAGGGGAGGACAGTGGGCAAGTAGCTATTAATAGAGATGCACGCCATGCTGTGTCTGTCCTCCCAAGAGCAGAACATTGACCTTGAATGAAGATCATGTTCTCTCTGTGTTCAGGGTAAGCTCATTGGCCTAAGCTTCTTGTTTCCTCATGCACATAGACTCGCTCCTGAGGCATGCCCAGCTAAATCTGAATTCTTAGAGTATTGAGCCCAAGCCCCATAGCAGGACCCATATACTCCTTTGATAACTGGGTTGTTTGATTGTAGATCCATACATTTCACTCATACTCCCAATGCCGTTGGTAAAATCCTGGAGGACAAAGCCATATCTCTGTCACATTAAGCTCTTCCTTCATGGCATAATGGTTAGGAGCACATCCTCTGAAGTTACTCAGATATAGATTCAGTCCCACATCCCACTCCTAGACCTTACTAGCTGTCCGAAATAGGCAAGGTGTGAACCTGTTGAGGGTCAGTTTCCCTGTCTATAAAATGGGAGTGAAAACATTACCTACTGAATAGGTTATTGTAAGGATTTAAATAAGATGTGCAAGGGGTGCCTGAGTGGCTCAGTCGGGTAAGCATCTGATTTTGGCTTAGGTCATGATCTCATCATTTGTGAGTTCAAGCCCTCCACTGGGCTCTGTGCTGACAGTGTGGAACCTTTCTCTCTCTGCCCCTCCCCTGCTCAAGTGTCTTTTTTCTCTCTCAAAATAAATAAATAAACATTTGTATATATATATACATACATATATGTATATAATATATAATAAGATGTGCAAGTGCAGAAATTAGCAAAGTGATAACCTGTGGTAAGCATTCAACGTATATTAGCTACTGTTACTGTACTATGAATACAAAATGGAACAATTTATCTTCTGCTGGTTTTTTCCTGGCCTGTGCATCCCTACCTACCTAACCCCCAACCTTTGCCTTTGGGTTACACTGGAGGCTGTTCTTTCCAGCATCCCTGATTCATCCCAGGTGAGCCCCACGGTTCTAAGTTGTAGCTATGGTCCCTGCATCCCATGATTCCTCGTGCACGTCCCTCTCATCACCCCCCCCCCACAAAGTTGTTCCAGTAGTAACTGCCAGATTTCTCTTATTTCAGAGGGAAAGCTGTTCTCTCATATGCCTTGCATTCTAACAACTTTCATTGCGATTGCTCATTTTGATCTGTTTAATAACATGTTTTAAACTAATCTCTTGTAATAAAAGGATTTCATTACTAATGGAGACAGCTGCGTAATGCAGTGGGTTCATTAGTTTCACTTTTTTGATGAGGCCTACTGGAGTTAAAAGTTTTGCAACTCTGCAAACTTTTGGTGAGGAGCATTGCCAGGGAAGCTGGGAAGTGGATTTCTGTTGCAGGGAAAGATCTACAGGATGCAAAAAAATAGAGTCTGTGTCAGTGAAGAATGAGTGGGAAGGGCAGAAAAATCCTTGTCTCGTGGCTGGATGATGACTGTGAGGAAGAATGACAAAGGCTTCATAAAGAGAAGACATTGCGTGGTCAGAGAAGGGCTCCTACAGTGGCAACAGGTCAGGAACTTGTTGGTCATGGATCCCACCTGGGCTTAACTGACTGGCAGAGATGATCACAACACCTCTCCCTTGGTGGGTGTCTGTTCCTACATCTATCACATTATATTTAATTATCTAACAGACCCAAGGCACCGCGTCTTATTCATCTTTGTATCCCTGGTATCTAGCTGGACCAGGAATAAGGAAGGTGTTTGCTCAGCTAAAATGAATTATTTTCCCCCTCCATTTTCTCCAAAGTTCTTTTTGCCATAGTCATGCATCTTTGACAGCCATCTCTAAGCTGATGACAGAAACTTCGATCTCCACCCCCTCTTCTTGAGATCTACCTGTATCTCCAAATACTGATTTTTCTTCTCCATGTGGCCGCCTCACATTCGCTTTCTACTTCAAATGTCTAATGTTGGATTCACTGCCTTCCCCTACCCCCACTCCCACCCCCGCTCGTACAAGTACCTTGTACTTGGCATGTATTCCTTATTCTGGTGAATGACATCACTAGCACTGCTGCATATTCAGTTGAGAACCTGGAATGCCTTGACATTAATGGTGATCTAACCAATCATTAACTGTTGCTCATTTTACCTATTTAGTAGCTTTTAGATCCATCCACTTCTCTCCATCAACTCTGCCACCCTCTTCATCCAAGATACAGCCATCCCTCACCTGGAGTCTAACTTACACCCAACACCAGACCATGCTCCAACCAGGAGAAAGAGTGCTCTCTGATTATGCTCTCCCTGCTTTATGCCTTTGAAACCACCCCATCCCTATCCTTAATGTGGTCCATGGGTCCCTCGCAAGAGCAGGCCCCTCTCTTCTCTCTGGTCTCATTTAGTAGTGTGTGTATGTGTGTGCGCGTGTGTGTGTCTTAGATTTCCTGCCACAACCGTTATTTTAGTTCCTCCAACACATTGAGCTATTCCCATTAGGGTCTTCACCTTGGCATTTCCATGAAGACCCCCAAGTGGCTAGCATGTAACAAGCACTATGCTAAGTAGTCAAACACTAACTGGATCACAGCTCCTTTCATGAAATCTTATCATTTTTATCATTGTAGAACCTCTTCCTCATTGTTCTGGCAATAAACAGACCTTTCCCTCCTGGTCAGGTATAGTAGACAGAATGATGCTCCATCCCAAATGTATCCAAAAGTTTATGTTACTTTATATGGCAAACACTCTGCAGATGTGATTAATTTAAGGATCTTGAGAGAGATATATTATCCTGCACCATTCAGGGGGTCCCCAAATACAATCTCAATTATCTTTGTAAGAGAAGGCAGATGAAGATCTGACTACAGACAGAAGAAGAGAGGACAATGTGACCAGTGAGGCAGAGATTGGAAGAATGGAACCATGAGCCAAGGAATGACAGCAGCCACCAGAAGCTGGAAGAGTCAAGGAACAGAGTCTCTCCTGGAGCATCTGAAAGGAACATGGCCCTGCCAACATCTTGATTTCAGCTTAGCGATACTGATTTTTGACCTCTGGCCTACAGGAGTATAAGAAAATAAATATTTGCTGTTCTCAGCCACTCATTAACAGAGAGAATGGGCCTCAGGCTCCCAGCACCATGTGTTTAAACTCTGCAGAAATGTCAGTCTGGGAGAATGATGCCCATACCAGAGAGAAGCAGAGAATGAAGGCAGACAAAGTCTTTTTAGTGTTGGGGTGACTAGTTCCAGCCATTCCTGAAGACAACTTCTTACCTTCCCACTCCCCAATTGCCATATATTTATATTAATCGATGGTATTTTCACCTTTCTTAAAAGATGTAGACCTTCATCATCAATGATCAGTCATTGAACAGTGATGGCTTAGATCACATTTCCAGGGATTTTTAGCTAAAGCTGCCACTTATGGCTCTTGGCTAGTTAACTACATGAGCTCAGGGGTCCATCAGTATAAGCAAGACTATGTAGTGGTAATAGATAAACTCAAATTTCAGTGACTTAACACAGAAAATGTTTGTTTCTTGCCAATTCAAAGTCCAGGGGAGGGTGGTTTGCTCTCCATGTGGTCACTCAGGTATCTAGGCTACTTCCCTCTCACAATACCTCCATCTCAACTCATCTGCTCCATGGACATTGCCGCAGGGGACCAGAGGTCAAGAAGATCCACTCCCACTCCTATCTATCCTCAAACAGATGGGACAACAAATCTCTTCTGTTTACTGTTCACTGTCCAGAACTAGTTACCTGGGTCCCAACTTAACTGCAAAGGAGACTGAAGAATCTGCAGTTAAACATCAGACAAAAAAGACAATGGATATGGTGAGATTTACTAATCTATACTAGACAGAGGCCACCCTAGTTCTGCTAGTAAATTCTAGGCTTAAGTGGAAATTCCATGATTTATGAAAAATTGCTGGGCAGAGTTTCAGCAAACATGTTGGCAGAACAAAGGCAACATGAAAAGATTAGGAGGCTAGTTTTTATAAATGAAGCTGGAGAAGAAATTAATGATAGCTTTCCCAGGACTAGGACACCTAGCACATTAGTTAAATCTGTCTGTAGAACAAGATCAAGGAAGAGGTTTAGAAAGTACATATCACAATAGCCTCTGACAAAAAGATTCTCATATGTCTTCATGCATGCAAATCAGTAGGCCTGATATACATTCTTGAAAGCCTTATAAGACATGGCAAACTATTTATAAACAGGAGTTATATGATGAGTTTGAGGAAATAATAGTTGAACAGAATAACATTTTTGAAGGATTATGGGGAGATGACAATGTGAATTAACCACAATAAACTTCATCAAATAAATATAGAGGACCAACTCTGTGTTGGGCTTTGTGTGGGAGCTCGAAAATCATGGTACATCAAAACCCACGGCTGAGATTCATTCATGCCATTCCTTTGACCTTCAATGCTCTCTTTACCTGTCTCTTTTCTTTCTCTAGTTAACTCCTCCTTTTTTTAAAAAACATAGCTCAGTTGTTCTGTTTGTAGTCACATAGTTTGTAATTACATAACATTGTGTACAAATCACCCCTAAAATTCAGTGGCTTAAAAATGCAAATATTTATTATCTCACAGTTTCTGTGGAATCCAGGAATCTAAGAACAGCCCAGTTGGATGTTTCTGCCTCAAGGTCTCTGACAAAGCTGCAAAGTATCAGTCAGGGCTATGGTCTTATCTGAAAGCTAAATTGAGGGGGACTTCTGTGGTCATTAGCAGGACTCAGTTTCTCATGACTGTTAAATTCTTCACTCAGTGTTGACTGGGGGTCTCCCTCAGTTATTTGCTATGAGGGCATATGATAGCTGACTTTCCTCAGAGTGAGTGAGAAAGCAGGTGACAACATGCAAAGTAAAAGCCATAGTCTATTTGTAACTCACAGACTCTTTGAGTCTCTTCGTAATCTCAGAAGTGACATCTATCACTTTTGCCATATTTTTATCTATTAGAAGCAAGTAACTAGGGGGCAAGTCCATGACACTCAAGAGAAGGGGGTTAAACAAGGGCAGGAATACAGGAGGCGGAGATCATTTGGGATTGACTTAGAGGCTGCCTGCCACATGTTCCTTTCTTCAAAAAAGTAGCAGTGGTCAGGTAGAGAAGGAAGAAGGAAATGTGTTAGAGATGTCTCAGCAACATCTCTAGTACATCTTTCCAATCTCTCTCCATAGTGACTCACATCCTGATCTGCTGCTTAGAACCTGAGAGCTGGAAAGGAATTTAGAGGTCATCTTGTCTGCTACCTTTATTTTATAGATGAGGAAAAAGGAATAGAGGGGTGTCTGACCTTCCCAAATGGATGGAGTCATTTGCAGAGTGGGTCCTAGAATTCAGGTCACTTGCTTTTCTCAAATTGGCTTCCTCCATCTACTCTCTTCTGTCTACTCTGATTCTGATATCCTACAGCTTTATCAGGACTAGTCATGGCATAGAAATTATTCTCCCAAATGTTATCTAGAAACTTCTTGGTTAATTATGGTGATCCTGACCTACCTGAATTCTCATATCTTTTGGTTTGCATAAGACTACAGAGATCTGGTCCCACCTTCTCTCTCAGTGGCCAGCTCTTAGTCCTCCCTCTGAAACAAGCAAAACATTTACAATGTCCCAGATACTCAGTTCTTTGTCTATGCTCTTTCTCTGCCATCCAGGTCCCTTGATGAAATGGTTCTTGGGGCTTGGAGGATCACACTCCTTTGCTTTGTCCTTGAGTTGACTAGTTCCCTCATATATATCTGACTGATGAGCATTCTCATTGACATGTGACTGACATTTAAATTCAATGATGATAAGAACAACCACAATTACAATTTAGTAACCCAATATATGTGCTAGTTCTTATGCTAGGTGCTTTATTTATATTTCTTATTAATTCTCTCAAGAACACTGTGCTGTAAGTAATATAGTTCACACTTCAGAGATGAGAAAGCTAGGCTCAGAGAGACAGAGAGTGACTAATCAGATATTCTATGACTAGAAAGAGATCTATGTCCTTTTGATTCCAAAATCTGAGCTTTAAACTACTACACTCATGATCTTTTCCTTAAAACTGATCCCTCTGGACTTTCCCACTTCTGTTCTGCTCTTTTCCAATTTATTCAGCATCAAAATCTTGGAATTTAAAACATGCCACACCACGGAACACCTCTATGCCTTTGTACGTGCTGTTCTCTCTTCTTGGAAGGCCCTTCCCCTAATCATCAGTATGATCAATGCATCTCCTGTATGTCAGGCCACTGCTGAGGTCATCACCTCTTCCTTGGTGTCACATGGCTGAGTCACAGGGAGCTTGGAGTTGTCCTCATTGGCTACATCTCTGATACAGGAGCCAAGACACCCCAATCTAAAATTGTGCCTAAAGATGCCTTTACAACAGTGACTATCACCTGAGCTATAATGACTTGTTCACCTATGGGTATACTCTTCTGCAGAAATCACTTTATAGGAGCAGGGACTGTGAGTGCTACCTTTGTAGCTCTTGTTCTGGGAGCAGACACTCGATGGTTAATGAGTTATCTTCAATGTATCTCATTCTCTTCCACAGCTAATCAGTAGCAAGCCCTGAAGAATGATCTTTGTTAGATTTCTCATATCTCTTCCTCATTTTCCATTTTCCCAGCCATCATCCCAAGTTTGTGTACCCTGATCTATTGTGATCACCTCTAAGCTCACCTCCCAGTTCACTCCTTGCTTCTCTGTCCAGTTCATTCTGATGATTTCTACTCTATTAACACTGCTTTGTACACATTGCTTGTCTACTCAGTGACTCCCTGATGCCTACATAATAAAGCCTAAGCTCCTTCACCTAGCTTTCAATAACCTTCCCAATATGCCTCAGTGCATGCTCCAGTCTCACTGGAGCATTATATAAATTACCTGTGCAAGCCAAAGCATGCTATTCACCACTTCTTTAATGCTCCATTGAGTCCCACTTCCACACCATTGCTCACGTTGTTCCTCCTGCTTGGAAAGCCCTCCCTTCTTCCCTCCACATATCTGAACTCTACCATGTTTGCACATCCCAGTTTAATTTTCACCTCTTCCACAAGCCTTCTCTGACCATTGACCCATAGCAACTTTTCTCATTTGGTGTAGAGGGAAAAGCCTTAACTTTACTATCTGAGAGATATGACTCAGAATTTCAACTATTGACTAGTTTGTGGCCTTGGGTAAGTTAAACTTAGCAAAATGGGAGATTACAATACCTATGTCTTGGGATTGTGGAGAGAATAAAATGAGGGAATGTATGTCCTGAAAGAGGGTTCCAATTGGTGACCTAAGCTGTGCCAGTGTAGGATTCAGAAGGAACCAGGCACACCTGGAATATCCACAAAGTAGGCTTACCTTGCCACTCTGTACCAAGAGAAAGAATACACCCATGGTGTCTAAGACTTCATGTGATCAGGCTTGACTGAGACAATACCTTGGTGACACATAGACAAAACACAGCAGTGAAGGATCTGGGGGTCTTGCTCTTGCATTTGAATTCCAATTTTCCCATTTCTTAGCTGTGTAATCTTAGGTAAGTTCTTTTACCTCTCTGTGTCCATCTTTCCTCATTTCCGAAATGGGGCATAACTATGGAACCTATTTCATAGGGTTAAGGTGATGATAAGTAAAATATCTGTTAAGAGTTTAGCAAGCCTCTGGCAGACCATAAGCCTTTAATAAATGCTATTATGTTTTATATTATTATTCTTGAGTCTGGTCTCTGTGGACTTGTCTTCATCCCAGAGTGAAGGACTGTGAGTAAAAATGGAAAGAGATGTTTCACTAATCAGCCCTGGAAGAGCTCAGTAGGAGCAGAGGAAAGCCTGTTCCATAGCATCTGTTACAGAGAGTAGCAGAGGTGAGAACAATGACGCAAAAAACAGCCCCAAATTGGGTCGCCCATCAGGAGGGAAGAGCAGCAGCTCTCAGCTCTGGCTTCAGGGTGGAGGTGGTGGCTTTCTACAAATGCTGATGCCTGGATCCTCGGTCCCTAACACTGGAGTTTCTGCTTCCATTGGTTCTGCTGGGCTCACAAAAGTGTATTTTTTTAAAAGTCTCTCCAATGATTCTATGGTGCAGCCAGGGTTGACAAACACTAGGATAGAGAGACAGGGGTGAAGATCAGAATAATGCAAACCGGAAAAGGGAGGGGGGAAGTGAGGGAGTAGAATAGATCTGAGGGGAAATAATCTTGAGGACAGGACTGGGACTAGAATGAGACAAGGGAGGTATCTAGGGAGGCAAAATATATGGGGTGTCTCCTTATATTTTACATCTAATGCACTTCCCTTGCCTCATCTTAGAGCTGGTCCCACCTGAAAGCATCCTAGAGGCTTAGAGCAATATCTTAATTTTTCCTTTCATGCTTGTATAGGTGAGTCCTGGGGTTTTTTTTTTTTTGAAGCAGATATACAATAGGAAAGAAGTCTAAATTCTTACTTTCAGAGTACTCCCATCCATTCACTCACCTATCTCCTCATCCATCTATCCATCTATCCATCTGTCCATTCATCCATTCATCCATTCATCCATCCATCCACCTACCCAATCACCCATCTATTCATCCACCTATCCACTTGCCTATGTACTTATCCACTCATCCGTCCAGCCATCCAGCCATCATTCATTCATCCATCCATCCACCTATCCACTCCTCCATCTGTCCACCCACCTATCCACTTGCCCATTCATCCAGCCAGCCAGCCAGACATCCATCCATCCATCCATCCATCCATCCATCCATCCATCTATCCCCAATTCACTCACTTATTCATTCAGTAAATATATATTGAGGACCTATTATGCACAGATGCCTAGCTAGCCCTCCAGTCTCTTGTCATTCGCTATAATTGGTCCAATCTGTTAGCTGTCTCTTTGTGCATATGTTGGGAGTTCTACCTCTGATTTTAACTTATGAAGAGGAAGACCAGGGGAAGTAGGGTCTGGAGCTGGACAGGCTAGATGAATGTTGATGTGAGTGAAGGTAATGATGTGTAGGCATTTCCCACCAGGGGTCTGGTAACATGGAGGAAACAAACCCAGATTTTAACACTTAGTAAAATCTTGTGAAATCTTGACCAATGTGTTTAACTTCCTCACTTCAAAACGCAGTTTCAAAAGTTAGAAAATGGGAATACTAGGTTGTGATGATGATTAAATAAGCAAATTACCATGTGAGGCCTGGCTCATGCATGGTAAGAGTTCATAACAAAGGGCAGAGAGGTTGGGAATGAAATCTGTAGGACTTTTGAACTAATTTCAAGCATTTGTTTTCCACTTTGTCATCAACTTGAGGAGAACATTAGAGTTCAACTGGAATTCTAACATATTATGTAATTTCCCTACCTATGTGGATCCCTTCACAACTAGAGAAACTTAGAACTTGAAATGGGAAGGACTGTCAGTGGCATCTAGTCCAACTCTCATTTAACAAATAAAGACATAGTCCCAGAGTGGGGCAGTATCTTGACCAAGGCTATACAGCAAGTAACTGGGGTTAGAAGAACCCAGGATACTGAGTCAAAGCTTTCATTTTTCCACCCAGACTCCTCTAGTTTCTGCTGAATAGAAAATGAAGTATTTTAACAGTTATGGCTCTGAAACTCAAACTGATACAACAGAAAAAAGGGGCGACATTTCACAATTCCTGAGCATCTACAATGAACTAGGCACATATATGCATGCTGTCTCATTCAAGCTTTATAAAAGTCCATGACTTAGGTATTATGATCATTTTCTCTTTTTAACAGATGTGGGGAACTGAGGGTCAAAGAGATTAAGTGACTTTCCTAGGGATTCATAGCTGGGAAGTAGTGGTGTTGGGATTGGATCCAGGTCTTTGTGACTACTAAGCTCACACTTTCTGTGCTTTACCTCATTGTTTCACTTATAGAAACTTTCCCAAATAATTTATAGGCATTTGTGTGTCTAGGGCTGGTCCTGGATCACACATCCAGGGAAGATGGAGGACTGATAGCATTTCTCATCATGGGGACACAATTAGACCATCTTTCCAGTAATCTTTCACACACACTGAAAATGTGTAAGGCAACTTTAAGGAAGGGGTTATTATTGGGAAATTCACCTACCTTACTTCTCTGCCTCCTCCAGTGCCTGAAACTCTGACAGTAGTGGTTTATTTCTTTGGCTGATGTGAGGTTCTCCTCCCCATAGCTGGGAGTGGGGACGAAGGCACAACAAATCCTGGTGACTTAGTATGAATAAAGGTATTATTCCCTCTCCCACCTGTTGAACTCTGACTCATCTTTCAAAGCTCAGCATAAATGTCATTGAGCACAGGAACTTATAACATTCTGAGTCATCACTCTGTGCTATGGGCTAAGGATACAAGGACTATTAAGGTGGCACAGGTCCTACCTAGACTGCTCCCTGTCTGGTGGGGGGTGGGTGGATGAGAAAATGTGTAATTACAATGTAGAGTGGAAAAGATGCTGATGTATGCAAACACAGGGCTGTTTAGAGGGTGCACCCACTTCCAGAGAGGGCTGGGTCAGGGTTTCCATCAGCTACCAATTTTCTCTGGAATATACTTTCTCAACCCATAGTTCTCACCTCACATTTTGCATGGTTCCTGTCAAAGCACTAATCTTGGCCATTTGTGAAGGTCTATTTACTTGTCCACCTTAGGTTGTGAGCTCCTTCAGTAGGGGCCCCTTGCCACTCAACTGTGTATTCCCTATGGCTAAAATGGGAGCTGGTACATAGTAGGTGCTCAATGAATGTTAGCAGAATATAAGTATAGGAGGAAATAGGAGACAGACTAAAGATAAGCAGTAACAGGACTGGAGGGAGGGTAAAGAAACTAGAGGAAAGACAACCAGAGAAGGTAAGGTGAGGGATATGGGGCTGCAAGGTCATATTGAACCTACTTTCTGTTTTGACTGGAGATGGCCCTGGGGGTCTGGGAATGGCCAAAACCCAGGGAAGCCCCTGAGGAAAAGAAGCTCTGATCCTCCCATAGCCCTGTTGGCATCTGATCAGTGAGCAAGAAAGTTCGAGGAACAGCTCAAGGTCTCACTAGAGGAGCCCCATTAGGCATTTCTCTGGCTCTATAACTTTTTCATTTTATTCTTCATATTGATTGAGATCCCAGCTTTATTGTGAATAATTTACCAATTCATTGTACCTTATTTTTAAATCTCTCTTTAATCAGATTTTTTTGTCACAGTGATTTATATTTGCTAAATAATAACCTTCTCAATGAAGATCACAGTGAAAAAAGAAATCTTAGGCTAGAAATTTTCCATGGTGTGATATAGTTCAGGCTGTGGAGAAGACACAAGGAGACAGCTTTGTCTGCTCTCTCTCCTTGGACCCCTGATATTACTTTGTGTTTTTGTTTTTCCATGACTTGACCGCCTTCTAACATATCATGTAATTTAGTTATATATCATGCCTCATGTTCATTATTTCTCTCCCCCTCCCTTGGTAGAATGTAGAATCCATGAGATTAGGAATATTTGTTTGTTTTGTTCAATGATATATCTCTAACATCTAGAACAGAGCCTGGAAATAATAAGTGCTCAATGAATATTTGTTGAATGAATAAATGAATAAATTGAAAAAGTAGTGCAGGTTAATGCAATCAGAGATTTGGAAGCCACTCTGAATGAAAGAGAGGGAGATTAGCTTACAAACAAAGTTTCAGGCTCATGACTTCTGGAAGCCTGTGGAAACCAAGATGGCATTGACCTGATTGGTGGTGGTGATAGTCACAGTGATGATGATGGAGTGATGACAGTGGTGATAGGATAGTGATGATGGTAGTAGTGCTGATGATTATGGGAGTGGTGATGATGATGGTATTGATGGTGGTGATGATGATGGCAGTGGTGATGACGGTGGTGGTGATGATGATGATGATGATAATAGGGGTGAAGATTATGGCGATTTGGTAGTGGTGATGATGATGATGGTGTTGTTGGTGGTGATAATGATGATAATGGTAGTGGCAATGATGGTGGTGGTGGTAGTGGTAACAATGATGATGGTGGAGTAGTGATGATGATGATGATCCTAATAAAGAGGACATAAGCTCTTTCATATGCATTGAACTTTGGAGTTTACTGAGCACTTTTGTATCCTTTTAACTTTGATACTCACAACATCCTTGAGAGGTAGAAGAGGCTACCCTCATTGTTGCCACCATTTTCAAAGATTTCAGTAAACTTGTCCAGGACTTCACAGCCATCAGAGGCAGAAAAAGACTGCAACTCAAGTCTTACTACTGTCCATAATAAGTCATCATTTACTGATCTCCTCCTGTGTGTCAGAACTAAGGACACTACATTTCTTTCCCCTGGGAATCTGGGAGTCAGAGACTTGAACACCTCACTGCAGATGCCTCACTTGCAGATGATGCAGGTTCAAAGAGTGAAAGTGCCATTTTGTGGTGGTCACTTTCCACTGTTTACCCAGGGAAACAGAGATTGTAAGGCTAGAGCGAGAAAGAAGAAAACAGATACATGGAGATGGGCAGAGATGAGGGATCAGGTGTGCCCAAGGAAGGTAAGTTGGGGTCATGGCACCATGATTGCTGATGCCTTTCTGGGTCCAATGTCTTGTCTACATGAGGCCCTTCTCTATCTACTGATCTTGGGATCTGTACAATAAACCCCACTTTGTCTAATCTGGCAATATTGGGAATCTGTTCTCTTCAAACAAAACATCTGTGACAGCCTGTTTGCTCAGTCTTCAGGAAATCACCCATCCGAGACCTCTGTACTTGAGGTCAACCAGAGGCACACTGGAGTGTGAGGAGGGAGGCAATAAGGTGAAAAGCTTGTCCTTGCACTCCTGAGTGATTACACCCTACTCCCACTCCACCCCCATTGTCTTCACTCTCTTCTGACCCAGAAAGTCCACTCTCCATCCTTAGGTGGAGTTAGATTTTTAAAATCCCATCTAGATCCTAATCTGACCTGTTTCCCCAGTTCATACTGGCCATCATGTGCAGGGGCAGCACTGGGGCCCAGCAATGACTAAGAAACAGCTTCTGTCTCCAATGTGATTAGATTTTTGCTACATTCTCTGATATGTGTCTCTTCCCCAGCTTTCAGGAGTTTTTATTGGCGAGACAGCCATGGGTAGAAATCCCATGATTGAGCTTTCCTGAGGTGTGTATGCATGTGTGTGCATGCACATGCATGCATGTCCATGATAGGAGTAGGCAGTGCCAAAAAGTGACCTCTGTTCAATGTGGACATCACTTTGCCCCATCCACCACTTGAGAACTTATGTCTTTGGGAAATAGAAAAATGAGCCCTTTTCAGCTAAGCCTGGGACCCTATATACCTCACTAGTTAACCTCTCAAATTTTTTATCTTAGCAAGGAACAAAATAAGCAGACCTGAGCTACTTTAGAGATCTGTATGCATGAGTCTTGGCCAGAAGGCCATTCTGGACCATACATAATTAATTTCTCTGTGGATCATAAAGAGCCTGGTCTGGATTGAAGCTGAACCTTCCCATCAACTTCTATCTCTTTTCTCCTTGAACTTCAAAGCCATCTTGACAAGGGATTGCTAGAGTAGGATATCTGGAAAGTTCATGAGAAGCATCTTCCAGAGGGAAGTTTGGGGGCTAACAGATGTCAACGTCTTCCAAGCACTATGTTTCTTGCTCTACTTAGTTTTGTTGAAGTTTCATTGTAGAGAAATAGCAGTGCCCAAAGGGTCTGTCAGGACCTAAAGTTTCAAGTATGTGGACAATCTTGGGACCAATTTTGGTCTTGAGAAGACCAAGCAAGAGGAAGTAAGCCTAGAGGAGCATATGAGAGGTCTTAAAGGGAAGGACATAAGGTAGAAGAAGCACAGAAGGTAAGTATTGGCTGGAGCAGATAAGGTTGTGAGTATTATGGATCTCTCCAATGCTACTTCCTCCTAAGGTGGGCCTGATAATGGGGGAGATTTGTTAGCCAGAAATCTCTTTGGGGAGAAACTGGAACCTATATACTGAGAGCTAAGAAAGATCTACCACTTCCCAAGGACCATGCAAACAACATACAGTTAAAAATATAGAAAGAACCTTGATTCATAGCCATTTGATTCCATTCTACATATCCATTCTATGCAAAACATTGTCCTGGGACTGAGAATTCAGGTTGCTCAGATTTTTGTCTCTCATATGTCCTTACTCTTAATGCTTTCTGGTTCTACCTGGTCTTCCCCCAGCCTCTCCCTATTACAGGTCAGTATCTCTCATTTCAACCCACCTGTATCAGTATCAATAGTTGAATTATGATGAAGGAACAAACATTTCATTATCTTAGTAGCCTAAAACAATACAGGTATATTTCTCACTCATATTGCATATTTAAAACAAGTAACTGGAAGGTTCTGACTATTTACTCACTCAGGAGCCCAGACTGACAGAGTAAACTAGGTGAATGACATCACAATCTCAACACTCTAGTAGAGGAGGAAACAAGAGGAATTATCTGCCTCCTTTTAAGTGCTTTCACCAAGAAGAGACACATATTACTTCTGCTTCAGTTGAGTGGCCAAAGGAAGTCACATAGTCATGCCAAATTCATGGAGACAGAGAGGTATCATCTTTCTTTGTGTTTGGAAGAAGAGGAGAATCAGAAATATTGGTGAGGGGGTGCCTGAGTGGCTCAGTCAGTTGAGCATCCAGCTTCGGCTCTGGGCATGATCTCATGGTTCGTGGGTTCAAGCCCCTCATCAGGCTCTGTACTCACAGATAGCTCAGATCCTGGAGCCTATCTTCAGATTTTGTGTCTCCCTCTCTCTTTGACCCTCCCTTGCTCATGCTGTCTCTCTCTCAAAAATAAATAAAAGCTTTATAAATTTTTTAAAGAAATATTGGTGAGAACTAAAAATGTGTCCGTCACCTGTAATTTGCCTCCCTAATTCCTTTCCCTCCTCTATTCACCCTGATCTTCTATAGGAATTTCATTCTTTGATCCCTTGGCTATTCTAATGTTCTCTCCTTCCATTCTTCCTTTTGTGTCCATTCCTTTATCCCTAACTTTGTCATCTGCTATCTCCCCTCTTCCGTCCCTCTGTTCCCCACATGCCCCCGATGGTCATATCTTCATCACTTGGCTACTTCAGTAAACGTGACTAAACACAGCCTCCAGCTGTAACTTCACACATTTCCCTTGCCCCTAATTGAGCTTAATGACTTATGTCTTGTAATGGACACAAACGGGCAAGAATTCCTGGATCTCATTAATAATTTTAAGCATGCCAAAAGTAGGATTTTTAATCTTAAGCAAAAATTAAATGACCATAAAATCTTTGTTCACTTCCCAGGAGACAATCCCATTTCAACTTGACAGCTTAATTAAAATCTGGGTAAATTGGACACAATACTTTTAATAAACAGGACTTGGCAGGCCTGGGAAAGAGATAGAAGGGAGGTGAGAGTGGGAGAAAATAAAGCTCACAATGTAACAAAAGGAAATTAAGTTATGGGAGGTCTCTTTCCTTAGAGCGACCTTTCTGGGAGCTTCAGATAGCTTCAAATGCTGCCTGACCCAAAGATTCTGAGAGAATTGATTCTCCTCTCTGGCTAATTTCCTCCAGAGCCCTATATTTCACAGAACAAGAAAGCTATTGCCCAGGAATGTTTTGGGGGATCTTTGCATTCCTCCCTTTTTGGGTCCATGTTTGACTCCTTCTGGACCAATATTCTTATAAGCCTCAAGTCCACTGTGAAAGCTGATGGAAGACTGGGGTTAGGGGGTCAGTTCTGGAGAACCACACTGCATGGTGGGCTCCATGCATGGACTTCTCTTTTGTCTGAATTCTTTCTTCCATTTTATGGTCTTGCCTTACCCTTAGATATGCTTTTTGACCATGACTTTCTATGGCCAATGTATTTTCACCTCTACTAAGGTTTAGATTTTCCCACCTTTACCTGCTGTAAGTTAACAGGATCAGAAAGTCCAGCCTGAGCCCTGGCTGTAGACCCATTGTCAATGACATTGCAGGGCTCACCCAGAGTTCATGAGGAGACTGAGGCAGAGCCTATGAGAAGGTTGTCTGGTTACTATTCTGTGTTGTTAACAGAATACAGTTGTCACATAATATTAATAAATGCACTACATAGAAAGTGAAGATTTGGAAGAGAAAGGAGGCAGGCACACAGTTTCCCATGCTCTAGTACTCTTTGTTCCAATTGGAAGGGACCACATTTCCATTTCCATTTAGGAAGGTCACCCTCTCACATCTCTCCACTCATTAGTTGTCTAGTTGGGTTGATCTTTTTTTTTTTTAAGGAATTTTAATGTTTTATTTCTTTTTGAGAGAGAGAGAGAGAGAGAGAAAGAGAGCGAGCAAGCGAGCAGGGGAGGGTAACAGAGAGAGGGAGACACAGAATCCTGTCAGCTTTCAGCTGTCAGCACAGAGCTTGACGTGGGGCTTGAACCCACAAACTGTGAGATCATGACCTGAGCCAAAGTCGGCTGCTTAACCGACTGAGCCACCCAGGCGCCCCTAGTTGGGTTGATCTTATCTTTGCATTCAATAGGAATTTAGTTATGTGTGGTGTCACATGCTGCCTCAGTTAAAATGAGGCTGCCTATCCATCTTGCACAGAACTCCCCCCACCACAGTATTTTAAACAAGGAAAGAAACTAAAATATATTTAAAGGTAATTTATCCTTCTGTGAAAAGCCTCATCTGGTGGAACTGGCTACAAGCACCTACGTAGGTGAAAATGATCTCTCAGGCAGGTGTGGGATTTGCTGACCTTTGGACAAGAAAGAGATAGTGTTGAAGAAAACAACCATGATCATTTGCTGTCCCCTTTTCACTTCCATTAAAGAATCTTGTAAACCTACAGCTTGAGCAAACCTTGGCAATCAACAGGGTGAAGAAGTCAAGCCTTAAAGAGAGAAAGTGACTGGTGTGAGCGCCAAGATCGGATGGCAGCTGGGCAGTCAGAAAGACGGCTTCCTCTGGATAACCAGAACTTCGAGAGAGATGCGTATTATTTTTGGCTATTGGTATTTCTAGCTTTGTACAAAGCTACAGTTTTGCCAAGTTGCCTGCTAAGTGAAAACAAGTTTCATTCTTTTACACTGACTTCCATAAAAAGCAAAGAGATATTCTTGCTTAAAAGACCTCAAGAGCCTAAAGTTGTCATTTTTGAGTGAGAAAGGACTTAAATGATAAAAGGAAAAGATGACGGTACTTAGTGTTTGCCTATAACCAAAGGTGAGAATTAGGAGTGACTGTATATGGACATGAGGTTTCTTTCTGGAAAGATAGAAATGTTCTAAAACTAGATTGTGGTGGTAGTTGCACCCTGTCAATTTACTAACTCCGTAAATTTACTAACATTTTTACAATTGTATACTTAAAATGAATAAATTTTGTGACATGTAAATTATACCTTAATAAAAATACTTTTCAAAAAGTAGAAAGAAAGAATGATGACCCAGACTAAAGGCTCAGACAACACTTTCAAGACCAGAGCAGAGATCAACTATAAATTCTAGGGCTCCACACTGGTTTGTGGAGCTCTTGATGGCCACCTACCCCCAGGATTCATGGGCAACATCTGCAGCAGATGGTCCAATTTCTAATTAATCACACTCCAGACCCTTGTCTCAGAGCTCAGTCTTGACCTGACAGCTCTTCAGCTTCTGTCAAATCCATACTGAATTGGGTGACATTTAAGAAAGTCACATATGTATTGTGCTGGCCATACAATCCTCTGGGCTGTGGATGTCCCGTTAGATTCCCAGAAAGCAGGATGCTTGTACTTCAGTAGCCTAGATACCCATGGGAATGCTTTTTTCAGTTGTTACAATACTATCCTTTCTATTTTATCCAAGTTCAATGAATAAAATGACCACATGCACACTATACAGGTACTGCTGGCCATTGTATAACTACTCAATGTTCTTCCCATGAGACCCAATTTAGCAAGTACTCCATAGAATTTAGTGCCCTGACACAAAGTGAATGACTTGTTTGATAAGCAGTGGGAGCATTGAGCCCATTGTGGCGGCTTCCCCTTCTCTTTCTCCTCCTCCTCCTCCTTTTCCTTCTCCGTCTTCCTCTATTCCTCCTCTTTCTTCTCCTTCTTGTCTAGATTGCCAGGACACTCCATGACAGTGAGAGCAGAGGGAAATAGATAGTCCCATCTCTGATGTAACTTTTTCTCTGCTCTCTGGTCCACTTCTGGTCCTTCTCTCACATTTATTCAATCATCAAGTGTCTCTCAAGCACACGGCGTGGACCAGAGACCATTCTAGGCACTGGGGTTGAAATGATTGATAAAACACAAAAGGAGTCAAGGGAATAATTGTGAATAGAATCCCAAACTAGGGGCCTGCTCAGATACTATGGCAGCAGAGAAAGGAGGAAACAGTAGGAATCGAGAAATAAGGTACAACTTTCCAAGATAGTATATTAATTATATTTCCTTATTTTCTGTATTCTCGATGCCCTGGCATTTGTGATCTCACTGTCAGGGGGATGACTCCCTCTCCCAGAGCTAGCCAATTCTTAGGGCTCTACCTTTCATATGTAAACTAACCAATCCAGAACTCAAACTCTGAAACTCTAACTCTCTCTGGTTTTTATATTCCAGGAGGCAATCAATATTCTTCTGCCCTAAATCATCCTAGAGCAGGGTATACAACCAGAGACCATCCCTGGAATCCAGAACCCACCAGCATTACACATACTAGTCAGTCCTCAGCTGCACCCCCTGCCCTGACTTGCCTTTGCCATAGAAAATGCAATAAAGGCACTGGCCATGCTTTCTCCTCACCCCTCTGCCTCCTGATCAGACTGGTGCTCCCTTCTGGCAGGAAACAGAAGTAATAAAAATTTGTCTTTCAGTGGCATTAGCCTCTCCACATCATTAGTTTGTCACCTCCATAAATAAAAAAATCTTGAGGGTACAATTGATACAAGTAGGTAAAGTTTGATGAGTGACTGGACGTTTTCCAGGTGGAAGGGTATGCCAGAAGCTGTGCATTGTGCTTGTGCCTTGGCCCACTCAGTGAGTGATGAGACTCAGTGAGACAGGACCTTTAGGTTCTGTGTCTGGCACATACTTTTAGCTCTTTAAAGGCAGTCTGTTAACATTCTTTTTGCAATGGAGATGAGGCATAAATTATAAATAATCGTGTCTGGGCCAAGTCTTACCTATATAAGATTGAATTTTCCTCAAGGTCTGGTTCTGACTATTCTTTCTTTTGTTCTATCACACATAAGACATAACACAGTGTAGACTTTAAATCTTGACTCTATCTCTTATTACCTGTGTGTCCATTTTCAAGTTCTTAAATTTTCTGTGCTTTAGTTTCCTCATCCATAAGTGGAAATAATACCAGTAGCCGCCTTGGAGAGTGGCTATCAGGATTACAAGGGTAAATATTTGTGTAGCACTTAGTGACCAACACAGAGAAAGGACTATGCAAGTATTTGCTAAATTATTTTGTGACCTCTGCTATGTGGAAGACTTTGGAATCTGTAAAGAGGTGGAAGGTATGTTCCTACCCCCCAAAGAGTTTATGAGTATTACAGGAGTTTAGAGCATTCCGGATGGTCAAAGGGCTGCTCGTGAGACTGTATTTGCATGAGATGACTAACATGCAAAATATGTTGACCTTTAATCACTCTCAAATAGAAAAGGGAAAAGAGAAAGTGAAATGCATTGAATTTTAAGTCTGACAGACCTGAGTTCAAAATCTGGAAAAGCTGGCTTCTCAGCTCTGCTGTTTCCTAGTCATGTATTTTAGTTAGTTAATTTCTCTGAGTCTTAGTTTTCTCACTCATACAATGTGTACAATATATCAACAGATGGGAGAGAAATAAGTAATAATAACAATGGCTGACATTTACTGAGCATTTGGTATGTGTTGGGCACTGGGCTGTGAGTCTTGTGAAGAAATTGGCTTAGAGAAAGTTCAGTAACTCAGTGTCCAAAGTCAATAAGCAAAAAGTGGCTGAGTTGTAGTAACTGTTATTTTATGCTAAATCTCTCAGAGCTGAGCTGAAGCCAATAGGTCCTCAAATAATGACAACAGTTGTTATTTTTAACTGTGTAATAGCTTTGATTCATTGGGATAATAGCCATGGATCATTTACAACTTCTTCCAAGTATTATATTTTCTTCTCATTCCCAGCCTAGTGATACACCCATGATGCATTGTTCCTGGCATGTATATACTAAATTATCCTAAAATTCTCAACTTTATATATTTTTTTCAAGTGATAAGGAAATAAGGAAAAGTCCTATCGGGTCCTATGCACATTAATTAAAAATTTAATCCAATAAAGTTAGTAATGAAACAGTCCAATTACAGAAACAATTTAAACTGCAGGTCTTTGCAGATGGAGAACATTAGATTGGATAAATGATTTACTCCTAATAAATTTAATGCAATAACACCAGGATCTGCAGAGTCCAAGGAATTCTGGGATCCAAGTTGGGACTGGCTTGGCCTGACAGCAAATATACAGTCTATAGCCGGGTCAATTTAGGTTTTGGGTTAAATGCCAGGCTAAGGCAAGGAGGGAGTTAGTTGGCAACTCAGCCATCAGAAGGTCCCTAATGGCATCTGACATCAGCATGTCACTTTCAAATCCTTCCTGTTCAAGGCGGTGACTCCCATCCTTTATAAGGATGGTGACATGTGCAATAGCAGCCCCCATGAATAGCTTCCAATGAGCTTCCTTTCTTGTTCAGGATACTGGGCAGAGTTTAATACTCAGAGGGCACCTGCCGGGCCTATGCACATAAATCAACTTGACTGAATTATGTTAAAAAAGAGAAAATAGCTTAATTTAATAACTAACTTTTATTTCACTTGTTGCTTTCATTTTCCATTTTGACTGATTTTCATTCCATAACAAATGTCATGGCAATGTGGATACAGTGGAGGGAACAGCAGACAACAGCAGGTCTGGGTCCATCTCTGAGTTGTGGCTCTAGGCCATGGGTGGCAGGGAGGGCAGGATATTCTGGTGCAGGGTGAAGAATAGAAGCCAGATCAATGTTTGAATATGGCTCTGGTACTTGCTGTATGAATCTCAATTTGCTGTATGAATCTCATCCTAAAATGTGCATTAGATATTAACTTCAAAGTTCAAGTCATATGTGAAAAAATGATAGAATAGAAAACTCAATTTAAGTAATTATTTAGTGTGCATTAAATGCCTGACAACACAGACATACAATAACCAGCTCCTTTTCGTCTCTTCTCTCCATCAGAATTAACAATGCTTTTGTAGGCAAATGTGATGAGGGCCACAGCATCCAGAAGTCACGGAGTTTTGGACCACTCAACTCAAAATAACAGATACATAGTTTTGCGCTTGACTAGATAGCCTCTCCAAATAGACAGACTCTGGTCTAGATGAATAGGAGGCACTAACAGTTTGGAACCATACGTGAGAGAAGGAAAATAGTAATTGAGAATACCCTGTTAGCTTATTTTCTTCTCTGGGTTGAGAAAAAATTAACAATCCAGGTTAGCTCAGTAACATTCTTCTATCGTTCAGAGTTTGAGAACTACTGGTTTTGAGGGACACACTCACCGGGGACTCAGGATCCCTGAGCGAGTACCTCAACTTCAGTCCCCTAGCACATGCCCGTCATATCAGGCTGTGTTCACAGTGCTTGTCCTCATCCCGGGGCTTACTATCCGTTCATCTTTTCATTTGCTCATCCCCTTTTCTTAGACCCTTATCTTTGTCAAGGCCCTTCCCTGAAAAGGTTGCTCTCCGAATGTCCTTCCCTGGCTCCATGCCTGTCTCATCTCTGAGGAGCAGGTGAAGGGCATTCGGCATAGCACGTTTCCCTTTCCAGCTCTTCTTGGGTTGACAGTGGTTTCATAAACTGCAAGGGCAAGAGTGTTTCCTTTGTATCCAGCCAGTGACGTCTAGGATCTAAGTGGATATCAGCAGATACTTACAGGTAACTTGGGCCTGGCATAAAAGATGTTCATAAGATATTTGTTGAACGGATGTGTGAGTGAATAAATGAAAGAATAGAAGAGTGAATAAATGAATGGAGGACAAGTTAATGAATACATAAGAAATGGAAGCATGGATAGTAATTTGAATAGGTGAAAGAATATGTGAACAAGTGATTGAATAAAATAATGGATCAATGATGCATAAACGGCCAGAGTTACGTCAATGCTACAGTGAAAGGAGGCTGCTTCTCTGGTGCGGCCAACCTGGTCTGGGCTAGTGTGGCTCACCAGCAATTCTCAGAATCTTCATTAGAATAGCAATTTTCCACCTGATTGTTTCAAGTTTGGACTGTAAGATTGTTACCATTTGTAACTCCAAGCTGCATTAAGCACCTGCTCCTCTTGCTTGCTGCTTTTGATTTCTTCAGCTCAAACCTTCGTTGGGCCACTTTCCAGCTCACCTTGGTTCTTTTGCTATCTGCGGGGCTGAAAGGAAAAGGGTGGGAGCTGGAAGGTTCAGTGTGCAGCTGCCCAGCTCAGCCTCTGTGGTTCTTGGAATGCTGTTGGTAACTAGGATGCCAGGGATGATGTTCCTTATCTGCCTTCCCACAGTTCACCGTATTGTAGAGAAGCAGGGAGAGAGGAACATTCACTGAACACAGCAAAGTTCCTCCTATGGGCCAGGCCCCTTGCCAGGCATTTCCCCACCATGAGGAGCCTTGAGCTCAACATTGATCTTCCTTTGCTATTCATTGGGGCTGCTAGTGCACATGTCACCATCCTTATAAAGGATGGGAGTCACAGCCTTGAACAGACCCAGAGAGGTCAGACTATTTTGCCCAAGGTCAGACAGTGAGGCAAAGGTAGAGTCAGAATTAAAATCCTGGTCTTGGAGAGGTCAAAGTCATGAAATATCTGTTAGAAGGGACAACCGTTCTGTTTTTCCTGTGGTCTCTGGGCTGGATACAGGCCATATCTTTGGGGATGGGCTAAGTTAGCACAGGCTTAGGGCAAGGCTGCCTGGATCATCTTTGCTACTTCTGGGAGTGAGAGAAGAGGGAAGTTGGTGCCCTATGATAGGTCCATAGAAAGATGAAAGGGATCATGAATTTGGATGTGAAGAATGGGGTCTGTGTAGCCAGTAGCAGGTCAAAGATGGGCTCTGAGAGTGACGAGGGCGTGGAAGGGTGCTGAGAGGCAGCTAAGGGCCAGGAGAAGTGAGGGCAGCATGCCAGCTTCAGAATCAGACAAGGTGCTATGGGCAGGATGCTATTTATTCTTTCTCATTCCTGGTGACATGCTTCTGTCCCTATGCCTGAAAGGCAATTGGCTTCTGCAAGACAGGGGTCATTGTTCAGGTTCTCCAGAAATGGGGACATAGGAAGCAGGTGACTGGGGAGCACCTTGGGGTGCATTTCCAAGGTTCCCAAAGTCAAGCAAAGTGAGGCACAGTCCAAAAAGCAGGACTCAGGGTTCAGGTCCTAAATACTCTCACCCAAGACTGAATGTCTCAGCAGGAAGAGGAATTAGCAAATTCATTCATTAAGTGCCCATTGACACTTCTATTATAAAGAGTAATCATTTGTTTTTATTGAGATCTCTTCCCTTGATTAAAACCATTAGCACCAATGAGTAACCACAGATCAATCAACAAGCTTTTGTAAATGCCCCCAATCTGGTCCTCCTTGCAGCATGAATACAGTCGATTATACCTCTTAAGTAGCTCTCTCAGCCACCCACTTATCTCCCCCTCCACAGCTGCCACTCTGGTCCAAGCTCCCTGCCCACCCCCCCACCATTTCTTACCTATCCCAGTCCTGCCCCTGCGTGGTTCTCCAAGCCCCAGCCTGAGACTCCACGCATGGAAGGTTCACTCCTGCTTGTGGAACTAACACATTGGAGGCAGGAAGATGCAAGGACTGGACCTTGTTGGCAGCAGTGCCCGAGGCAGAGAAGGGAACTAGAGAGGTTTAAGCCACCAGTGGCAGCCAAGAGACTAGAGGCAGCAGGTATGGGAGAATCTGGTGGGTGGAGCAGAGAGGATGTGGGGAGGGTTTGGATGGGGAGGATGGGGGAGGGGGTGTTTCTAAGCTGGTTGATTGGCAGTGTCCATGGGGAGCAGAGGAGGTGTGGAGGATGTCCACTGTGATGATTTTTCCCTGCTCCCTTCTAAGGTCAAGTGTAGGCTTGACCTGACCCCCCTGGGGACAGAGAATCTGCCAAAGGGAGCTCTCCCCTTCCTCCGTTAGCTCTGGGGCTCATGTCCCCACTCCTGAGGCCATAGGGAATCTGAAGGCAGGGACTTCCCAGGACTTGTCAAGGTCCATTTATACTGAAGATGCCAAACACGTTTCTCTTTTACATTTTAATTTGGTTCCATGACTATCACAATAGTCTCCACTGTCTTGAATGTCCCAGATATATCCTGAGATCAAACAGATTTCAAAGTCTTCGATTCTGTCCTCTGGTCCCTCTCCACCACCACCCCCCCCCCTTTCTCCCTTAGACAGAGACTTGGCATCCAGTAGAATCCCAACCTTCCTCTTAACTGTGCTGATTTACTCTGTGACTTTGGGCAAGTCATTTACCCTCTCTGGCACTCAGTGAAAACAGAGCAGGCTTGGATTAAGAAATAAGACAGACTTTCAGGACTTTCATTTGCATGCCCTTGGATTTGTCTGGGGGAGGGAAACAAAGACAGAGACAGACAGTAGAGAATTTCTTCAGTTCAAAGTGGCCCAAGCCCCTCTCGCAGACCTCATTGTGTGTGGCAGGAGCCAATGTGGTGGGAGCTGTAGGGGACTCATATGACATCTGGAGAGAAATATAGAGGCAGAGATGAAGAAAACGAGACAGAAAGAGGGAGAGGCAGAGAGGGATACTTAGGTAAGGAATAATAGAGCAGAAAGAGGGATGTGGGTGAAAGAGAATGGAGTCTGATCCCATTTTGTCCCTGACATACTAAGGTTGCCCCTCATTTGGGGACTTCTGAAAACCCAGGATATTTGAAGAGAAGCCCGTGCTCCTTCTTGTTCCTGCTGGAACCTGTGTGGACCCTGTGGAGTGAGGTGCATCCAATAAGGAAAATCATTTCCACAGCGATGCGAGTCCACCTCCAGCTAGCGCTCGTCACGGGGAGCAGCTGTCCGTGCTCAGAACCTCCGGGCGCACCGTTTGTACCTGGACTGCACGCCTCTGCTTTGCACTTGCTGCCAGCACCTGAGAGTCTGCTGAACCCAGCTCCCTGCCCTGACTCACATGTGAATTTTGAGATGTTATTGCACTGGAGGTAACTCAACAAACCCATTTTCTGAGGCCGAAATCAAGGCAGGATTTGGAAGTCTTAACAGAAGCACAACTCATTAATTTCCTCATTGTCCTCCTCTCACTGCACAAACGGACCACGCTTGGACCATTTGTCAAAGCAGTCGACATTCTCACTTACTCTGTTTTCCATTTGCACTCTGAGGTCCTTGCCAGTGAGTAACTAGCTCTTGGCATCACCAATCTCTGTCTTCTCCCAGGGGCCTTCATCTCTGCTGTTTGATTATTCTATTTTAATTTTGAGGGTCTCGTGACTCCTGGTGGACAGCCTCCCACAGGGCTGACGGGGGCTGGGAAACAAGCCAGCCTTCGGTGCCTGGGACAAGCTGCTAATTACTGCAGGTGCCCGTCTGTGTGCCCCCCTGGGTGCCTTGCCCACACAGGCAGCTGAAGATGGTGTGGTTGTGCAGTCGCAGGAAGATGGCAATGGCTTTTTAATAGCTGCCCCCCCCTCATTCATCTGCACATGCTGAGTTTATTTTGCCATTTGTCAAATTCTGACTCTAGGGGACCTGGGTTTGGAGTGGTTCGGGCTTCAAGATTGATGATCCGAGTGAATGACAGGTCCCCCTTCTCTTCTAAATAGATGGCACTGCCAATAGGAAGCCCCATTGCCCACTCATCTCTAAAAGGCCCATTTCTCCACCAGAGATAAAATATTTATTTGGGATCTAACCAATATGCCACAGCTGCCTCCCTGCCTGTGCTAGACAGTGAGCAAGCTCTGAAAGGAGCAGGCAGCTTAATGGCTCAACCCAGGTTTCCGCTTTGCCAGAGGGAGGAAAGGAAAAAAAAATTCCAGTCCTCTGGAGAATGGGTATTCATTGGATGGAGATGACTTTCTATGAGGGTACGCATTTCCTGTGGCTGCCACAGAGAGTCCTACAGCACACTCTGGCTAGAGGAGGGTGCCAAAGGAACAGGGTGTTTGAGGGAATAAAGCACCATTTTCTTAGGCAGGAAGGGACACTTCATAGAATCTTTAACTCCCAGGAGTTGTGAAATCTTAAAACTAGTCCAAACCTCCAATCCTTGAATCCCTGTTAGAACATTTCTCCCTATATTTGAATGCTTACGGTGATGGTGAAATCACGACTTCTCAAAGCAGATGATCCTCTGTTTGGAATAATCTGTCTGTTGAAAGCATTTTTTTTAAATGCTGAATTGACATCTGTCGCTCTCTGCAAGTTCTACCCACTGGATCAGGAAGCACATAGACCGCATCCATTCCCTCTTCTCCCTTAATGGCTTTGGTGAAAAGAAAACCATAGGTCAAGGTGGAGTCACTTGTCCCCAGGACAGCACACCAATACTTAATTGCAGTTGCAAAATCTCTAGAGGGAAATTTTCAGCGAATCAATCTGAATTTTCTGATCAGTACCAATGAGGTAATCAGACACGGGATTTCTCCATTTCCCCCCACCCAAAGGAAGATGAGGTAATCAGCAAGGCAAGACCCCCATGGTCTTTCCCTGTAAGGGAAGGTGACCTTGCCTGAAACAACCCTTTCTTTCTTTTGTTAATAGCTTCTTGCCCATCGTCCTTCTTATAAAAACCTTCCATTTTGTACAGCTCTTCAGAGCCCCTCCGCTTGCTAGGTAGGATGCGATCTGATTCATGAATCACTTAACAAAGTCAATTAGATCTCCAGATTTACTGGATGAATTTTATTTTTTAATAGCCTTCAGCAGAAAGAAAATAACAAAGCATTCTCTTTGAAACTTCTTTCCTCCAGGCTAAGTCTCCTTAGAGGGCTCTTTCATACCAGGCACTGGGGATACACAGATAAACAAGTCTAGTGTTATTGGGGACAGGCACCTCACAGGGCACACTTTCAAATCCCTTCACCATGCCAGCAGTTGAGGAGGGAGCCTGCACATGGTTATTCCAACATTTTCACCACTATGCTCATTTCCTTCCTGACTCACACCCGAGAAGGGAGGGGTTGATAGTTCAGGATCCAGGATGCTCACTGGGCCATGTTTGACTAGTGAGTAGGGCCACTGTGGGTGAAGAATTCCTACCATAAATGCAAGTGTCATTTTCCTTTGCAGTCTGGCCCCCAGTAAGTAAGGAGGCCAAGCAGGCCAGACTACTCAAGATAGACTCAACCATGCTTTCTCTGTTCTGCCTCTTCTGTGCCTACAACCAGGTCAGACCTACCTTGTTGACTCCACCATCTTAGAATCAGAAGCTATTGGCATGCGTGTGTGTGTGTGTGTGTGTGTGTGTGTGTGTGTGTGTGTGTGATGGAGACATGCCTAACTAGAGAGATCCTATGTCAAGGAATTAGAGACTTGCTCAGCTATGAAAAGAATGTTCCTTATTATTCTTCTTTTGGAATAACTTTTAGTTGAGGGACTATCAGGAGAGTACAATTCAGGAATTCCCAAGCCTCTGGCTTGGCATGATTTGGATAGTACCAAACTCCATGCTAATCTTTAGTTTCTTTATACCTCTTAAAGTGTGACATCCAGAACTAAACTGAATACCTACCTGAGAAAATAAAGATGTAAAAAGATGGACATGGAAGACTTATGCCTTGCCTGCCAGAGAGTGATGGGGTAGTGTTGCTGTATCCATTGGTCTCTCTCCTCCTTGCCCTGGAGTGAAGGGCAAAGACAGGTGATAAATGTGTACAGGTCTCCTCCCTATCTTGGCTCTCGGTCTATGGGTAAAGATGAAAAGCAGCTCAGATAGATTGAACTGGGTGTGCTCAAAAGAAATAATGTCAAGAAGTATGCCCACTGAGGCTGGGGCTTTGTTCATCTGAGGTATGAGTGATTTGTCCAACCTCATGCTAGGTACCACAAAGGTGGTTGGCTCTGTATCCTTCGGGTGCTTGGTGGAATGATTGTTAAAATAATGACAGCAGTTTCTAATGCCAGAAAAGGTGGAAGTGAGCAGTTGGTAAGAATGAAAAAAGCAGATAAAGACTGCCAGAGAAATAGTGGCATTCAAGTCTCTACATTCTCTATTGGAAGAAAATGTAGCAACATCTATCAAAATTAAAGACATATCTACTCTTTGATCCAGAAATTCCATTTTTAGTTTTTTTCCTTACAGAAATACTGGCATAGGTAGGTAAAGATACATGAACATGGATATTAATTCTTGGTAGTATTCAAGAAAAGAAGGAACTTAACATATCCATCATCAGGGGACTACTTATATAACATATGATCTATCTATTTGATAGACTACCACACTGCCTTGAAAAAGAATAAGGGTGATCTAGTTGTGCTGAGAAGAAACTGTCCTTGGGACATACTAAGAAGGAAACCTTACAGAACAACAGCGTTCTTCTATTTGTGCAAAATACAAAGGTCTATTCACAGATATATATGCTTGTGTATGTTTAAACTATTTCTGGGAGGGTATATATAAGAATGGCAATACTGTTTTATCTTGGGTTGGGAATGGTGGTGAAGGAATACGGAATGGAAAAGGAAGGAGGCTTGGTTTTCTTTATATACAATTTTGCATCATTTAAATCACTATCATAAGCGTGTACTCTATTCCCAACAAAAATAGTGTATAATAAAAAGGAAGCATATGCCTTCTGCACATCTGCCAAATGCTGTGCCTCTCATTGCCCCAGATATTTATTGAACACACATTGTTAGCAGCACCCTGCGCTAGCCCAATTCAGGGAGGAAGTGGAAAAGATGCTTTTGGAGAACGTACCGGCCAGGTGGGAAGCAAAATGTGTTGACATACTTATTCTACAAGTCAGAAGGAAAATTTAATCTTCTGTAGGGAACTGGAGAAGATTTTTATAGAGCTGGGTTGTAAAGGTATTGGTAGTAAAAATTTGAGACCTGAAGATGGATGAATGGGACACTGGATTCCAGGCCAAGAGAGCAACAGGAGCCAAAGATACAGAACAGGAAATGGACAGCCACATTGTGCCTGCTCATCTGCTTGCTTTACTATCAGAAATCCTTTCTTTTAGGTTATGGTATCATTTGCTTTCAGGAGTCTTTGTGAGAATGCAGACACTTGCTTTTGATTGAGGTATAAGAGAATAGAATTAGTGGGAATACTAATAAGCCAGCTCCTACCCCTCCCCACAAAAATGACTGGATTTGTAGCATTTGCCAATTTCCATGGTGTAAATATTCCCACCATGGCTGCCTTCAAGCTACCCATACAAAATGGAAGTTAGGAAGAGACACACATAATACATTTGTTTTAAGTTTGATAGAGCTCGCTCCAACAAATCACTGGATACATTAGCATCCCAGAGTACCAGGGGCACCTGGGTGGCTCAGTCAGTTAAGGGTGTGACTTCAGCTCAGGTCATGATCTTGTGGTCCATGGGTTTGAGCCCTGTTTGGGGCTCTGTGCTGACAGCTCAGAGCCCAGAATCTGCTTTGGGTTCTGTGACTCTCTCTCTCTCTCACCCTCCCCCACTCGCATTTGGTCTCTCTCTGTCTCTCAAAAAGTGTATCAGAGCTAAAAGGGACATTGAAGGAATTATTTACTCATTTATTTATCTATATAAATATTTTTTAAAGTTTATTTTGAGAGGCACCTGGGTGGATCAGTTGGTTAAGCATCCGACTTCATGATCTCATGGTTCAGGAGTTCAAGCCCTGCATCAGGCTGGGTGCTAACAGCTCAGATCCTGGAGCCTGCTTTGGATTCTGTGTCTCCCTCTCTTTCTCTGCCCCTCCCCTGCTCATACTTTGTTTCTCTCTTTCCCAAAAATAAATAAACATTTAAAATTAAAAAAAAATAAGTTTATTTTGAGAGAAAGAAAGACAGCATGCATATATGTGTATGCAAGTGGGGGAAGGGCAGAGAGAGGAAAAGAGAGAATCCCAAGAAGCTTCCAGAGCCCCACTTGGGGCTTGATCCCACAAACCAAGAGATCATAACTTGAACCAAAATCAAGAGTCAGAAGTTTAACTGACTGAGCCACCCAGGGGCCTCTGAAGATGTTTTTTTAAGTTTATTTATTTGGGGGGGGGGGGTTGGGAGGGGAAGAAAGAGAGGGAGAGAAAGAGAATCCAAAGCAGGCTCCATGCTGTCAGTGTCCCACATGAAGCTTGAACTCCCAAATTGTGAGATCATGACCTGAGCCAAAATCGACAGTCAGACCCTTAACTGGTTGAGCCACCCAGGAGCTCCTCGCCTTTGAAAAAAGTTTATAGGCACTGCTGAGGAAATTTTTAAAATTAACCTTAGCCACAAATGGCAAAATAAAGATGTTTGCACAATGTCAGAGGAAGTAGCAGGGTTGGGACATTACCTTCTTCTTTTAGTTTAGTGAAATTTCTACTTCTCCTTGGAAGTCACTAATATGATAGATGGATCATGGAATTGTGTTGTTTTGAGGCAACAAGAGTGTATAAAGAAAAGCAGAGAAGTTTCTCTTAGAGAAGAGGTGGGTAGGATTCTGAAATGTGTCTTGGTCAACAGGAAGGATCTGTGTGCTGAGGGTTCTATGAAAGGACTACAGCCGGGAGGAAAGGTGACAGTCAGAAGAGATTTTAGGGGGAAGGCTTGGAAGACAAACTCCCCAACAGCACAGTTTTGTTCGGGACTGACTTCTCTTCCCAGGACAGGAACATAATACGCTTACCTGATGTATGGAAAAGAAAAACTGGGCAAGTCCCATCCATGTCCTTAGGATCTGTGTGCATGTGGGCAAGTTATTTTCCCTCTGCAGGGGTCAGAGCCTTCCTCCTTAAAGGGGGGCCAGGAGGTGGGGGTTAGGAGATGGCTTCCCAGGACCTTCCAGTGTGCCAGTCTTGGAGCCTGTGAATCAGCCACTCCGTGAAGAAGCCCCAGCAGCCATAATGTGAGAAGTGGGGGAAGAGCTGGTATAGCCCACTGGGCTTAGTTATTTATACCCCATCTGAGAGAGACAAAGAGAAATCAAAGACATAGAAGGCAAAAGTGAGGTTTGTTTTTGAGTTCAGGGCAGGTCCAGGGAGCAGAAGATAGATTAGGAAAAAACAGGACGGAGGTTCTTCTTGATCATGTCATACTTTAAAAAGACGTGAGACTCCACCTTGAAAGCTCTTCAGTGGGGACTCATTATTTTCAGGTGAGGTCCAGATTCCTTTGCATGGGTAGAGGGAGATCCATTTTCTGCCCTTGCTTATCTTTTCAGTCTCCCTCTCGAGTACTTCAGTCTACCCCCCCTGAATTGCCCAGGTAGTGCTCCAGGAGCACACACTGCTAGCTAGCATGCTGTGGCTCAGTCCTCAGCCTTTGCACAGAACCCTTCCTGGAATGCTCTCCCCGTCACATCTGTTGGGCGACATCTATTCCTTCTTTGAAATCTTGCTCCAGCATTCCAATCCCTTTCTATAATTCTTTCTTACATGGCAGCCTTTCCCTGTCCTATCTCCAGATAGAGAAAATCACTCCCTTCCTTGTCTGGCAGCCATTCTGTGTGCATGCCATTTTAATGGCAATATGGCAGTTGCATTGCAAGTTTCTGTTTTTATCTCCCCTATTTCACTGTGAGCTCAGCAGGTCAGGTAACTCCTGTCTTGGCTCCTAGGTTGAAACAATGACAGCTGTTAGAGCTGGTGACTGAGTCCCAAATGCTGGTAAAACTGAAAAGAGAAGGGGAATAAAGCTGGTGTTGTAGCCCCTAAAGCACCACAATGGAGAGAGAGTTGGTGTGTGCCAGCCAGATGCAAAGACTTATGCTGAAGGCCAAATGGGGGTGCTAATCTACCCAGTTCCTCCACTTGTTTTTAATGGAGCCCCTAAGGGAAATTAAGTGAAGCTCCCAGGGGGGCAGGAAGGTTGTAATGGTACTGTAGAGCAAGGTTAATGAAAGGCAGCTCCATGCTGGGCTCCAATAAAGTCATTCTCTCTCTGGAGGGTAAGATCCTTCCTCAGCTCCCATGCAAACCCATGCCACTGCTAAGTGCTGGAGTGGATGCTGTGACATGTCACTCAGGTCCTCTTTCAACACTGCGGGGTTAACTCCACTCACCTTTCTTCACCTTCCATAGATACTGATCTTCAGGGAAGGCCCCAATAAACTTCCTGCATGCCACACTCCATCCTGGAGTGTGCTTCCTGAGGAATGTATCCTACTGGATAGTATCAGCTTGCTGCTAGGGGCTGTTGAGATCGGCAGAGTGGTCAGAGTTGGTAAGTCTGGGTGATGATCTCTTGGGACAGGGGCAGGAACGCAGACTACAAACAGGATGGTGGTGCCATCAGGGCCACCAGGGGAGCACAGTAAGGACTGGGGTCAACAGATGTCATCAGAATGTCATCAGGACATTTCGCCCTGGTCCCCAAGCAGTAGCCCACCAGGGATGTCTGGGACTCTAGCAGCAGTGGTGACATGGCAGTGGGAGTGTGTCACACATATAGCCCTGGCAGGAGAGCTCAGGGTGCTTCTGTCTCACAGAGTGCTCTCATCCATGGCTACACTTTAGACTCACTTCAAAAATACTGATTCCAGGTCTTGAATTTGAGATATTCTCAAGGCTTCATTGGTCTGCTGTAAGGTGTAAGTAAGCCCTTCCCTGTTGTAAAGAGTTGGTTTCTAGTGTGTAGATCTGGCTGAGGACTACCAATATAGTAGAAAGATGATACACTTTGAAATCAGAGACAGTTGGGTTTGAATCCTGGTCCTACTGGTGCTTGGGGAACTTTAGCATGTAGTTAATTTTCTGAACTTCCATTTCCTCATCTGTAAAATCCTATAAATTATATATTTTATAGAAATATTGACAGGTAAATATGCTAATAGTAATAGCAATGATGGTGATGGTAGTCTTCAATCCATGAGGCTATTATCATGATCATTGTTATGACAATTTGTGTTCCTACGTGGCCTTATACTGCTCCTCCTCCAAGGTACAGTGCCTTATGGTAGACTTGCCTTTCTTAGCTCTTGCCCAGTTATGGAGAAGACCAGTCTCCTTATTCCAGTTGTCGCTGTTTGCAATCCAGCAACTGTAGCTACAGCAGCCAGTGGAAACTCACTGCTTCTGCTGGATTGACCAGATGATCAAACATTGGTATCCATGGTTACATTTCTGCTTATACTTAGAATAACACACGCGGCAGTTCAGCCCTTCAAGATGACACCGGCCGGCATGTGGCTCCTGTGTGGAAACGTAAGCAAGACAGGTGTTGCTTATACATAAAGGCAGCAGTGAGGCCTAGGGATACTTAATGATGTCCCTGGAATTGCACCCGTTACTATGCAGCTTTGAACAAGTGCCTTTTTCCTCTGGGTGTCTCAGTTTCTTGCTCCAAAAAATAGGGGTGGCTGATCCAGAAAAATGAATACTCTGCTCAGTCTGATGCAGCTGGTTTGTCCAAACACTCACCCCCTCCACACCAAGCAGATGTCTTGGGGGCTGACATCATACTCTAATGTCAAAGTCGGAGCTCTGAGAGATGCCACTTCACTGTAAGGGACCTGAAAGTCTGTGCTGGCTGCTGCCCACCCGAGATCCCTTCAGCCCTGCCCCCCAAGGGTTTTAAGTTTCCCCATTTCTCCTCCTGCCATTGAGAACTTTTAATAGCCTCCAGCACACTATGTGGGTGCCAGAAGTTTTAATTAAATAATGTCCAGCTGTCAGAAAAGCTGTTATAAACGGTCCTTTTGTCTGCACCACTGTCTGGGAAGCCAGGAAGGAGAAACTAGTGGGTCATAAATATGAAGGCGGAGTTCAGTGGGGAGCCTGGGGTGGGGGGGGGCAACACTTTTAGGCACCCTAAAAACCACTGAAGGGATTTATTATTTTTTTAAATATGTGATCAGTCCATGGAAGGGCTCTTAGCCCTGGCTCTGTGACTCCATGTGCACATGGGATAACCTGAAAAGGACTGGGCAAACTGGGGTTCTTGTTGACAGCTGCTCCTCCTGGGCTGCAATCAGCGTTCCCTTTCACAATCCGGATGGGAAAGTAGAAGGCAGGGTGGGTGTTGGCAATCCAGAGACAGTTCTTAGATGAACTTCCATGATTGCTTCCCTCTTCCCCTCCCTTTTTTTGGTCCCTCCTTCCTCTCTTCCAACACATACTCTTGAATCTCTAAAATGTTTGAGAGTTCTATCTAATAAAGAGGAATATGGAGAAGAAATGCTTACTTATTGAGTATGTATTAAGTGCTAGATATTTTATGTATATTACTCCATTTAATTATTATAGAACACCCAGAAGATAATTATCATAAAGCTTGACATTGTAGATGAGGAAACTGAGGCTCCTTGAGATTAAGCAATTTGCCCGGGTCACACAGCCAGTAATGAAAGGGCTGGGATTAGAACTCCATTAGCTGCGAACAGTATCTTCTGTGTATTGTCTTGCTACGGTGCTGCAAGGTACCTGGCACATATAGAACAAGAGAAATATTTACACAAGGAGGAAAGGAAGGGAGAGAAGGGGGAAAGAGGAAACCAACTCAGTTCCGTCTCACACCAGAGTCAATGACCTCTCTATCACGATACACTGTCTCTGGAGAGCACAGGCAGGGTGGCAAAAACCAGTTAAATGTATAAAATAGTTACTAAGGGAAAGGAGTTGCTAAAGTGTGTATAAAAACAACACGATTAGGGAGCAGAAAGTTGGTTTCAAGAGTCATAGAGGAAGTGGAGCTAAAATGTTATGGGTATTCAGAGGAATGAGGCATGACTTCCAGCTACAGGAAAGGGGGACTTTGTAGAAGAGGCTGAATTCGCATCTTGAAGGATGAGCGGGATTTGGACATTGAGAGATAAACAACAGGTTGGCTGACCAGACAGAAGAGATGGGGGAGAATCATAAATAACCTATCAAGGAAGGGACAGACCAATGGTCAGGGCATCTGGGAGCCAGCTGGATTGGATCCTGAGCTTCATGGTGTCCTGGTGAGGTGCCTGGGACTAATCTGGCAATGCAGTGGGTGAGGAGAGGTGCCCAGGGAGAAGGCAGTCCAGGCTGAATGAGCCTGGGTCTGTGAGCACAGGTGTGCACATGCATATGCTGAGGGGGTGCTTGGTACTTTCTCCTGAGCTTAGGTTCCATTAAGCACAAGTAGAAATTTGTCTGTTTCCTCCGTGGGTCTGTCACGTACCAGTCTGCCATTAAGCTGTATCTGGGGATTCACAGAGATTTGATGATGGGTTCTGCACCAGCAGAAACGGTGTGGAGTGACTCCCGATGGGCATATTCTGGCGGGTAGAGGACTTAGGCCCTACCCTGCCCCTAGGAGACATGGTCAGGTGTGGCACCACAAAGGTGGTTTGGGAGGTAGAGGGTGTAGCACAGCGACTTGGGACCTGGAGGGAGCTAGTCAGAGATAAGGTTCTGACTTCACTTCTCTTCATCTGTCCCCACCATCCTGCAACCTGTCAGCAGCCTAGAGCACCTGGCTTAGCACCCCGGGGGCAGTGAAGTCTTCTCGAGGCTATTGTTGAGCTGTCCCACGCTTCTGCCAGACGTTCCCTGAGAGTGACAGGAACACAGGTCACAGGAACAAACAGCTCACTGGTATAGGGGATCATTAAATAATGATAACCAATGTACTTCACCTTTGTGGACAGGCCACCTGGCAGCATCCCCAAAGGCCAGATGGAAACTCCCAGGGCTGTTTCAAGAGGCATGGATGCTCAAAATGACAAGAGCTGAGGCGGACAGACTCAGGGTTACCCCAGTAGGAGCCCTCCCCAGCACAAGACAAAAGCCAGCCAAATACAGCTGTCACCTTCTGGTAGGAAAGTAGTCCCTTGACTGTCACAAAAGCCTGGCTGTTCCATGGATGGGGAACCCGTGAATCCAGCTTTCGAGCAGGTGGTGTAGATAATTCTCCAGAGGCTGGGATTCGAGGGATGGGGGTGGAGGATTCTAGCAACACTAGATATGAAGAAGGTTTCTGAATGTAGCCTACCTGCCATCAAGCCCAGGCAGGTATCCTGGGTGGCCTTGGGCATGTCTCTAAATGTCTCTGGGCCTTGATTTTATATTTACAAACATTCATTCAGCTAGCACCTTTTGAGCACCTACTGTATGCAAAGTGCTGGGTTAGGTATGAGGGAGCAGACACTGTGGAGAGCTGCCAGAAGAGCAGCCAGGGGAAGAGATGTGTGCCCTGACCTAAGATCAGCCACCTGCAGGGCTGGACAGTGTTATCACTCCCAGCTCAAGGCTGGAGACAGCTTGGCTGGACTTTCTTATCAGCTCCTCAGACGCTGTGCTAAAACTGCGGCTTCTGTTTTTTTTTTTCCTTTACCCTAGCCTCTTCACGTGACCCTGTTTCTTAGCAACTGACCTGTGCTTTCTGCTCTTTATAAGATGCTTGTGTTTTCTCAATAAACTGAGGCTTGATCAGAAACTTTGTCTTGCCTCCATTCTCTGTGCCCCCTGCCCCCCAATTCTCACTCCCTCCCTCAGGACCTGCATTGATGGACCTGTGGGCCGGGTCAAGACACAAAGAAAAGTAAATGATATCTGCCCCCATGGTGCCTCCAGTTTAATGGAAGCAATCACACAAACCAGCACATCATAATGCCTCACAATACGTGCTCTGAGGCAAAGGTCGTGGGTTCCATGGGAGAACCCATTAGGCTGGCTCAGGAACTGACACCTGAAGGGTAAGTACAAGTTATCTGAGTCAGACCTGGAGGAAGAGCTGTGCAAAGGCCCTGAGGAGCAGAACATGGTAATACGTTTTAGGAGCTGAAGTTAAACTTGTGTGGCCAGATTGCAGTGAGCAAGGGGCAGAGTGAAATGACATGAAGCTGGGGGTGGATGGCCAGAGAAGGGCTGATTACATAGGAGCCCTTCAACCCTGAGAAAGATTGGAGACTTTACCCCATGATTGTTGGGAAATCATTGCTCAATTTTGAATAGGAGTGTGATGACTAGATTCACATGCTAAAAATAAAATAAACGATCATAGATGGAAAAAAACCAACAAAACCAAAAAATACTTGGGTCTCCCTGCAGGGGAAAAAAGAGATTTGAACAAGTATTTTCATGTTATAGCATTTACCCCCATGGGAATAATCTACTAGCAGAACAAAGAATTATGTACAAAAATATTCATTATAGTTAAAAACACCAAAACCACTCTGGCTGTTGTGTGAAGAGAATAAACACTAATAAATCTCTAGTGTTTGCTTTGAGCTCAGTAAGGCGGAGGGAGGGCCTCAGCCCCAAAGGGATCAGAAGCAGTGATTCTCAACCTCTACTGCACTTTAGGGGCACCTGCTACAATAGCCAGCTCCCAAAATGGCCCCTCAAAGCCTTACCCTCCTGGTGTACATATCCCTAGGCAGCCCCTCGCAGATCAAATAGGGCTTCCTATTTGATGTAACCCAAGAGGGCATCATGGAGATGATGGAGTGTGAATTCCAAAGCAAGGGCACAAAAGACATGGTGGCTTCTGTCTTGCTCCCACTTTCTTACATTGCTTGCTCCAGGGCCACCTGCCCCATTGTAAGGATGACCAAACAACCCTACAGAGGGATCCATCTGGCAAGTTACCAAGGCCCCCAGTCAATAGCCATGTGCAAGAGCCCTCCTGGAAACAGGTCTTCTGGACCCACTAATATCTTGAGTATAACTTCATGAAGGACTCTGAGCCAGAACCACTAACCCACTCCAATATTCATGACACACAGAAAGTATAAGAGGATGCCTATCTATCGCTTTAAGTCATAAAGTGATCTGCTGCATAGCATTAGGCAACTGGTGTTCCTAGAGAGCTTTAAAAAAATATTGATGCTCAGCCCCATCCCCAGAGATCCTGATTCTTTTGGTCTAGGGTAAATTCCAGGCATTGGCATGTCTAAAAGCTCTCAGATGACTCTAATGTACAGCCAAGACTGAGAACCACTGACGAAGGTACTGGATAAGTCAACAAAGAAAGCTTAGATATGGGGCATTGCCTCAATTTCCAGAACTAGAACTCAGTTTATGTGGAGGGTTCTATCCAGGGTGGAAGGGGTGGGCAGGGAGGCAAAAGCCCAGTTTGTGGATCAGAGCCTGTGGTCACTAAGCACTTACAATCAGGTTGTCTTGGTGTCCACAGCTTCTGACCACAGGATACCTAAATTTCCATAAGGATACGGGCCTATAGAAAGGAAATGAGTGGCTTTACCTGAAGGGAGAAGAGAAATCCAGCACCAGGCAGATAAATCCACTTTCTACAGACCACAGCTTTGACCCATAAACATTCTCTGCAGTCCTACTCTTTTGGGATGAAGGTGTGCAGGATGCCCAGTGTTCCAGTGATGGATAGCTCTCCCGCTTCCTTGCACCTGCCATTGTGTTTTCCGCCCTGACCTGGTTCCTGCCTCTGAATATGCTCTTTGAAAACCTTATGAGCAATGATGACAGCTGATTCCGAAAACCTTTGTGCATCTTCAAGTTTCCATGGTTAACGGGACATTGTTCCTGTCTCTGAATAATAAGTCAGAGGGCCCAATGGTCTCTTTGCTCTCCTTCGTGTTACGTGCCTGATGAAACCTGCAATAAAGTAATTAAAATGATTGTAAAGGGAGCCCTAGGAGATGAAAGATGCTGATGAGACAGTCAGATGCTGTGAGCTCGCCCAGCTCTCTCAGCGCTGCACACCAGGGGTGACTGGGTTGCTCTCTTGTGATTCTCCTAAGAATGGGGACATGTGCCAGCTGCATCCCTGTGACACCAAAGATGCTCAGAAGTATTGATAGATGTTTTGAGCACATGGAACATGCTAAGTGTAAGAGATACAGGATGTAGTAAGATCCTCTTCTTGTTCTTAAGGCGATATTAGCTTGGTAAAAACAAATGAGGGAAGAGATTATAGAATGTGATGAGTACCGCACTTGGGGACCTGTGGAAGTTCAGAGGAGGCACTGCACTTGGCCCAAGAAGTCTCTGGAGGTGGTCAGGTCTGAGGTGTTTTGTTGCCTAGGCAGAGATGGAAGGAAGTCAGTACAAGAGGAATGGCAGGCACAATGCAGAGGTGTAGGAGCTCGAGGCTCTTCCGGGAATGGCAAGCATCTTCCTGAGAGTCTAAATGCTTTCCTGGGATCTACAGCTTAGGGGATGGCCCAAAGGCAGCTGGCGAGCAGCACCTCTATAGGCTGAATGCCACGCTGTATACAAAAGACATCCACCAGGCAGAATTCACCATTTCCCATCACCCCACCCTGCTGCATTCCCAGATCCTACTCATCCTTTTCATCAACCATGGATGACCTTCCCCATCACTGCCCCAGCCAAATGTTTGCTTCAGCTTCACCTCCAGAACCAGTACTTTGAGGGCACCTGGGTGGCTCAGTCAGTTAAGCGTCCAGCTTCAGCTCAGGTCATGATCTCACGGTTCCTGGGCTCGGGCCCTGCATTGGTTTCTGTGCTGACAGCTAGCTCAGGGCCTGGAGCCTGTCTTCTGATTCTGTGTCTCCCTCTCTCTCTGACCCTCCCCTGCTCATACTCTCTCTCTCTCTCTCAAATATAAATAAAACATTAAAAATTAAAAAAAGAAAAAGAACCGGTACTTTGATCTGCTTTGTCCTCTGTTGCCTGAACCACCTAAACCCTGGCTACTGTTCTGTTTCTTCCTCTTGTCTCCTGCCTATGTCTTGTTGAAATTGACTTCCATGTGATCAACCTTTCTGACTCTCAGGTGGGCCTCAGTGCCTTTTCTGATGAGCTGTGTCCATAGGCAGCTTTAGCATTTGCAAGTGTTTTTCTTAGACCAGGAGCTGGACAGAAAAGGCCTGGGAAGGGAGAAACCCAAATGTCCAAGGAGATTCCAGGAGACACACCCAGGAAAACCCTGGGTGAAAATGTAAGGGGCTCTTGGGCATTTCCTATTTCCTGTCACCGGCCCTAGAACAGGAGTCACAGTGTAGATGCGTTCTGTGGATATAGGGCTAGGAAGATTGTGTAAATAGGCCAACTGGTTAGTGAAACAATGGAGGGTGCTGGAGCACAGCAGATCAGAGAGCCTACACCTACATTGGGGGTTGCTGCTACTTAGCTCCTCTCTTCCCCATTCTACTTGGGAATGCAGGTGCGGTATAACTCGGCATTGGAATTTCTCAAGATAAACCTCAAATCTGGAATTTAATGGAAAATAGTTGGCAGTTAACTCAAATAAAAACAAACAAAAAAAACACCTGCATATAGAAAAGATGAAGGCAGCTTGGTTTTTGAATCTCAGCAATTCCCCCACATAAAGATGGGCACCTAGAGATCAGACCCTCCAAAATACAGACATTGACCACAAACCAGGTGATGAGGTACCCCCACGAAGCCTAACACACAAGCAGGTGAGGACAAATCACTGGCAACCCTAAGCCTTGCATGGTCTCAGCATTTATGTGGCAGGAAGCAGAAGGAGTGGTCAGGTGTTTGATGGACCTGAGAAAAGAACAATGCCCAAATAGCCAACTGAGACTCACTGGAAAGTTCAGTGGAGGCGGGAGAGTTTCATAGTGATGGGAGGAAGGGGGAGAGACACCTTTTTAATTGCTTCAAGGATGGCTGCCAAAGAGCCCAGTAGTCTTATTTCCTTTCAGGGGCTGGGAGGGGGTGGCTTGTGTCTCACCAGAGCTCCAGGACTGTCTGCTGCACTGGCTCAAGTCCGCCGTGTTAATAAAGAGAGAGGGAAGGATGGCATTGTCATCCCTAATAAACACGCCCATCCCTCTCATCTGGCTTTCACGACTCCTCTGTGTGGGCCCTACCCTTGCCTCGTTTGCCTAACCTTTGCCAGAAGGAAGTGGAGTGGCCAGGGCCTCAGGACAGACTCAGGGCAGCACAGCCAGAGAAGGGAAAGGCCAGCCAACCGTGCAGCAGTGGGCTGTGCTACTCCCCACTACAGGCAGGTTTAACCTCAGCTCCCACACGTATCCTCTGGGTCCTAAAAGAAGAAAAGAACAGGTTCTCCTGCTTAGGTGCAACAATTCTGTGCCAGGAAAACACACTTTTCTTTGTTCAAAGCACTTTGAAGCCTCCTGTTTTGACTTCACAGGACAAACTTGGCCACTTAAAATGGATGCTGTTCCAACCGTTTTTGATTAGTGTACCCATTGAAAGTCTATGAAACTCAAATCAAGGAATCTTTTGAAGGAAAACAACACTTGTACTCCAACAGGACCTCCTAGTTTAAGATCAAACATTAGTAGTCAGCAAGTACTACTTGAATGCAGTTATGCTTTTAGAAACCTTTTGAAGGCAAACACACACACACACACACACACACACAAAACCAAAAAAAGAGGGTAATTACACTGGAAGAAGAAATTACAAGCTTAAGAAACACGATGAAAATTTGCTTACAAAAAGAACGCAGAGCAACAAGAAGACGAATCAAAGTCATGTGCTTGGTGGAGACCCTGGAAGCAAAGAACATATTACCCAAGGACACAGCAGAACACATTTTATCAACTGCCTTAAAGCGGTTTTCCTTTGGAAGATTTTGAGATTCCTGGACAAGATCAATAAGACAAAACATTACCAATTTTGTAAAACACACCAAGAGTGCTTTCACTTAAAATTAACCTACACAGAACTTGATGCCCATCCTTCATTCTATTCAAAGGTAAAAAATATTTAAGAAAATTATGCGAAAATTGGGTATTTCATAAAGTTTTACTATGCTGTTACTATGTAATTTTTGAAAACTTGATTTAAAAAAAGTCTTATAAAACTTTTATTTGAAAAAGAATGGAAGTGCCTTACATGAGAATTATGGACTTAGATTTGCTAGGAAATTGTTTGTTTGCAAGGTGTTTTGTATTTGTGTCTCTTAAAACTACTTTCAGGGGCAACTGGGTGGCTTAGTTGGTTGAACATCTGACTCTTGACTTTGGCTCAAGTAATAATCTCACAGTACGTGGGTTTGAACCCTGTATCAATTATATCCTAGCAGTGCTAGGCTTCCTTGGGATTCTCTGCCTCCCTTTCTCTGGCCCTTGCCAGCTTGCTCCCTCTTTCTCTAACACACACAAAAATAAATAAATAAACATTAAAAAATGCTTAAATTTAAAAAAAATATTTATTTATATCTGAGAGAGAGAGGCAATGTGTGAGCTGGAGATGGGCAGAGAGAGATAGAGACAGAATCTGAAGCAGGCTCCAGGCTCTGAGCTGTCAGCACAGAGCCCGATGCGGGGCTCAAACCCATGAACCATGAGATCGTGACCTGAGCCAAAGTCGGATCCTCAAACAACTGAGCCACCAATGTACCCCAAAAAATGCTTTTAAAGAACTGTCTATGACAATGTGCTTAATTTATATCAAAAAAAATTTTTGCACATATGTTGGGAGATAAGAATTAACCAACATTAAATATTAGTTTAAAAAAAGAAGAAACTAGAAGTTCTGCCCAATCTACTCGTGGGTGAACACAAGAGGTCTGTGGCAAGGTCTGAAGGGATGGAGCATTCCAGACTCTATGAATGTTTAAAACTGACCGGCCAGGAATGTCCAACACAGGGTCCTCATACTGATGAGAAACTGCTGGGTGTGGGGTCAGAATTGAGTAAAATAGGGATAATAGTATCAAAAGAAAGAGTCCATATAAAAATGGAGTAGGGCATTAGAGCCAGGTTATCTCAGAGCTGAGCTGCCACATTTTTTAAACAGTACACAGACACAACCAAAAAGGAAGGAGCCCTGTGGAGCTAGAAAAGCTACCCTGAATGAGGGTCTCATTCACAAGGTTCAAGAACATTGTATTTACATAAAAATAAACATCATAAAACTGTTGAGGGTGAATCCCACACAGAATTATTATTAGAATAAAGAGACTAAGGAACAGAATAACATCTTTATAGATGGTGAAACTATGCCAGAGAGAGGCACCTACAAAATAAATCAAAACTGCAACCTATTCAAAATGAGCTAAAAGACATTAAGGAAATGACATCATCACCCACACGAATGAGAATAATAATAATCATAACCTCAGAGATTACACGACAAATCACAAGAAGGAATTAGAAAAACGAAGTCATTTCAGAAAGGAAGACCCAAACTAGAGGGAATGCAAGAGTAAATAGATATAATAAAAATGCCTTAGAGATAACAGAAGGTAAAAAGAAAGAAATTTATAAGACTCAAAAGAAGTAGGGAAAAAAAGAGAAGATAAAAGGAATTTGAGAGATGCGTGGAATATTTTGTATGTGGCAAGCATGGTCCCTGAAAAAGAAAACCAAAGCAAGAGAGGCAGAGCAAATACTAGAAATGATAATTTAAGGAAACTTTCCTGAAATAACAACAATAATTAAAGACCTGACCCTACATATTGAAAGAACACATGCACACAGTGTACCCGAAAAATTGAGGTTGAATGATCGATAGCAAGATGTTTTGGTAAAATTGCTGCACTTTAAGAAGAAAATTTTAAAAAGGCAGAAGAAAATTATTCAGGCATCTAGCCAAAAACTGGGAAATGGCTTACCCGGAGAAGGAAAATTAGGTTATCAGGCTTTCTGACAATAATGCTTTATGTTAGAAGAAAATGAAGTGACGTATCTAAGGTACCTAAGGAAAGTAAATATAATTCAGGAGTTTTATATCCAGAAAAACTGGCTTTCATATACAAAGGGCACAGGTCACTATTACCTGCATATAAGAACCAAGGAATTTTATTCCTAGGAGCTCTCCCCAAGGGATTTACTAGACAATAAGCTTCACAGAAGCAAAATAATCAAAGAGACATTGATATGAAGATTAGTGGCAAACCTTACCACACAGCACTAATGCAAAAGTAAGACTGAATGAGGACCAAAAGGCAGAGAGTATAGTCTTCAAGGCTATATGATTTGAAAATTCCTATACAATACAATTACACAAGTTCAGGGGACAAGGAGGGGACGTATGCATATATTTTTTCTAATAGTTTTCAGTAATCATATTTGGGTGGTAGCATTTGTATTTTTTTTCTGAGACTGTTGAGTGGGTAGTGGGAGGTAAAACAAATGATGAATCACAATTCATCATTCTAACCTTATTATCTCCTGCATCCTCAAGAAACCAGGAGGCTCAGTTTTTCAGAAAGGAGATATAGATGCAATAGGGAAGAGATTAGGTAAAAATCAGATTTCTGAATTTGAGCTGAAAGTGTCAATGTCTATAGGTATGTATAATTTCTAGTGATATCCACTGAAAAAGCCTAGAAACCATGGCCAAATTAGCAGCAGTGAGCATCCCTAGGACATAAATGGTAGACTTGAAATATTGTTTCTCGATAGAAGGAATTGGGGCTTCTTAAGAAATGTCTGATTTCAGATCTGAAGCTGGAAACATGCAAAATAAGTCTGGAATATTTTGTCATACTGGATGGCAAAGAGTTTATCCAAGACCAACTTAAAGAACTCCCACTGACCAAAGATGAGTCTATCTGAACTTCAGTAAGCATACTGAAATAGATTAAAACCCATCATATATATTTAAATACTTGTGTTCATAATCATACCTACACATTTATAAATATATAAAGTGTCAATATTGATACATGTATATATAAACATACGTGTATATTGGTCAGCTTGGGAAGATAATAAGGAATAGTTCATTATCTTGAAATCTGTTGAAGAAAGAGAATGAGCATTTCTGGGTGGCTCACTCTGTCCAAGGGTTGGACACTTCAGTTCAGAACAAGATCTCATGGATTTGAGCCCTGTGTCAGGCTCTGTGCTGACAGCATGGAGCCTGCTTGGGATTCTCTCTCTGCCCTCTGCCACCACCCCTTCTCAAAAATAAGTGAATGAATATTTAAAACAAAGAGAATGGATCAAGAATTGGTCCCAATTCTGCCTAGTAGAACACTGCAAACTGGGTCTAACATTTATTTTGCTTCTTTTACAGGGCAAGTGTCTCTTGATAGAAGTCTTTGAAACAATAAATAGAAAAGAAGTGATTACATTAGAATGTCATCGTAACCTCTAACAAATGATTGACTCTAGGCGTTGAGTATCAGTGGCTGGAAGCATCCAAAAAGGAAGAAAGACATCTGTTGCCTCCTGATGTACCACTTGCAGTCTGGCCACAGGGGTCAAACCTGAGCGTGATCAGGCCTCTGGACCCAGTTACCCATTTGCAGGAAATGCTGTGGACAGAGGAGTGTGTTGAACTGCATCACGAGTGAGCAGTGGGCGAACCCCAGGCAGTATACATTGTAGAGAAGGGAAGAGCTGGAGAGAGTGTAGTGCCTTAAAACACACACCAAGGTTTTTAAATGGGCAAGACTAGACTCAAGTCACTAGTGACTCAAGTCACTCTGATCACTTGGGGGATAAGACTATAGGGAAAACACAAAGGATGGCTTACTGTAAAAGTCAGAGGATAATTCCTTTGGGGTAAAGGAGAGAGGTTGGTGACTGGAAAGAGGCACATGGAAGGAAGGGACTTCTGGGATCACTGGTGAAGTTCTATTTCTTAACCTGGATGATGGTTATGAGGGTCTTATCATAATATTGTAATAATATTTTCTTCAAGCTATACATTTATTTTGTGTGTTTTGCTGCATTTGTTTTATTTTAAATAAAAAGGTTTTTATTTTGTTTTGTTTTAAAGTTTATTTCTTTATTTTGAGAGTGACAGATACAGCATGAGTGGGGGAGGTGTAGAGAGAGAGGGAGATGGAGTATCCCAACCAGTGCAGAGCCTGATGTGGGCTCAATACCACGAAACCGAAACCGTGAGATAATGACAGGAGCTGAAACCAAGAGTCGATGCTTAATCGACGCTTAACCGACTGAGCCACCCAAGCTTCCCCCCAAATGTTTGTGTTTTAGTTTACATATCTACGTAGGCCAAAGGTAACACATCTACTGAAACCCCTGGGTCCCAATTCTGCCTGGTAGTACACTGGGTACTGGGTCTAACATGGATCCCCAACTGCATATTTCCCTGCCTTTTAGACATTTAAAGAGATTATCCGAAGAACACGTACAAGTCATGAGAGTAAACTATGGGCTTTCATTAGGCAGCCAAGAATGAGCTGAATAATAAAATAAAACTTGGCCCAGAGTAGAGGGCTCCTTGCATTTGACATTTCTACTTTATTCTAACCAGGCGCTCTCTGGGACAGTTCCAGAAAATGTCATGAGAAATGTTTATTTATAATGGTGGCTCACTATTGTTAGGTGAATTCTCCCTTAACATCCAATATGCAAAATTTCATGGTAACTGTGATATTTCCATCACAATATATATATTTCCATCACAATTAGGATTCTTCCCTTTAAAGATGGGTTTGGCTTCAATATTCCTTTATGGCAGCTGGCAGGATAAGGTATGCATTTGTTTACAGAACTGTAATTGCTTAACAGTGTGGAGGGAGGTGTGAGCTGTTCAATGACTGTGCCAGCCTGTGGGCAAACAAGGCAGTTACACAGAAGGGACCCATGGCTGGGAGGGCCAAGATGTGTATAACAACTCAAAGGATTAGTGAATAGTCTTCATTTTCTACTGGACAAACCCCCAACTTTTCTCCTTCATTAGCTTGGATCTTCACACAGTAGGACAGAACTACTATGCTAAGAAAATCAGTGCATTCAGGTTTTCTGAACCATTTTGTTGAGCACATTTTCTAATTGTTCGATTAGTCATAAAGGCTGTTTTTGTTATTTTGGGGCTCTTTAGCATCAGAGTTCCCTTCCTATGTTTGGAGACTTCTTTGTGGTATGGATTTTAGTGAGAAAAAGAGACTATCTTTCACTATAACGGCAGAAAAGGCCAATTACTCATCTTCCCGGTCTCCTCTGTGGCACGTGACTTGAGTTCAGCCTATCAGAAATATTCACTCCAGAATTTGTGGCCAAGAAATTGGCACAAATGGGAGGGAATTCTGGAAGCAGTGGTGGAGGGGTGGAACAGCATCCTGTTTTTACGGAAGGGGTGGCTGACTCATTTGTGTGAACTTCAGGGTTTTAGGTTCGATGGTGGCAAAGGTAGTGTTTTTCACTGGTCTCGTTCTGGGGTAGGATGTGGGCTACATTGCACAGCCCACCTGTGTTCCTGCTTATTTCCTGGGGATTATTCTAATCTACCATCCTCTCGGCAATTCTTTGAGCAACCCAATATCTTTCAACAAAGGTATTCTCTGTTTAAATCATCTGTAGTCTTTTTTTTTTTTTTTTGGTAACTTTCAATTTAGAAATCTGGCTGATACCATGGTTTGAGGCAATGCTATGATAAGTCACTTGGCATGAAAGGTGATAAGACCTCACAGAAGGCAGATAAACTGATCTTTATGAGAAAGAGGAATATATATATATATATATATATATATATATATTTTTTGAGGGGGGTTGAAGAAGGAGGGGAGAGAAGGATGGAAAGAAGAAGAGGGGGTAGGGGGTTGAAAACAAGATCAGATGAAGGACCTGTGAGTATTCCCTGAGTGGCTCAAGAGGATTTAAGAAATCTAATGTTCCATGTAAAATTGCTTTAAGTGCTCTAGTATAAAGTATTCCCCTCTTTCTCAACTCCACAAGTGTCTAGAATAAAGTATACTCCATACTCATCAATGCTTTGTGTGAGTGGGGCCTTGGGCATGCAGGAAGCAAGGAGGGGGTGAGTTTCACAAATGGGTTTTATGAAGTCAGACAGAGGACTTAAGAGAAAAATTAGGAGCCCAGAGCCAGAGGAACATGGGAGAATTTAAGTCCTTTGGATGTTTCCAAACATTTTCAGGAGAGAATGCTACACAGTGACGAGAGGGTTGAAGAGATCACAAGACCCTGGTAGGCCTCCAGACCTCCTTAGGAGTGGTAGAGGAAGCATTACTGCTTCTTCCAGTGAAGAAGGCAGTGAACCTCAGAGATGGGTGTGTGGTTTGGAGTCAAGGGTATGAAACGGTGAAGACAAATGAGGCTTTACACAACTGGGGAAAGAAGATACAAAGCAGGGCTACTGAATTCTGGTGGGTTTTAGTCCTTTTATTTTTAATTAGATAGTTTTAGGTATAATTTACATATCATAAAATTCATCCCTTGTAAAAGTGCAAGTAAATGATTTTTGAGTTGTGCAACCATCAGCATAAGCTAGCTTTAGATAATTTTCATTACTTCAGAAAGTTCTTTTGTGCCTTTTTGCTGCCAGTTCACATTCCCATTCCCAGCCCCAAGCAAACACTGATCTACCTTCTGTCTCTATAAATTTGCCTTTTCTGGGAGTCCCATACAAACAAAATAATATAAGATGGAGTCTTTTGGATATGGTTTCTTTCACTTAACATCATGATTTTAAGGTTCTTCCATTATATAGCATGTGTCAGCAGTTTGCTCTGTTTTATACACTATTACATGTGTATCACGTTTTGCTTATTCATTCAACAGTTAATAAGCGACAGGATTGCTTCCACATTTTGGCTATTAAGAGTAAGGCCACTCTAAACATTTGCATACAAGTCTTCATGTTTTCATTTCTCTTGGGTCTCTGCTGGGTCACATGGTAACTCTATGTTTAACCTTTTGAAGAATTGCCAAACTGTTTTTTAAAGTGGCTTCACTTTATATTTCCACCAGCAATGAATGAGAGTTCCAGTTTTTTTACATAGTCATCAAGATCAGCTATTGTTGGTCTTTTTGAGTAGAAATATTTTAGTAGATGTGTAGTGGTACCTCACTGTGGTTTCAATTTGCATTTCCCTAATGACTAATGACATGCAATACCTTTTCATGAACTTTTTAACATTCATGTTATTTCTTTGGTATAGAGTCTGACCAAGTCTTCTGCCTATTTGTTTTTATTTTTAAGTTAATTTATTTATTTTGAGGGGAGAGGGACCAAGAGAGGGGGAGAGAGAATTCCAAGGAGTCTCATCACTGTCAGCACAGAGCCTGATGCAGGGCTCAGACCCAAACACTGTGAGATCATGACCTGAGCCAAAGTCAAGGGTTGGATGTTTAACTGACTGAGCCACCCAAGTGCCCCTACTTTTTTTTTTTTTAAAGTAATCTCTATGCTCATTGTGGGGCTCAAATTCACAACCCTGAGATCAGGAGTCAAATGATCGATCCACTGACTGAGGCAGCCAGGAGCCCTTCCTCTGCCCATTTCAAAGAATGAATTCTGTGCCTTTTATAATGGAGATGTAAGAGTTCTTTACATAGTCTAAATATAAGTCTTTTATATCACTTGCAAATATTTATGTTACTTATAATATTTATATTACTTGGAAATATTCTCTCCTATTCTGCGGCTTATTTTTCATTTTCTTAAAAGTGCCTTTTGAAGAATGATTATTTTTTATTTAGATGAAATGTAATTTGTCAAATTGTTTCTTTTATGGACTATACTTTTGGTGTTGTACCTATGAAGTCTTTGGCTAGTGCAAAGTCAGAAAGATTTTCTCTTTTAAAGAAGTTTTATAGTTTTAACTCTTACATTCAGGTCTGGATCCATTTTGAGCTATTTTTTGTGAATGATATGATGTAAGGGTGCAAGTTTGTTATTTTTTGTATATTAATATCCTATGGTCCCAGAACTGTTGGTTGAAAAGATCATCCTTACTCTACTGAGTTGACTTGGCACCTTTGTCAAAAATTAATTGACCATCAATAAAAGAATTTGTCTTGGAACTTTCATTTCTGCTCTATTGATCTATAAGTCTATTCTTAGTGTGGCATAGTACCAAACTTTCTTAATTTCTGTAGATTTATAGTAAGTTTTGAAATTGGGTAGTTAAATCTTCCAAATTTATACTTTCAGAAAATAGTTCATTTGACATCTTTTGCATTTCTATATAGATCTTATAACTAGCTTGTCAATTTCCTAAAAAAGAACTTTGTTAACTTTACTGGTTTGAGTTGAATCTATAGATCAATTTGGAGAGAATACTGAGTCCTCCAATCCATGAACTTGGACTCTGTCTCCATTTATTTAGGTATTTAAATTTTTCTCCCAGTATTTTAGTTTTTTTCAGTGATCAGGGTTTGCACTTTTTTGTTAAATTTATTTTTAAGTATTTTACTCTTTCTGATGCCACTGTGAATGAGATTATTTTCATAATTTTAGTTTTGATTTTTCATTGCTATCATATAGATATACACCTGATTTTGAAAATTTGACCTTGTATCCTGCACCTTTGCAAAATTTGTTCATTAGTTTTAGCAGTGGTTTTTTTTTATAGATTTCATGGGTTTTTCTACATATAGGATCATGCTGTATCAAAATACAAAAGTTTTACTTTTTCTTTTCTTGTTTGTCTGCTGTTAATTTTCTTTTCTTGCCTTATTACACTGGTTAGAACCTTCAGTATAATGCTGAAGAGGAGTAATGAGAGTCAATATGCTTGCTTTTTTCCTAATCTTCAAGGGGAAACATTCATTACTTTCATTACTAAATATTATGTAAGCTGTAGGGTTTCCATAGGTATTCTTTATCCAGTGAGGAAGTTCTCTACTATTCTTACTTTATTGAAAAAGTTTGATCATGAAAGAATGTTAGATTTTGTGAAATGCTTTTTGCACCTATTATGATTATGTGTTTTTTGTTCTTTATTCTATTAACATGGTATATTACATGAATTGATTTTCATATGTTAAAACCAATCTTGCATCCTGGGACAAATCCCACTTGGTCGTGATGCCTATAATCCTTTAAGTAGATTAATTCGGTTTGTTAATATTTAAGACACTTTGCATTTATGTTTATAAGGACTGTTGATCTGTGGGTCTTCTTTTTCAGGATGCCTTTGTCTGCCTTTGGCATTAGGGTAATGCTAGTGTTATCTAATGAGTTGGGAAGTGTTCTCCACTCCTCTATTCCTTGAATGAGTTTATGGAGGGTTGGTATTATTTCCTCTTTAGAAATGTGAAAAAATTCAACAGCAAAGCCATCTGTGGCTGAGCTTTTCATGTGTGTGGAAGATTTTTAATTATTAATTCAATTCCTTTACTTGTTAGAGGCCTATTCACATTTTGCACCCCTTTTTGAATCTGTCTTGGTAATCTGTGCCCATTTTCCTGGACATAATCTGCAGAATATTTTTTGCCATGTGATATGCAGCTGCTTATGTCTCTGCTCAGTTTCTTAAACATTTCTTATTTTTTGTTTTAGCTTGCCATCCTAGGGTCTTTGTTTCCACCTAGCTTAGTGGTCATCCAAGGTTTGGGAAGCGTTTGTGCTCAAACACCTCTAGCCAACCGAGCCTCCACCGTCTGTAGGTGGATCTGTTTGCGGGCTGGGGGGTGCATTTAAAGGTCATGCAATTTTTAGCTTTGCAATGGTTTTTACTTTCCACCGAGCACTCGCAGGTCCCTGATGTTTGAACAGCCAGGTCACGTATGGATATGTGGAGAGCTTATCAAGCCCCCTGCAGTCTCTCATCCCTTATTTCCAGGATCTCTCCGTTAAACTTCTGGCTGGTCCTCAGGTCTGCGGCTCACCCCACCTGGGACCTCCACGTGAGGCTAGGAGAGCTGTAGTCCCCATTCTGGGACAGGCTCTGCCCTCCACTCTCAATCAAGTCAGCCCCCCTGGCATGGAAGCCGCCAGCTTTTATGGCCAGCAAGAATGCCCTAGACTCCCCCTGTTCTTGCCTGAAGTTCCAAAGTTTCCAAATGTGTTGTTTGCCTTTGGCCAATTTCCAGAGACTTGAAAATGGTTGTTTTTGACAATTTTGCCTAGTTGCAGAGACAATGTGTCGATATCTTCACTCCTCTACAGTTGGAAGTTCCTTCGGTCTTTTAAAAGGTTGGGTGTGCGAGCTGTCAGCTAAGCTGCTTCTTGTTTTGTAGGTACTATAGGGCATCAGGAAGCCAAACAATATAAGCTTTTTCTTTTTTTAAAGTCAGAAATAGAAATGATGCCAGGGAAGATGGGAGTTGGGACACTGGAGAGATTGAGAGGTGGCGAGAGGCCAGGATGTGGTGGAGAGAGTGAGGAGTGAATGGGTCAGGGACATAGAGGTAGAGGAAAGAACTGACTTCATAGTCTATTGGAAAATATGGAATTCAAAAGCCTTAAAAGCCTACCTTTCCTACTCATAATGCCCAAGCTAACAGCCACTGTTTCCATGATTGTTTCTCCCAGACTCCAAGATTTGAATTTCCAGTCCTCTGGGGAGTGAGTAGGTGTTAGGATAGGGATGGGAATGTGCTGACCATACCCTGAGCAAGGCAGGGTGGCAGGAAATTGTGTGCCCCTGAGAAGTGGAAATGGTCTGCATATCAGCATCAGTTACAGGGGCGGGAGTTGCTGACTTCAATCTTAGTTCTAACTTTCACATAAAGATTTGGTCTGGATAGGAGAGAGGCAGAAAAAGAGGGAGAGAGAGAATCCCAAGTAGACTCCACATTGTCAGCACAGAGCCCCGCATGAGGCTTTATCCCTCAAACTATGAGATCATGACCTGAGCCCAAATCAAGAGTCGCATGCTTAACTGACTAAGCCACCAACCCCCCTCCCCCCGCCCCCCCGTCCTGATACTTTTAAATCAGAGGTGGGCAGATTTTAGCAAGCAGGCCAAATCTGGTTTGCCATCTGTTCTTATAAACTTAGTTTTATTGGTACTTGGCTACACCCATTGTCTTTATATCTGTGACTGCTTTTGCACTAAATGGATTGTATTGGGCAATAATGACAGAGACTGCATGGCCTACAGGTATAACATATTTACTCTGTGGCACTTTACAGAATAAAAGCTTGCCACTCCTCTTCTAAATTAAAACTGCAGTGGATTACCTCAGTGAGGCATGATAATATGGCTGGAGCATCATGCATACAATCAATCAGAAGATAGGAAGTTAAGTCTGGGCTATGTTACATATCAATCAGCAGTGACGCCCAAGGCAAGTGTTGGCTCTCTCTTGGCACCAATCCTCTGGCAAATAGGAATCCGAGGACTCTTTCCATCATTTGGGGTTGTTGTTCAAACAAAACTACTGTATGAGAAAGTATGTCGCAAACAAAGTAGCTCCATACATATGCTGTTTGTTTTGATGTTTACAGGACACTCATATTGACCTTCTAAATCCTCTATTTGGATCCATTCTTCTTGTGGACTGAATGCTGCCTTATGTACTTAAAAATTTTTTTAATGTTTATTTTGAGAGAGAGAGAGAGAGCAAGAGTGGGAAGCAGGGGGAGGGCAAAGAGAGAGGGAGACACATAATCCAGCTGTGCCTTCAACAGAGTCCAGTGTGGGCATAACTCCACAAGCTGTGGCATCATGACCTGAACCGAAGTCAGACCCCATAACCAACTGATCCATCCAGGCGCTCCTGTCTTATATACTTTTCATATGAAGTCTGTGATATAGCATTTTCTTAGGTATTTTCCTTGACTTGAAGAGGAATCAGGAGACCATTCCTATTACAGAAGAAAGATAGGTCAAGAGGACTCTAAGAAAACAAACCCCTTGTGTCATAGGCATGCTGCAAAGGAATGGTTTGAAGGCCACTTTTCTTCCCAAGGAAGAAGTCTCTGCTGAGGAGGACAAGCACTTGAGGCTTAATCTTATGAATTATTTCTTTTCCCTTTAAGAGCTTGAACATGGTAAACCCTATTACACCAGCAAGGGTAATTTCAGTGGTTGACATGAAACTGAATTTTAGGTGAGAGTCTATTAATAATTGTAAGCCTGAGTTGTAACTCAGAGCCTGGAATTCCCAGCCTCTGTGGTTACAGCGAAAAAATGACTCCTTTCAGGCACTTGGCCAAATTAGAAAGATTAGAATTCTCTGTGTAGATTCCCGACTGCAATGCTGAAGCCATCTGTAATCTGGCAGACCTTCTCAGTGGGGGAGGTTGCCAGTCTCCAGGTTCAGGAGATAAAGGCCAAATCTTCTCCCCCACCTTGGTGTCTGCAGGTGAATTACTACAGAATGAGCTGTGATCCCTGTTCATTTTCTGCCTGCCCTGTGAGTTCAGGTCCTGGTGTGTGCATGCACAGGACCCAGGGGAGTGTTGATTGCATGTAATTGCCTACAATCAGATGGCAAGGGAGGACTTCTGAGAGCCTGATGGGGCCAGCGAGGTTACGACTAAGTGCATCTGAAGAAAAGCAGAATCAGAGTCTGTTCCCAGTGGCAGATGTGTCCTGGTGGCCTGCCTCGAGATGCCATTAACCAAGAGAAGTCAAGGGGGCCTGTCAAAGGAGAGTGTGCTTATTGGTATAACTATTTGTCAAAGTACTACTGGAAATGGAGAAGTCAGGAGACTGGAACTAAATAGCCAGAGGCAGCCGTGAGCGGTCAGATCTTGTAATGAGAGGGACTAGGCATGAGGAACAGAGAGATGAGTAAGGTTCATTAGGGAGAGGAAAGCAATAGAAGTAGTTGTGAATGGGCAAGCTGGGGTCATTCAGAGCTGGACCTATGAACATTGGCTGTAATTGGCTAGTTCCCCTTTGGTTGAAAATAATAGAAACTGGTTCTGGGCAGCCTGAAGAGGGGGAAAAAGATGTTGGGAGACAGTTACTAAAGGGATAACTAACTGAAGCATCTAGTAGAATTGAAGATGGAGATGCCTGCAAAGATAAACCAGCATTCGGAGTTGGATTGCCATGAAGAAACCAGACATTTTCCTCTCTTGCCTCCTACCTCTCTTTATGTTTTCTTAATTTTTATTTTTCACTGCCAAATTATTGTTGTTGTTGTTGTTATTATTATTATTATTATTATTATTATTATTAGCTAATCAGGCTGTGGCTGCTAGTAGCCCCTGGGTTACCATGTCTTCGGTTCTGGCTACCTGGGGAGAGTGAGTTCCTTTTCTCAGGGTGGAAACCACCTTTGAAGGGCTCTGATTGGCCCAGTTCTGGTCAGATGAGCACTGCTGGACCAGTCACCTGTGGTTAGGGTCACACTGAAGAAACACACAGCTCCTATGGTTAGAGGAGGGGCTGGGGAAGCAAGGGTTCCCAGAAGCAAGCAAGCAAGCTTCTAGGAAAGAGGAAAGTGCTGCAGAGAAAGTACAATAGCAGTCAGTGACACCAGGTGTCCTGCACAGTGATTTTTCTATCTGCGCCCTGCTAGGCTTCAAGAAATGGGCAGAATTTTTAAAAGGCTAAGCAGAAAGGCATAATGTGGTGGGTGTTCTGCACTACTCCTTCCTGTCTCCTTCCCCAGCCTCCTCAAAGAACAATCTAGTGGGCAGCAAGGCCATGCCAAGGATGCAGTGAGGAGGGGCCACTCCGGAAATGATGAACTCTAGGGGTATTGGAGCTGTGTTCTGGCCTGGAGCAAGGCAGGATGTGGTCAGTCTCTTCCCACTCATGCTGCATCCATCAGACGTTATCTCTAGTAACCCTAAGACTGCGGATGTAGAATTGGGGCCGCTGGTCAGAAGGATGCAAGAATGATGATCTAGGAGACAGGTAGAAGAATGTTTGGAATTGGGCTCTTTTCTTTTATTACTTCTCCTTTCTGGAATAGATGTGGGGTGGGGATGCACATTTTGGTTTATCATTACCTTGGACCCTGGGGAGTTGGGGGACCACATGGGGACCAAGGGAAAGACAGTGAAAAGCTGGCTGCTGAGAGCTAGCTCTAGTGGCAGGAGGCTTCCAGGGAGTGGGTGAAGGTGGCCCTGTCCAGCCTAGCTCAGCATAGAAGGAAATGGACCAGGATTGGGGCTGTGGTGGTCCTGGTTAAAAAAGAGTGTGTCTGTTTGCCCTGATGTCTCCTGTGTTGTCCCACAGGGTAAGATTCGTTAGCTGTTATGCACCCACTATAGCTGCCTGATTCCTGGGCGAGGTGCAGATGAGCAGTGCTGAAGGAACCACATGGAGACCACTTTGAAAACACATGGAGAGGACCTCTTGGAGCATTAGATGCCCTGTCAACACTACATGTGTGAGATGAATTCCCTTTCCTCCTCTGGGCATTTTACCCTGACTTTCAGAAGACAGAAGCCATTTTACTTTTGTTCTGCAGTGCTCTTTTCCTTAGCTCTTCTATCAAATGGTTCATAACTTGACTGTAATCAAACACATTAATGCCATGTAAAGAGAACTCCATATATGTCATTCATTCAGCTTTAAAAGGTCTGATACACCACCCACAAAGACCCCATTCCACTGATCTTCCTGACTCATTTCCATTCATCCTTAGTGTCTCAGCTCAAATGTTGCTTCTTCTGGGAAGCCCTCCTGAGACACTCTTCTTCCCATAATGCACCTGCATCACAGTACCTAATCCATTATATTGTAATTGCTCGTATGTGTTGCTGTTTCCCCCATCAGACTGTGAATGCTGTGAGGGCAGTGTAGTGGGCTGAATGGTGACCTGAAATATCAGGTCCTAATTCCTAGAACCTATGAGTGTTACCTTATATGGTTAAGTTTTATGCATATGTAAATAAATTGAGGATTTTGAGATGAGATGATTCTGGATTATCCATATGGGTCCCAAATGCCAGGATAAGTGTCCTTAGATGAGATAACCAGAACATACAGGGGAGAGGGCAATATGAAGACAGGGGCAGAGATTAGAATGATGTGGTGATAAGCCAAGGAATGCTGGCAGCCACCAGAAGCTGGAAGAGACCAGGAATAAATTTCTACCCTAGAGCCTATGGAGGAAGTGTGGTTCTGCTAACACTGATTTCGGCCCACTGAAGCTGATTTCAGATTTCTGGCTTCCATAGCTGGGAGATAAGAAATGTTTATTGTTTTAAGCCACCAAGTTCATGGTTGATTTGTTACAACAGATGTAGGACATGAACACAAGTAGGGACCATGACCCTTCATCACAGTACCTTGCACATGTGCATATAGACTAGGTGTGCAGTGGTTGTTGAATGAGTGAATACCCCAGAGGGCAAGCTTTGAACCCAGTCAGAAGATGAGGCATATCAGGAGTCTGTTCTTGGTTCTGCCTCTCAGACATCTCCATTTCCCAACAATCCAGTTGCCCCATTGTTAAGATAAAGCAATCATATCTGCCCAACGGTATTGTTTGGTAGGTTAAATGGAATGATGGATAGGAACGTGTTTTGAAAACAGAACATTACTGTTTTTCTCCTCCCTCCTGCCTAGCCCTTCCTGCCCCAGACTAATGATAACACAACTAACATAACTAAACTATCTCTGTGCCAGTAAACACCTGTATCCAGGGGCCCCTGGGTGGCTCAGTCGGTTAAGCGTCCGACTCCAGCTCAGGTCATGATCTCACGGTTTGTGGGTTTGAGCCCTGCATTGGGCTCTGTGCCAAAAGCTCAGAGCCTGGAGCCTGTCTTCCAACTCTGTGTCTCCCTCTCTCTCTCTTCCACTCCCCTCATCACACTATCTATATCTGTCTCTCAAAAATAAATAAATGTTAAAAAAAAAACACCTGTATCCAAACCACAGTGTGTTCAGAGAAGGAAGAACTTGATGATGCATCCAAGTGGTGGGCTCAGCTCATCATGATCTCCCTAGAACCACTGTCTTCTTCCTCCCAACCAGCTTTAGAAATTATTGCTGGTGAGGGGCAAAGACCACTCCAAGGCAGTCACCATCTGCAATCTTCTGGGCCACCAGGCTGCTGCCTCTCCTGTGTCTCCCCATTCTTTCTTGTGGGCAGGTTCCTGACACTGCCAGCTTATCACCTGTTTGCTTCTTGTCCAGGTAGCACACTCCTGATGTAGATGATTCCAGGGACCTCATTCCTGTTAAGCATCCTTATTGCAGTTATCTGGACACAACTGTGTAGTCATAGCATCTCCCTCTATCAACTTATCAACTTCCCAGGAAAATATAGTAGTCCATACAAATTCATGTTCTAGGTAATTGGAAACTACTTTTTAGTATGAAAAAAAAATCAGAGTTGCTGATTTTAATGGAAAGTTTTCCAGACATAGAGCATTAAAGACTTTACTCTTTTGATCAGAAATTTCACATCTGGGTTCCAAAGCTACATATATGGATTCACAAAATAACCTTACTGCTACATTTTCTGAATAAGTTCAGCTTCAAAACAGTTGAACCATCCAAAATAATGGGCTTTCTTACTAAATTGTGGCAAGCAACTAATAACTATTTTGAAGACACTAGAAATAATATTTAGGTGTCTATTATATATTATATGTAACATTTATATTACATATAAAATATGTATGACATATTCAAATACCTATAATAGATATTTCTTCTAAATATATTTCTTCTTCTTGCGACTTCTCATCAAAGCTTTATACCCACACATCCAACTGCTATCCTGATGTGTCCCTAGGATTTTTAAAATTAACAGTCCCCAAATATTTTTTTCTATTTTGGACAAGTATCAAACTTGCTGAAAAATTTCCAGTCATACAATAAACTCTTAAACATCCTTCCCCAGGATTTGCCAACTGTTAACTTTTTGTCATATCAAATGGAAAGTTTGATTCCCTCCCCCGCCCCTCCTGCTTGGAATCTGCTCCTTTCCAGGGTTCCATCTTTCACTCCTCAGCACCCCTATAAACCTTGTTAATCTCACCTGGGAATTGTTTGAAATGCCTCCTCTTCCCCTTCCCCCCCACCTGTTCATTCTGTCTTAAAAGTAATCAAATCCATTCACTCCTCTCCATTTCTGCTACCATCCCCCAATCTAAGCCACCAACATTTTTTTCTTAGACTGTTGCAACTGCCTTCTAATTATGTCCCTCTTGCCCTCTCTTTAATCCATTTTTATTCAGAGTAGCTTCAGTTTGAAATTTGAAACACATCCAATTGTACCAGTTTCTTGCTTAAAATTCTTAATGGCTTCTCCTCAATGGTGTGTTTCTTTCTATCCTTGACGTCTTTCATACCCCCGGGCTGGGTTAGGTCCTCTGTTCTACACCCGCACACTAATCTCTCTTTTCCCTTCTGAGTACTTCTTGTAATTGTCACCACAGAGTAATTTGCACATGTGTTTGTTGACATCCATTCTGTCCTGGAAGTCCACAAAAGTGGGGACTTTGATGGTATTATTACCGCTGTATCTTCAGAACCTGTTCCACCTCATCTGCACAGCGCTTAACACACATTTGTTAGATGAACAAATACACAGAAGAATTAATGCAAAATCTTGCAGTGAGCAGATTTTAATCTGCTGTGAAATGAAAACCTGGAAAACCAAGTTTGAGCTGCATGTAAACTAAGACCAAAAAAACCCCACTAACTGCCAGCCTATTTGCACATTAGTATTCAGATTTTCTACCACCTACTTGTTCAGAGGTAGAGAGGACAAATAGAAGGAGCCATACTTCTGGCCCTGTCCCTGGTTGTAGATCTTGGGCATGTTCTTGGTTTCTTTGAGCCTCTGTTTGCTAATCTACAAAATGGATACATTAGTATCTATCAGAGGGCCGCTGTGAGGTTTAAGCCAGATGGTCTTGCTCCTGGGAGTTTGGTCACATCCTCTGCCCCAGTGGTCTGACCTGCTCAAAATCAAAGGAAATGAAAAACTTGATGGTGGACCTAGGTTTTATATGTTATTTGTTGCTTAGAACTGATGTTTTCTATGTTGGGAGAAGGGTGTGTGTGTGTGTGTGTGTGTGTGTGTGTGTGTGTGTGTGTGTGCAGTGGCTTTTAGCCAGCAAGGGAGAACCAGGAGGTCATGTGTGTGGTGCATCTGCTCAGGTTTCCCGGGCTAGAATCCAATTAAGGTTTTCTGTGAAAACCATCACGCTCTTTATTAATGAAGCCCCTCCCAACTAGACAACTCTACATGTCAGTATGTAGCGCAAGAAAGGTAAAGCCTCATGAAATATCAGGGCCTTCATGTCTCACTGCACAAATATCATAACTCCTTTCAAGGGCATGTTATTAGCATGCCTTTCAAATAGGCTCGCGGAAGGTTGCTAACTTACACACGGGCTTTGCCTTCCCTTGTCTGCTGAGTATCACACAGTCTTCTCTCCCCCCCCCCCCCCAGTTCTCAGAGTGTGTAAATAAGTGCATGGGGGAGAGGGATTTGGGTTATACTCATGTGTAAAAGAAATTCTGTGACTTTGGATGTAGTGGGGAGCTGGTGTATGTGGGTTTTCCCAGCCCCTCCTTGGGGATAACCTTCTTCTTCCTCTTTGTAAAACAGTTTTCTGTAGACAAAAAGAAAGGCTTATTTTACATTCTGAGTCTATGCTCTTATTTTTCTACAGTATCCCATACTTTGGGAAATCTCCCCACAGATTTCTCCGAGGGAGGGTAATAGAATCTAGGGCCAGAAACCCCTTATGGATGGGGGAGGACTTTTCCAAAAAGGGTAGGGGAGCCATGTGGACAGGCAGAGCAGGACGTGCTCTCGGAGAAAGAGACGGCAACGTGTATGGCCTCAAGGGCACATCCAACTCCCCATGAGGGTTATAAAATTTTGTATTTATTCCCTTGGTCTATGATGACAATCAGGGTATTTGTAGTCTTTTTTTTTTTAAAGCTTTACTGAGAAACAATCGATCTATAATCAATTGCATATATTTAAAGTGTGCAGTTAAATGCATATGACTTATGTTTACACCTGTGACACCATCATCACAGGTAAGATAATATTTATCATCCCTAAAAGTTGACTTGTTCTCCCTTGTAATTCACTCCCGCCTCCCAGCACCATACCCAGATAACCGTGATCTGCTTCCCGTCACTATAGATTAGATTGCATTTCCCACAAGTGTATACAAATGTAATTCTACAGCATATAATTTTTTTTTTGGTCTACCTCTTTTCACTTGGTGTAATTATTCTGAGGTTCAACTCTACTCTTGCATGCAACAATAGCCCATTCATTTTTTCCCCTCTGGGCTTATTCCACAGTTTGTTTACACATTCACCTGTTGATGGACATTTGGGTTGTTTCCAGTTGTTGGCTATTACATATACATCTGCTGTGAGCATTTGCTTACAAGTCTTTGTGTGAACATACTCTTAAATACACGGTCTTTTCTCTCCTCTTGTGGTGACATTTCTTGTAGTTGTCTCCAACCTCTGCAAAGCCTGACCCAACCAGCCAGCCTTATGTGGTGGTATTGTGGGACATAAAGGGACAGGAAGGGGCGTCGTGGCTCTCCACGTTCACCACCCCCAGTGCTAGTTCTGTGTGGTAGCCGATGGCATCATGATCAGTGCCCCAGAGCAGAATGGAAGGTAGCCCAGAGAAGCCTCTACACAAGGGCTTGGCTCAAGGAACAGCAGTTAGACTGCTGTGTCTTCAGGTGGACACATTGGTGGGGACAGGGTGACACTTGAGGTGTGTATAAGGATGCCAAACCTTTGAAGGCACCTGATACATTTAAATTCTTTTCTTCTATATTTGCTTTCTTGATTGCTTTGCTCACAGGTCCGAGGTTATTTTCTTGATAACTGGGGTTTGCCAGTAAATAATCACTGGTAAGGGAAGCATTGCTCTGTTATTTGTTAACAACCTTAGGCCACGTGTTAATATCATGATATACAGTGGTCTTGTGTCTGAGAGATCTCGGGGTTTCATTCTCATTTATAAACCCTCCTTGTGGGGAGGGCTTTTGTTGCAGACAGGTATCCTAACGTGCCCTACAGGGTATGCACTGGGCCTCTTTTCCTTCTTTTCTTTTTCTAGCTTTATTGGGATATTATCAACATGCAACATATGTAAGTTTAAGGTATACAACATGATGATTTGATACACACATATATTGCAAAATGATTACAGCAGTAAGTTGAGTTGACCCCTCTATCCTCTCGCACAATTACCATATCTCTCCTGGTGTTAGCATTTAAATGTATCTCAGCACCCTATTCAAGTAGCCTCTTTGATGGTTGCTAACTTAGGCCATGAGTTTCCTTCCTCATCAATTTCAGAATCCCCCAAAAGGCTAAGGAGAGTGACACTCACGCCGTGGGGTTTCATTTACATCTCACAAGCACCCTGATATTTGGAATATCTAGAGGACTCACTAAATGTGCTCACTTTCATCTAGTTGCTCAGGGCTGTCTCCATGAAAGCAAGCTTTTGTACAAGTCTTTATCACAGACTGTCAGAATTTGTGGGGGGCTTTGCAGGCCACGTTGTCCGACTGTGTCATTTTTAAGAGGAACCGGCAGCAGCTCAGAGAGGTGAGGCGCCCTGCCCAGAGTCACAGAGCTCGTTAGTGGCTGGGCTGCCTAGGAACCTGGCCTCCAGGCTCCTGGTCCACTGCTGTCTCCGTCCCAACTCCCCCAATCCCCAGTTCTCATTTAGTTTTTCTGCACTTAATATGTTTTCCTTGAATTGATTTTTCTCCTCTGCCTCATCCGTTACCTTCAAGGTTATTTTTGGTGTTCCTCTCTACCTCTTTCATTTTGCAGACTGATTTCCCAGGCTTTACTGAGGTTGTTGGCACTTCCCACCCCAGGGTCTCTGGCTTTCATTAATGTTCTGTTCCCTCCCTACCCTGTATTGTCTTCCTGGGGGCTGTAAAACAGGCCAACCCCCAAGACCCCTTAACCCCATCTACTCACTCCTTTGCAGTCCCCAAGATGCTGCTATTTCCCATCATGCACTCCCCCCACCCCCTTCAGTCTATTCCCAGCTTACAGAATCAGCTCATAACGACAACCCTCGGAGCTCATCCTTCAGTGATAATTCAAGGCTGCACCAGCCACTGGGTAGTGACTACCGATACATCTTTCTGATGGCATTTCTTTTCTCCACCGGGTTTTTCCCGTGTGCAGAAGCATCTATTTGGGATGATCCCTTTTCTCTTAACTATGTGGTGGGCGGGAAGCCTGCCAGGTGCTCGCAGGTAATAGTTGGAGTACGGATGATGTGGGGGTTGTGTGTACAGATGGAAAGAGACCTGAACTGATGAGCATCATCCCAGACACCAAGTTTCTAGTTCTAGACCTTGGAGAACCAGAAAAAAGTGGGGAAAAAGGCAGGGTCAGACAACCCTCCTTTCAAAGCCCAGCTCTGTCACTGATACAGGCAAGACTGAATTTCCTCATCTGTCAAATGGGTGTGGCACTCAACCACTGCCAGGTTTGGAGGGAGTACTAAATCACAGCAAAGGCCTAAACGGCTTAGCCCAGAGCCAGACCCTTTCTACTGGAGTCAGAAAGGGATGGGTTCACACCTGGGTTCCCCACTCCAGAGCTGTAAATCCTGGGCAAGCTCGTGTATTGCTTTCAGCTTCTGTTTACTTAACTGTAATGTGGGGAGAATGCATGCCCACCTACTAAACCAACTGTGAGGATGAATACACAAATGTACGTAAAGTACTCAGTGCAGTGCCTGGTGTGAAGGAAGTGCTCAGAAAACATTAGCCATTTATAAGTGTTCAATAAATGCTGCTTCCTCTTCCCTTGTAAATGTAGCCCCCAGCCTTTAAAAATAAACAAGTGGGTGCACATCTTGAGCATCCTATGAACTTGGAGAAGTTTGTGAGTTAAGCATCCATTAAATACTTTTACATATACTGATATTTACTGAGTGCATACTCTAGGGAGAAATATCAAACTCTATGGAGCTCAAAACCTAACTGAGTGGCAGAGCCATTGGGCAAATGATTTGAAAACAATTTATCACCAGAGCCAAACAATCCATTGCAAATTGAACAGGTGCTTCAACCATTCAATTCTACATCCATTTATTAAGCACTTACTACAGGCCACAAATAGAGATGAGCAAGGCCTCCAGGAGCTGATAGTCTATTATTATTAATATGTATATGATGATGATGGTGAGGATGGTGATGATGGTGGCACTACTTCAACAACAAAAGCTAAGATGTATAAAGAGCTTACTATAAGATAGACACTTGCTAAGGGCTTTACATGAATCATCTCATTAAATTCTCATTAGACTCTTTTGAAATAAGTAATCTTATCCTCATACAGGTAAAGAAAAGGAAGGTCAGAGAGTTCATAATGCCATACAGATTTTAAGTAGCACTGTTAGAGTTCAAACTCAAGTCCTACGGATGTCAAAGACCTTGCACCCAAGCACCATGTGTGCCCTTCCCAGACCAATTATAAGGGAGGAAACAGTCATATCAATGTGGTAGAGGGCAAAGAGCACTGGGAAAGAGGAGTGGAGAATCTGGATTCTGACCAGGGTAATTGCTAAAGTCACCATAGTTGAGGTGTCTTTGGGGCTGGGTCTTAAGGGGTAAGCAAGAATCAATGGTAAAGGATGGAGGAGAAGGGGGTTCCAGACGGGAAGACTGGCCTGACCAGTAAGAAGGGGACTCTGAATTCTGAGTGTGGCTGGGAAACGGGAAGCAGGTGGTATGTAGGAAGGGGAGTTTTGAGGGGAAAGCTTTCATGTAAAGCCCAGCTGGGTGTAGCCTGGAGATCTCTGGTGGTAGAGTTTGGGAGAGGCAACACAGGTATGAGGCTTCGTGTTATTTATTTTATTTGGGCAGTTCAAGTAAATTCAAGATCCACAGGGAATGATACTTTTTTTCACTATAAGTTTTGGAGCTTCCTCACATGTTTGACCTAGGAGCCAGGAAAATTGGGTTTTATTGAAAAGCCAGAACCATAATGGGCTCTAAAGTCCCCTGGGTTTGGATCCCATTTCTATCACTTCCTGGCTACATGACTTTGGGCATATTAGTTAACACTCCACACCCTCAGTGTTACCCTCCACAAAATGGGTTTGTTGACACACTTGGACAGATTAATATAAAAAAAGCATTTAGAGCAATGTCTTCTTACAAAACAAGCACTCCTAAAATAGCATCAGCGTTATTGGCCATGGGTCAACAACCAGTTGGCCACATGATTTTCTCTAAATGAGTCTCAAAATCTTTATCAATTAATGAAGGGATTAAATATTATTTCTAGGGCTCTCTAAAATGGATTCATTCTATATGTCTCCTTTGGTGAAGAAGGTTAAGAACAAAACAACTTTAGAGCTTTCCTTTTCTGATAAAAATGAAGAACTGGAATAATTCAGTTCATGCAGCATGAACAGAGCCTTCTCAGAGTTGACAATATTAGCGGGTCTGAGACCTCATCATCATTCAGCCTCCACGTTGTCAATGGGGAGATACAAAGGGCCTCTTCTGGCTAGACAATTGAAACAAGCTGTGAATTCCAGCAACCTCATTACCTTAGCTTGTTCATCAGTTTCGGTTGTTATTATTTTTTTTGTTTTTTTCTGATGACCCCTGCAGGGGTCCTACCATTATTCAAGCATTTTGATCAAGACAGAGTTTTGTCTTTGTTAAGTCTCTTGCCTGCTAGGCTGGCAGTGGGGTCAGCTGTGAGTGACTCATCGCCTGCTACTTGTCCACGTCCCCATCACCTGGGCTCTTGGATGTAGCGTGTTTGTCAGGCAGGCTGCGTGGTTCCCGTGTGCTGTGTTTGAGGCACGTCCTGCCACCAAGAGGCTGCCTCCCCGGAGACGCACACAGGATCAGCGTATCTAATTCACCCAGTGGATATTTAGCTCATTAAACAGCAGTAGATTCAAACAGAAAAATGGAACCATGCACATCATTAGAGCTAAACACATTTCCTTCCTTTGTCTTAGTTTTATTTTCTGAAGGGAAACGTAAGGAGCTCTGCATGCCGACAGGCTCATTCCTGGAGCTGGGGTGAGAAGCTGAAAGCATCCAGGCAGAGAGATAAAAGGAGATTGGCTCTAAGCAATATCCCTCCTTGCAGGAAGTCAGTGGTGGTAGATCCATATTTCTACATAATAAGCTGTTCCGTGGGGGCTGGAGCATCCTTTCTTCAGAATGTCAGACAGGGCTGGCTGTACCTGTGAGGATGAGGTCATGGTCCCTGCTGGTCTCTGGGTCAGTAGCCGGCCCGCCAGCATGGCCTGTCCAGGCTTTCCCTTTGCTGTGTAAGGAACAGTTGCCTGTGGGCTGCACCACAGTGTGGCCTGATGACAGCCCGGACGTGACGATCTCTTGGTTAGTCTTCATTGGAGTGGTAAGGATATTAGGTGGCACCAAGTTCATTTAGTCCTTGGTTTGCAGCTACATTTTTCACGACCCAAAAATCTTCTGGGGACTGGGAAATTATTTTTAAAAATCCCAGGCTTTTCAGTATATGCAGAGTCTTACTCAGATTTCTGTAGTTGAGAGCCCAGCTAATGGCTTACTTAGTTTTGTTGTGGTTCTATTTTGCCTGCCTCCAACATATCTATGTTCCATTTCATTCTGTCCACAATGTCCAGATTTGCTTTGGCAGAACCACTTCTAACTAGTATTAGCCTTGCGTATTGACCCCTACTGTCAACATTAGAGGGGAGCTTAGATTGCCTTGAGCCCATCAGCATGTCCTGTTCCTGGCATGTGACACAGTTTGGGCAAATAATACACAAGGCACTAGGAAGGGGATGGGCGATCTACTGTTCTCTTATCCAGGAGTGGAAGAGGCACCCTTGTCTTTCTCCTGTCTCTGGAGCTACAAGGTTGGACTTGGTGCAGCTCTTTTGTCTTCTTTGAGGAGGGGCATCCTGAAGATGACATTCGTGTTCAAAGGAAGCCAGAATGGAGAAAATCAGGGTTGGCTCCCTGGTGACCATGTGAATCTCTGGAAGAAACCACAAGTGAAGCCAGCACCACTTCTGGATTCTTCAGTTATGTAAGCCAATTACTTTGTTTTGGGCCGGTTTTTCTCTTAGTTGCAAAGATAAGTTTCAGAACAGATGGTTATAATCACTGCAGAAATGGAGAAAACCCATGGCCAAAGACATTGTATTTGGGTCTTACCCATCAAATTGATTCCTTTGTGTTTCAACATTGCAAATCCTATAATATTCTCTAGTACATATGGAAAATACATACTAGACATTCACTTACATGCCATGACTGGTTTCAACCCTCAAGTGACCCAGTAAATGATGTACAGTTATTTTCTCCATTTTATAGATGAGGAAACAGAGGTTTGCAGAAGTTAAGTAATTTGTCTAAGGCTACAGATTCAGAAAGTGACAGAGCCATGATTTAGTCTGACATTAGACTTCATATCCTCACAATTCTAAGATTCTATGACTCTACAGTTTCCAGAAACAGAGCCAATGCCTCTTCCTACTGGGAACTATCAACCATCCAGCCAATTTCATCGCCTAGAGCTTTCTCGGCTTTTTTCAATTCCATTTCCTTTGCCCGAATGATAATTGTCAGTTGCATCCTTAAATCATCTGCCTCCTTCTCCAAGTCGGAGACTCTGGTTTTTGTAACACACTTCTCCATAGCGCTATATTAGAGTGTAACCAACCTACTTCCACCAGCCCTTCAGCTCTTGCTTTACCAGAATAGTCCCAGAAACAAGTTTGAGAGCCCAAGGAAGTGCTCCACGGGATTAGATCCTTGGGAAGGAACATGTAACACTCCTCCAGGTTAAATCCACACTCCAAAATCTTGTTGAGTTGGTGACGTGCTGGTTTTGCCCAGTCCCAGGGGGAGTGGGAGTGGGGAGTTATGGAATGTGATCTCAATGCTCCTCTCCACTCTCTGCCAATTCCATACTCCAGGCACTACCTCAGCCATATAAATAGCCCCTCTTGCAATTCCCCAGTCAGGGAGCCTTTCACATGCTCACATCCAGTCTTCTCACACTTCAAGATTCCCCAGGGTGCTGCTTCTTGGTGCTGTGAGGTGACCCATCCTTTTATGAAATGCAGAGGAAAGGACTCAAGACAGATTCTGCCTGGCATGATCAAGGGCAATAACAAAGTAACAAAAAAGGGCACATGTTGGCAAACAGTGGGGAAACTGTCCATAGTAGCACACTTTTGAGAGTTAACTGATGCCTAGGTATTCTAAATACTCATCCATACTCTAGAATCTATTGTCAAACACACCAGGAGAGTATGATATATATGATGTGTGTATATATATATATATACACACACACACACACACACACACACACACACACACATGTCTATCACACATATATGATAGGATATATAAAAATTCATATATATCACATACATATCATATGTATATATATCACATATATGTGTTACATGTGTGTGTATATATATATGCCCCATCATATCTTTTGTCTATCCCATCCATATCAGGGAGTCATTGGATTATCTGTTTGAATACACACATATACAGAATTATATATTAGAGGGTGACTTTTATAAATTACCTAAGAAAACCCTCATATCCCTGATTCCTGACTATACCAGTTATACCCTAGTTCCATTCACTCATCAGGTGAATAATGTATTGATCTACCCATCTACCATTCATTTAATAAAACTTTATTGAACACTGACATGTACCACGGTGTAAGGCATTGAGGACATAGATGAAAAATACATATTTTCTGCCCTTGGAGCTCAACTTTAGTGGAAGAGAGACAAATAAACAGAGTAGGTTTGTCCATTTAGGTAAGTATTTTAACAGCATTAATAATTGTTATAGAAGCCTAGAAGGAGGACCAGGCTTTAGGAGTCAGAAAAGATTTCCTAGGAAAGATGACAGCTGGGAATCACAGTGGTAGACACTGCTAATCGCTTTCCAATATCTGCCTTCTCTTCCTTCTGGTAATAGAAACTTCCTTCAGGTTTTAGATGGAATTAATGGCCAAAGACTCATTTTCAGCTTCTCTTACATCTTGATGTAGCCATGGGACTAAATTCTAGCCAATAGGATGTGAGTGAGAGAGATGTTACAGCTTGGTTGCAATGTTTAAAAAGGTTAACTTGTCCTCTGCTTCCTCTTTCCCACTCTCCTTGGGTTTGAATGTGGATAGGTAGAAGTGATCTAGTTCTGGCCATATGGATAACACCCTAGTGGATGACAGAGCCATAAAGCAGGAACAGAGGCACCCACCAGCGCTGGACCTCCCATCCTCCTCACCACAGCTACTGTGTTTGGCCTCCCCTTTGAAAATAGCAGCTTGACTTCTACTTTACAAAATAACCAACCACCGGCAGGCTCAGCTCTGTGCAAGAAATTCAGCCTAATTAGATATGAAAATGTTCCCTCCCTCTTGGGTAAGTGTGATCTAGAAATAGTTGGTGGTCAACATGCCTTGATACTTCTGGAGGGTCCAGGGAAGAATAGAACACTGGATTCCACTGAAAATATTGAGCAATAGCCCCAGCATGTAGAGCCAGTATTCTCTACCAGGCTTTCTACCAGGCCTCTTCTCTGCTGAGTGCTTAGAGGTGGAGTGGTTTAAAGGGATGGAAGAGGTGACGGGAGCTGCGCTCTGCTTCTCAGCCTGTGCTTTGGGCTGCCTCTGCCTCCCACCTACTTCCTGCCACACTCACCTTCTTAGGCCTGCCACTGCTCTTGGTAATGTTATACATCATCCTGAACTTCTTTAATTCAAAGATAGATTCCTGTTCCTGTGTCTGAGATTTCCTAAGACACGGTAGTCTTTTTTTTTTAAATAGTTTATTGTCAAATTGATTTCCATACAACACCCAGTGCTCTTCCCCACAAGTGCCCTCCTCCATCACCATCACTTTCCTCCCTCTCCCTTCCCCTTCAACCCTCAGTTCGTTTCCAGTATTCAATAGTCTCTCAAGTTTTGTGTCCTTCTCTCGCCCCAACTCTCTTTCCCTCTTCCCCTCTCCCTGGTCCTCTATTAGGTTTCTCCTGTTCTCCTGTTAGACCTATGAGTGCAAACATTTGGTATCTGTCCTTCTCTGCCTGACTTATTTCCCTTAGCATGACACCCTCGAGGTCCATCCACTTTGCTACAAATGGCCAGATTTCATTCTTTCTCGTTGCCATGTAGTACTCCATTGTGTATATATACCACATCTTCTTGATCCACTCATCAGGTGTTGGACATTTAGGCTCTTTCATGATTTGGCTATTGTTGGCAGTGCTGCTATGAATATTGGGGTGCATGTGCTCCTATGCATCAGCACCTCTGTATCCCTTGGGTAAATCCCTAGCAGTGCTATTGCTGGGTCATAAGGGAGTTCTATGGATAGTTTTTTGAGGAACCTCCACACTGTTTTCCAGAGCGGCTGCACCAGTTTACATTCCCACCAACAGTGTAGGAGGGTGCCCATATCTCCACACCCTTGCCAGCATCTATAGTCTCTTGATTTGTTCATTTTAGCCACTCTGACTGGCGTGAGGTGGTATCTCAGTGTGGTTTTGATTTGTGTTTCCCGGATGATGAGTGATGTTAAGCATCGTTTCATGTGCCTGTAGGCCATCTGGATGTCCTCTTTGGAGAAGTGTCTGTTCATGTCTTCTGCCCTTTTCTTTACTGGGTTATTTGTTTTTTGGGTGTGGAGTTTGGTGAGTTCCTTGTAGATTTTGGAGACTAACCCTTTACCTGATATGTCATTTGCAACTATTTTTTCCCACTCTGTCAGTTGCCTATTAGTTTTCTTGATTATTTCCTTTGCAGTGCAGAAGATTTTTATCTTGATGAGGTCCCAAGAGTTCAGTTTTGCTTTCATTTCCCTTGCCTTTGGGGATGTGTCGAGTAGGAAATTGCTGCAGTTGAGGTCAAGGAGGTTGTTTCCTACTTTCTTCTTGAGGGCTTTGATGGTTTCCTGTCTCACATTCAGGTCCTTCAGCCATTTTGAGTTTGTTTTTGTGTATGGTGTAAGAAAGTGGTCTAGTTTCATTCTTCTGCATGCTGCTGTCCAGTTCTTCTGGCACCACCTGCTAAAGAGGCAGTCATTTTTGCAACAGATACTTTTTCCTTCTTTGTCAAAAATTAATTGGCCGTACATTTGTGGGCCCAGTTCTGGGTTCTCTATTCTATTCCATTGGTCTATGAAGACACAGTAGTCTTGAAGGTGTATTCCATTCAGTCCTATTGAGAACTCTATATCCTGGGTCTTTCCTAATTGCATGTGCATTCGGTTCATATTTCAAGTACCTGGCATTGGACTCAGTCTGTATTATCACCCTTAGTTCTTCTGTTCAAATTAACCCAACTCATTGGGCTGGGTTAGTTTGGCCCAGGATCTGTCTACTTGTACTGGTCCCACTCAATGCCCTGTTGCCAATGTCCCCCGACAGCTAGAACTATAGGACCATCTTCATACATATGATCTTTTTCTTATTCTACCTAGCCACATGACAAATACCACCTCCCAAAGCTACTCTTAAGACTAAATATTAGCAAATGAAGAACACCATGGACAAAGAAATGCTTTTACTACCTTCCAGTAGTTCCCAGTAATTCAGCCAGTGAACTAGAGGGCAATCTACTGACTCTCTCAGAAGATATCTATAGCCAACTGGGCAGGTAGGACACAGTCTGCAGGAGGTTCTCTACTCCATGAAATCTGTCTATATGAGCTCCAGCCCTTAGGGACCCCAAAAGGGGCAGTTGCAGGATTCATGGGAAATCGGCTGTGAAACCAGGGATAAACTCTCAGGTATCTGCTGTCTAAGCCCTGGATGGCTGAGAGTCCCCAGCCCAGCTGGTTTCTCTCTTACCCCTCTGTGTTCTCCCAGCCCTGTTGCATGTCTGGTACTACAGCACACGCCAAACAGTCATGACTTGCGATGTGCCTCTCTTCCCTTCAACATGAATCATATTGTTGTACCCAGATTTTAATATCGCCCCCCAAACCAGAGATTACCTGGGAGACCGAATCACGTATGCAAAAGTAAAGGGCTTTATTACGAATTTAGGCCCGGCCAGCCTAAACTCGGGCTCACAGTCTTCAACAACACACTGGGTCCATGTGGAGTGAGCCCCGAACATGGAGGGGCAGGGCCTTTTATGAGTTTGGGAAGGGGGAGTTACAGGAAATTATGACACAGGTACAGGGGTCCAATCATTATAGCATCACATCATTGACAGTAACTTTAACCAATTACAGAGTGGAGCCAGGATCCTCACTTAGGGCATGACTGGGACCCTCATGTAGGGCGTGACTAGTCTTAACCTCCATCTTTAGGCCTGCCCCCAGAAATGTTAATGGTGTTAGCTGGCCTTCAAGATCAGAGGAGAAACTTGAATCAGACCTGCATCCTTACAATATGTCGTCCTGTCTCCAGAAATCAGCACAACACCCAGCACACAGGAAGGATTTGTACAATAAATGAGTCCACAGAAAGCACAGTTGACATACTGGTTATGGACTGTTCTGAGAGGCATCTGAACACCCATGCGTGAAACAGCTCAGTTCTGAGATTTTGAACACATCTGGCATTCCATTCCTGTCTGGCCTCTGCATGCCACACCCCACTGTGGCCACCAAATGCTCTTTACCTGTTGATGCTCATTTTCCCCGGTCCTGAGGTCCCTGGCTCTGAAGCCTGCTTTCCAGTCAGTGAGACTGGGCTTTCTTCTCTGCTTTCTTTGCATTTTGACAGGTCTTCAGATTTTGGGAGTTCTTGATTCTGCTTGCTCAGAGTCTTAGGGGATGCAGTTTCCATTTCTGGCCAGATTCTACAAAGCCTCTGACTAGCCTCACACCCTTTGGGGTGTTGGGAAGGGATTTAGATAATATAATATTTGAACCTAAATGGGGGGTGCTACTTGTTACTGACATTTGGGGGAAGATATCCAAATAGAACATTTCAAAGAGACCCTCATCTCTGATTCCAGGCAAATTAATTGGCTCTATCTGTGCCTTTTCTTCCTTTGTTTCTTTCATTTTTATTTTTTCTTTTTTAAATGTTTTTATAACATTAGCAGGTAGGTGCCTGGAAATGAAGTATCCTACTGAGCTTATTACCTAGAACTTCACACTGATCCCTCACACCATCCTATCCACCCCCAACTCCCCCGCAAGCATCTGGACTAAGCTCAAGGTGGCATCCCCAGACCCCCTGAATCACCTAATTCCCTGAATCAGGACTTTCCACAGTTCACAAGCACCAGCAAGGCACTTTTCTGTTTAGGAGGAAACTTCTCCCTTTAAATGTTTTGTTTGCCTTCAAGTCCATTTGAATACAGAAATACAATGGAATTCCATTAAAACAATGTCCAGGACCTGAGACAGGAGGCTAAAAGACAGGAAATTGTCCTATTCTTTATGCAACCCTCCACTTGGAGCTGACAGTTCCTGGATAACCTAGGGAAGCAGACTGTTAAGAAAACAAGTGACCCATATTTCATGCTGGCTTCCAGCCTCCCCTGGCTGTTTTTATTAGGAGCACAGGGGACTGTTACAGCAGTAATACACCAGGCCGGTTTATAGTGCTTTCTCCCAAATGCTGAATTTTCATAATTGTTCAACAGGAAAATTGTTCCTGGGGCTGAAAATGTAAATTATTAAGTTACCTCAAGAAAGGTAGGGAATGGGAGGTCCTTGAGGGTGGGCTTTAATGATAAAAGTCAGCTTATAAATTCCAGAGTTGGAAGGGTCGGAAGCTTCACTTGAAATATGTCGATCTGGGACCCAGATAAGGGAGGACACAGAAAGTGGTGGCAGAGGTCAGGCCAGAATGTAGATTTCTGACTGTGGTCTTGTGCTGGGCCCCTTCTCTCGTGCCTGACTGGTGCAGGAATGTTCAGGAAAGTTCTATATCCAAGTATTCTTGTTGATATTATATTCAATTCTTAAAGACTTGGAAGGACCAGCCAAAGAAAATGCCCTTAGGCTGAAACCAGGAAGAGTGTATTCAGATTTATGGAAGAACTTCTTGAGTATCAGGACATGGGGATTCTGGGCTGGAAGACTTGCATAGAGCATGGATTCTTTGCACTAACTGGATCATACTTTTTAAATAATGCTTAAAAATAAGGGTGAGTTTGGAAAGGATTATCATCTGCTGATGAAACAAGGAGAACAGGTAACATGAGGGACATCTTCCCAGAAGTTTTTAAAGGTGAGAAAGCCACGAACTGTCTTGGGCCGGTTAAACACTCCAAATGGTGGGGAAACAAGATCAGAGAGATGAGAAGGTCTCATCCAGGACTAGGATTTTTCAACAGTGGCTATCTATCTATCTATCTATCTATCTATCTATCTATCTATCTATCTATATGTCTTGTAAGAGTTGCCAGGGAAAGGCAACTGAGCAGCCACTTTGCTGTGGAGAGCTGCAAGCACTGACAACCCCCACTTGCAAACCTGGAATGATCCGAGCCATTTGAAAAGCACCAGCGGCCATTTTATTGTGGGCCAGATAATAGTTCCAGGCACTGCCAGGGACTGACGACCCCCACTCTCCAATCTGGACTGTCTCAAACTGGAATGCCTCACCATTTAATTCCAGCATCCCCCACAGCCAATTGAATCCTGCCACCATCCAAAGATGCCCTTACTTGGCTAGCTGCCCACCTGAGCTCAAACCTGGAACTTTTGCACCCATAAAACACCTTGCTCTCCCATACCAGGCACGACTTCCCTGACTCCCCACCCCCAGAGTCACGGAACCTCGCCCAGGAATTGCAGACTCCAATAAAGGCCTTCTTGGCTCCATAACTTGGTCTCTCTCTTTCCTCTAGCCTCTGCCTCCATCTATTAAACCTTACATATCTATCTATCTATCTATCTATCTATCTATCTATCTATCTATCTATCTATCTATCGTCTAGGAAGAAAGCATCTGGGTCATTGAGAACCAGAAGTAAGTAGCTCTGGGGTATGGGCTCCATACTGTGCCTTCTTCATCTCTCCCCAGCCAGCATATATTCTGAATATTGTTGGACAAATCAATGAATAAATCAGTTGATCAAAGAACAACTAAAGATAGAGATGGTGGAACTGTTGGGAAGACAAAGACCACCTCAATGTTCTCTGTTCCACATCCTATATGGCAAAATATAGTCACAACTAATGAGGTTTCTGAAATGGATTAATTTTCCAGGTACTGAAGTCAGCTCCTCTAAGCAGAAAAACATTTTGTTTTGGTTCTTTTTTGATTTGAAAACACTTTAACCATGTTGTCTAGTTCTAAACCAGGGCTTACTAAACATAGATGTCATCTTTTTCTGTTTCAGAACTTAATAAAACAGTAATACCACGATGCAGTTTTCCAGGGCACTTTATAATTATGGTTTGATTGCTTTATAATTACTGTGTAACTTTACATACATTGTCTCATTCAATCCTCACAACAACTTTATGAGATAAATGTGTACATACATGTATATATTTGTATATGTACATGCATATGTTCTCCTCATTTATGCAGAAAAGCTGAGGGTCAAACTAAATAAGAATTCATTTTTTCAAAGTCATGTACCCAGTAAGAGTTGAAATCAAGAATCAAATCCTTATTTTCTGATTGCAGACTCATTGCTTATGCTGAGAGAGTCAGTGGTCTTGACTCTTTCTCAGGGCATGGCTACTGGCATGATCAAGGGTCTGCTAGAAATGTGGGCATTGCAGACTGGAGAGGATGGTGTGTAAGAGAAGGAGGCCAGGGTAGTGGGAGTAAAGAGCTTGGTTGGAGGTCTGGACCCCAGAGAAGTGAGGCTGCCAACCATCAGTGTCAGTGCCCAGATGGGTGTGAAAAGTTGGCTGGCTGTCTTCTGGCATTGCTAACCCAGGAAGGCCTGAGAAGTAGACAGAACCTGGCAGAAGGAAGCTCTTGGCAGGGATGATGCTCTGAGACAGAAAAGCTGAGACAGGTGCGTATGGTTAACTTTAGTGGCTTGGAGCCGAACTCCAGCCAGAGACTGGGCTTCTGTGGGGCAGGGAGCAGGGTCTAGCTCCATAGGTTACAGATTAGGGTAGATAAGGCACAGCGTATGGGCCTAGGACAGGTGGGGTGGGGTTCAGGGTAGGGAGCCCGGCTAAGCAAAAGTGCAGAGACCATTAGGAACCAGGGCAGTAGACAGGGCTGCCAGCCTGGCCTGTGCATCTGGGGGAATGCCCTGCAGATTTCTCCATCACACCAGCACCTGGACAGAGACTGTCCCCTACCCCCTACTCCCTGCTGTCCTTTGGAGAGAAGCAGACACCATGCACATTGTCTGGAGATAGGGTGGTGGAGAGTCACAGTTGTGGACTCTAGATTCTCACTTGTTAGCTGTGGTCCTGAACCAAACACATAATCTCACCGAATAATATGGTAATAATAATAGCACCCATCTTTCCTTTTGGGATTAGTTGGAGCATTTGACCTGGTACCATGAATAAAAGTATATGACAGGGGCACCTGGGTGGCTCAGTCAGTTGAGCGTCCGGCTTTGGCTCAGGTCATGATCTCACGGTTCATAGGTTCGAGCCCTGCATCAGGATCTGTGCTGACAGCTAGCTCAGAGCCTGGAGCCTGCTTCAGATTCTGTGTCTCCCTCTCTCTCTGACCCTCCTCTGCTCACACTGTCTCTCTCTGTCTCTCAAAAATAAATTTAAAAAGAAGTATATGACAGTGTTTCCTTTGAAGTAAGGAAATAGGGTCCGCTTTCTGTTGTCTACTTAACTTTGAGGATGGAAACTGGAGAATTAGAATTTTTCAATATTTTTAATGCAGCAGTTTAAGGTAACATGTATCTGCAATGTACCAGGCACTGAGCTAAGTGTCAGAGGAAAACAAGGAAGACTAAAAGCTTGAGCTTTGGGGGCCAGAGCAGGGAACTAACATCTAGTCAAAGAGCGAATGCACAACCAGTTGTAATATACAATGATAGGCAGAATGGAATAAGAGCTGAATGGGGTTTATGCATGGAGTGGCCCCAGGAACTCGGAGCCAGGAATGATTCATTGTAATTGAGGGGTGGAGGTCAGAAAGGAGCTCATGGAGCAGCTGGTGTCTGAACCAGACCATGGAAGAGAGCTATAATTGAGGGTAATAGCAGAATCCAGCGGGGAAATCATCAACCATGGGTCTCGGTCTTAAATCAACTTTTAAGGTTCTAAACTGATGCTTCAAAATCAAGATTGTCCTCCTGAGGCATGCAGGGATCTTTTAGATAATTTGCAAATGACCAGATCCCTTTTGAGACCATCTGTTTCAGCAGCTCTGGTAGTGGGGCCAGGGTGTTGGCATATTGAAGAAATCCACCCCCCTCCTATCCAAGGTGATTCCGTGAGTACCTTTAGTTAAGAGTCAGTGTCCTAAACCAGTCCCAAGCCTTAGCAGGCTGAAACACCTGGAGATCTTGTTAAAACACATATTCATCACCCTTTCTTCAAAGATTCAGACTCAGGGGTTTGGGATGAGACTGGAGAGTCTGCATTTCTAAAAGACTCAGGTGAGGCTGATGCTACACATCTGTGGACCACACTTTGACTTGCAGGGCTGTAAACCATCAGCTGGCTCCATCCTTTTTGCAGAGTTAAGAGGTCCCTTAATTTGAAAACAAATTCGTGCTTCTCCATCCTGGGCCTTTAAGAACTTGCACATAGGGACGCCTGCGTGGCTCAGTCGGTTAAGCCTCTGACTTTGGATCAGGTCCTGATCTCACATTCGTGGGTTCAAGTCCCACATCAGGCTCTGTGCTGACAGCTCAGAGCCTGGGAGCCTGCTTCCGATTCTGTGTCTCTCTCTCTGCCCCTCCCCCTCTCATGCTGTCTCTCTCTGTATCAAAAATAAATAAAACATTAAAAAAAAAAAGAACTTGCACATACCCAACCCCCTTGAAACCACCTGCCCACCCAGGGAAAAAGTGACACCCTCAAAGGGTTCACAGCACCGGCTGGGACCTCTGTGCCTGCTTTCCCCTGACTCTACTTTCCCTCTGGCCCCTGTGCCCCAGTTTTGTTCTTGCTTCTACGCCTGCTCCATATAACTCTCCCGGGACTTGTGCATCCTGCCCCTGCCCGGGGATTTCAAAAATATGTTCTGGATCTTTTTCTCTTCCTCCTGAGACTCCAACCCCTGACCGGTTCACCTGATATGCAGCCAAGAGATGGGTTGACTCTACCAGACTGGCTGGCTCAGAGGACGTCTGAGGACTGAGTGTGTTTGACACACCTTCTCTCTGACGCCAGCTCTGGAGAGATTGGTATGACTCTGGGTCACATTTGTCCTTTCTGTGTTTTTGATCAGCTTCATTTCTGAAAAATATTGCTCATGGGAGCAATTTGTGATCAGCAGAGCGAGAGAACTCTTCAAAAGCTTCCTTTTTGTGTTAGGAGAAATTACCTGGATGGGATCATCGAGCTGGCTGACCAACCCTGGGATTTGGTCATTTGAACGAGTTAGCTGTTGACAGATGACACTTGTCTTTTAGAAGCCTGGCAGAACAGGGCCTTGCATTGTGGATTCTTGTTAATTCAGTGGATCTTGGCTGGTTTCCCCTGCTTTCGGCTTTGAGAAAAGTCTTAACCTCAGCACTCACCAGAGCTGCCCTTTGGGAGCAACATCCAAGTACGTTTCAATTAAATCATACATTTTGTTTTAGTTTTCTTTTTTTAATGTTTGTTTTTGTGCATGCGCACCACGAAAGAGAGACAGAGACAGAGACAGGCAGAGAGAGAGAGAGAGAGAGAGAGAGAGAGAAACAGAGCACAAGCAGGCAAGGGGCAGAGAGAGAGAGAGAGAGGGAAGAGAGAGAGGGAAACACAGAATCTGAAGCAGGCTCCAGGCTCTGAGCTGTCAGCACAGAGCCCGACGCGGGGCTGGAACCCATGAACCACAAGATCATGACCTGAGCCAAAGTCGGACACTTAACCGACTGAGCCACCCAGGTTCCCCTGTTTTAATTTTCTTTTAAAAATGTTCTTTCCTTTTTCTTCTTTTTGAAAATCAAGTCTTTTGTACTAGGACCAGTACTGCATGAGAGGAGGCAATGAGGAAGTGAATGAGATTTGATCATCTGTACTCGAATCACAGGGCAGAGGAGAGATATACCACAAATAGCTACTCCTACTATACTATGTGTTGTTAAGTACCAGGAGCAGTGGAGGTACAGAAAAGGGAGTGTTTATTTTTGGCTAAAGGAAAGAAGGAAGCTTTATGGAAAGAGACACTGCCTTTTCTGTATGGAAAAGTCAGGAATGCTCTGACTGAGAGCATAATCATATATGAAAATAATGTAGGAAATATATGGTAATTATGGGAATGCAAATGCATCACATCTCTTAGGTAACCACAATAAAGATCTTGCTAATACTAATTACAGTAACAATAAATGTCCTATGAGTACTTTCTATGTTCCAAACACTGTGTTAAACAATTTATATGCATTACCTCGCTTAATGAAATCCATCCAACAGCCTGTGAAGTGATGGTATTTTCCCATTTTACAGAGGAGTACACGGAGGCTTGAGGTAACTCGCTCAAGGTCTTACAGTGCTGGAGAGTGAGCCCAGGAATTTAAATGAGACACTATTAGCTAGTATTACTTGTTGAACACCTATCGTGCATAAGACATCTTTTTCATCTTTAAACAATCCTATAAAGCAGGTGTCACAGCACCGTTTCACCGAGGAAGACAAATGTGCTAAGAGGTGAGTTCTGTACATTTGTGCAGTCATTAAATGGAAGGTCTCAGAAACCAGGTCTGTCCGAACTCCCAAGCCCATCTGTTTTCGACCTTGCCAGGTTCTTGCTCCTTCACTGGATCCTTAACCCAAAGGGGTGGTGGTAAACGTGGGTGTTCCAGACAGGCTGTCTGTGGACAGCCTGTGTACATTTGTAATGGAATGATGGCTCCACACTTGACTTAGGGCTGGAGGTGCAAGTGGCATGAACAATTGCCCAGAGAAGGAAAGAAACAAGGAAGCATGCATTCACCAGGGCCAGCCAGGAGGTGGGGTGTAAACAATAGGTCGGGCTTGGTGAGGTGCAGCAGCCTGGGGCTCTGGGTCCCAGAAGTCCTGGGTGCCTTTGGCTTACTTACTTTGCCTTTCTGAGCTCCACTTTTCTCAACTGTAGAATGGGAATGCTAATACCTCTCTGTAGGATTGTGGTCAAGAATAAATGAGTCAGCCTGGAGTACAGAGTCTGGCCCATTGGCAGGCAATACTCAGTAAGTACCTTCTTACTGGCCTGTTTACTTCAGCTCCTGCTGGCTCTGATCAGGCTAAGAAGGTTCATTTCTTGAGCAGGAAAGATCTGATTCCAGTAGGGAGGCCCTGGGACACATATTGGCATGGGGGACTCTGGCATAATACCCACCTATTTTGTTCTTTCTTGAAGCCAGAGTGCTGGTTTCAGAGGCCTTCACCCAAGCACTAAATCCACCTAATTGCTTTGAAAAGCATGGGGTAGATAAACATCCCATCAGCCCACCGCTATAATAATGCCAGTGACATTTATGCCTGACATGAAGGATGCAGGATGAACGGCAATCAGACCCTAGGTTCCCTGCCATGAGTGACAGCTCAGACAAGGCACCCCCTGAGGCAGGAAGTGCCAGCCATCCTGGGTGGGGGTGGGGGAGGCTTGTGTGATGCAGCAGGTGGGGCTGAGCACCACGTGGGGCTTCTGGAAGTGGATCAGACTTGCCCATGACATGAAGTGGAAAGAATGCTATGCTGGGCAAGTTATGTAACCTCCCCGAACCTCTGGTTTATGCCTGTGAGCGGAGCACCATGATGCTTTGGGCACAAAATAATGAGAGGAATAAATGAAGAACCTGGCACTGTTCCTGCAGAGCTTCCAGAGCTCCAAAACTGTTAAGCCCCTTTTCCTTTCATATTTTTTCCTTTCTCCTGGAATCACCTCTTTCTTTGCTCTCAATCACCCAAGACCTGTACACACCCCATTCACAAACCCAAGAGTGCACCCCATTCACAAACCCAAGAGTGCACCCCATTCTTCCACTCATTCATCATTCATTAGTACTATTTTCCCATTCGTTCATCAGTTATGTTTTGATCATGCAAAATATCCCAGGGATAACCTGGGATCTTCATACAAAAAATAATCAGACTTCTGTCTCCCCAGCCCTTGAGTTGTTCAGAGGTTAATGGAGGATAGTCCCAATAGAGAAGATGGCACACTCAGGTCAAGGAAATCCAAGGAGGGTTTATTCACAAAGGGATTAATTAAAAGCGAATGGGTGGACTCACCAGCAGCAAGGCTGTCATCACCTCCAGGGCCAATGGGAAGGAAGAGAACCAATCTCTGAACCCAGCAGGAGAGAGCTGTGCACAGCAGGCCACCCTAGAAGAGCTTTGACCTTCTGTCTAGGGACATGGGCAGCCCAAGGTAACCTCCCAGGAAGGGAGTGTGGTGGCTCCTCCTTCCCTTGAAACTTCTCTTATGCTCCCCATTAGCTGACATGATCAGACACTCAAGGGCGACGAGCTCATTGATTTGGTCCACAGCCCTGCCTTTCTCATCTCCACCTGGACCCCTGAGATATTCTTTCCCCTTCCTCTTTGCATGGCTAACTCTTAGCTGACCTTAAGAAATCATGACCCAGTTAAACATCCCAAAAGGTGTAGAGAATAAAAATCAGATACCCATGTACCTGTACTTAATAAATATTGAAGTTTTGCCACATTTGCTTCAGATTTTTTTAAACAAGAAAATATTGTAGATACAATGGAAGCATCTATTATATGTCTTCCCCTCCTGTAACACTATTTTGAAGTTAATGAGTATCCTATCCATCCATGCTTTTACATGTTTGTTAGATAGCTCTGCTTCGAAAATGTATATAATTACCATTGTATTATAGACATCCTTTTATAATTTGCTTCTTTCACACAATATTATGTGGGTGTTTTGTTGCGGCTTTGTTGATTGGACATTGTCTTAAGAGAGTTTATTGGTGAATAGCTTCCCTTGAATGATGAGGGTCAAGCAGTGATGTCTGGCCCAGACTTGGCTTAAGAGTGGTTTTCACAGAGATTTCATACACAATAAAAATTACAGTGACTTCCAAGTCTCCTTGCAGTTCCTTACTTTTCTGCTGTAACCGTGTGGCTGTTCTCATCCCATAATGATGTTGGGAGGGAAGGCAACCTTATCAGAAAGAAGGGGGAAAGGTGGCTGCTGCGGGTGCCTGCACCTCCTCCCACTTTCCCACTAGCCATCTCCATCCAGCAGCTGCCCATAGACATTACCCATTCTCTTGCAGCTTGATCTCTTTCCTATGTCTAGCATTGTTATGACACTTACCAAACTGTTCAGGCTTATGTGGACACTACTTCCCAATGAGAGGCAAGGTGGAAAGCTGGGGAGCTTTTATTTGGTAGCTCTGTTCAAAAAATAAAGAAATGCATAGATCCTTTACCAAACATCACCCAATCCTGGAGCTTTGACTTTAGACTCCACACTCTGCATGCTGAAGTATGTGGCTCAGAAAACTGCTTGTGCCACAGAGGCCATTCTGACAAGGACCTACCCAGAGGGACCTATCCCTACCATGGAAGGAAGACTTCTCTTATTATCAATCCCAGGGACCTTAAGAATACATCACCACCACCACCAAGATCATCACATTTATAATCAACATTACGCTTTTGAGCAACCTCTATGGATATATAGACCGGCTTCATTTATTTTACTTGCTAAATCAGATTCCATTGTCTGAACATATCACAACTTATTTCTCCATTTTCCTACTGATGGACCTTTAAACTTTTTAATCTTTTGCCATTATCAGCAATGCTGCTATACAAATAAATCCTTGAGCTCATGTTAAAAAATGTTCCACAGGACATGTATGTACTAAGAAGTATAATTGCTGGATCACATGGTATGTGCTTTCTTTTTCTCTAAAATATTGCCACATTTCTCCCCTAAATGGATGTGTCCATTCACATTCATGCCAGTAACATCTGAGAGACCCTATTAGGACTTCACTTTTCAAAATTTCTAAATTCAAATTTCAGGGCAATACAAATTTATTGGGAGCCCATATGGTGTGGTAGAAACAGTCCTGAATTACAGGTCAATATGAGGAGATTCTGGCTCTGACTCTGCCCTCATCTTGCTGTAGGGCTGGTAGAAATATCCTCCCCTCTCTGGACTCCATTGTCCTCATTTATAAATTGAGGGCATGGACTAAAAGCTCTCTTTAGTTCCTTCTAACCTTAACCTTTTGCAATCTGTTCTTTAAATATTGGCCGAGATAATAGTAAAGGGAGCCTTCACTCATTTGCTTTGACTTCTTTCATTGGACCCTCAATATGTCCTACTATATCCTAGACACCAAGTACCCATAGAAATATGACCGTGTCTTTGTCCTCAAGCACCTCACACTTGAATGGAGGAGACAGATAAGCAAATAGAGATGCTCTGGCCATGTATCCCAGTATGGCTAGAAGGGCTCCATGTTGGAAGATATGCTTTGTGTTAGGCATGAGTTGGAGGCAGGTGGGCAATGTCCAAGAAAGGTCATTCCAGACAGAAAAAGGCATGGAAGCTAAGGGTGGCTTGGAACATTTAAGGATGTTAAGTAACATAGATAGACTCTTCCATTAAGGTATGGTCGTCATCTCCTATTCCATTTTTATTATTTATTTATTTATGTATTTTAATTTTTTTAAATGTTTATTTTTGAGAGACAAATTCAGAGGATGATGAGGGGGCAGAGAGATTGAGAGAGAGACATTGAAAGGGAGAGAGAGAGAGAGAGAGAGAGTCTGAAGCAGGCTCCTGGTTCTGAGCTGTCCGCACAGAACCCAATGCAGGGCTCAAATCTATGAACCGCAAGATCATGATCTGAGCTGAAGTTGGAGACTTAACAACGGGGCCATCTAGATGCCCCTTCCCATTCCATTTTTAAATTCATTCAACAGTATTTACTGGTTGCCATTTTATGCTAGTCACTCTGCTAAGGATCTGGGGATATAAGGTGAACAAAAATGCCATGGTTCCTGCCCAGGTGGAGTTTTCTATCCAGTTGTGGAGACAGACATTAAGTACACAGAGTAATAAGTACTGAGGAAAAGAACAGGGTGCTATGAGTGATAATAATGTGTTAGACTATTTTAAAGGGGGTGGGGCTAAGTCTTTCCTGAGGAAATGAAAATTCCAATTAGGATGTGAAGGCTGGGAAGGAGCCACAAATGAAGACAATTAAGTGGAACCTCTGGAGGAGGCAATGTCTGGAGACATGAAGGAGAAAAGGCTTCATACACATGGAACTGAAAAGGGTCCTTGAGGAGGTGAGCATATCAACAGAGGAACAAGAAAGCAAGAGATGGGAATAGGGAGGGGGGCTGGTAATAGGTCATGTCTTCTAAGACTGGCTGAGGAGCTGGGCTTCTCCTAAGGGCAACAGGAAGGAGTAACCACTGACCACATCCTCCCTTCCTTCTTTTCCTTCCCTCCCTTTCACCTACTTCCCCCTTTCTTCCTTTCTTCCTTCCTTCCTTCTGGTGATGCTGCAGGGAGAGTCTGGGCATCTGATTCAGCCTGGCTCTCCATCTCAAGCCCAGCCATCCTCAGGAACAACTGTAAGAGCTTCAACCCCAAAGATTTCCCTCCATCCCCTCCTAAAGCACCCTAGTCCCAAGGCTGCACTTGGATCTGGCCAACATCAGGAAAGGTTCCACCTATATGATCTCACACCCACACTTCCTTGTCTCCCCTTTCAGCCTCCTTCCTTCCCCTCCTGGTCCCTCACTTGGTCCTCCTTCCAAGGTTGCTCTTTGACTTCTTCAAGACCCCCCAGTCCTTGTCTTCTCAACCATCCTCTGACAATCACTCCTTCACTTTTCCTCTCTGGACTGGTCTTCACTAGTCCATCTCATCAGCCATCAACCTTTCCTTGCCCGTGTGTTCATCTCCCTTGTACCTTTTCTGCAAAATTCTAATTGTGCATAAATTGTACTCTTTTCCTGTCCTCTGAGGCTGGGGCTGCTGAAGGCAAATGCTCCAGGTATGTCCCTTTGTGAATTCATGCTTTCTGATGCCTCCAAGGCCTGGAGTGCTGCCTGTTCTAGACCACCCTGATCGTCCCTTTCTCCTACGCTTGCTGACTCTTCATAGTGGTTATTTCAAATCTTCATTCCTCTCCCCCAGACTTCTTCTTCCTGTCCTCTCAACAGATGACCTCGCTTCCTACTTTAAAGCAAAAATAGAAGCCATCAGACAAGAATTCCCTCAACCGCTTGGCACAACACCTACCAATTAACCTGTATTTGCGCTCTTTTCTGCCTTTTCCTTTGTCAGTGGCTGCTCCTCGACCTGTGCTCTGAATCCCAAAATTTTCTCCCTTCATGAAGAGGCTGTTCCATTGATTATCCATTCACAAGAAGGAAGAGTCCATAAATCTTTGTCCTTGCTGTGTCCCTTGTGCCTGAAACACCACCAGGCACATAACAGGTGCCTGAGAAATATTTGAATGATTTCTCTTCTCTGCCTTCAACCTCTGTCTCTCTATTGATTTACTGCACCAACATTTAAACCTGCTCAAGGCTTGTCACCATTAAAAAAACCCAAACAAACCCAAACCACAACAAATAGCTCTTGACATGGTACACCTCTCTCCCTGGCTACAGCTCTATGTCTTGTCTCCCTCACTGAGCACTGGCCACCTGACCAACTAGCCAGAGCCCCTGTCCTGCTCCTTCTCCTTCCACTCACCCCTCTGTTCCCACCATGTGGATTCACTTTCCCAAGGAAATCGCTGCCCCTGTGATAACCTCATTTACATACTTTTCATATCCCAGAGCACCTGACCTCTGGTGATGATTGGTTCTGTTGCTGTCTCCTTTCTTTGGAAACAGTATCTCTCAACTGTGATCTTGCTCAGGTCTGCTCTCTCTGGCCTTTCCTTCTTCCAAATCACTCTGTGCTCTATCTAGCCAGCCAGTTCTCTCTAAAGCAGATCAGGTCCGGGCACTCCCCTGAGTCTTCGCTATTGCCCTGCTGTCCTCGGATGATGTCCACATGCTTTCCAGGTGGTAGTCAGACTCAGCCTGCTCCACTTCTCTGTGTTCATCCTGGAGCCTCGCTATGGTAGGCAGGTGCCAGTCGACTAGAGGCCTCCTGCCCTTTGCCCACACTGGCCCTTCTGGTTACCTGACTCTCTATCACTTTCCTCCAGCAGCTTGCTTGGTTTGGGGATCACAACCCTAACTCAGCCCTAGATGTTTCAGGCCTCTGCTATCTAGGGCTGGCCTTAAACTCAGGCCAGTTTTTCACTCCCAATCTTGTGCCAACTCTTAGTAAGATCCTTAGTTCTCAAGGCATGCTTTATGGCTTGCAAGGTGCAGCCACACCCTTCTTCTCATCTGATTCTTTCAATAAGCCTGTGAGGTAGGTATGTCACTGTTACATCCATTCCACAGACAAGAAGTTAGGGTTCAGGACGTTACAGTGACCTTGAGTCTAGGACCTGCACCTAGGTCTTGTGATGCCTCACCCTGGCTGTGTGCTTGTTCTTTATCTTCTTTCCATAGTCCCTCCCCATGCCTGGGCTCAACCTTACAGGGCAGCACCGGGTCTCCAGGGCCAGCCGAGGGTGCTGGCCTCCCATCCCCAAACTTCCTGTCCTGTCCCAGAGGTCCAGCCAGGGTGGGCCTGGCAATGAAACTGAGAGTGAGCAGATGGTGGGGACACTAAACAGAATTTCTTGATCCTGAGGCTGAGATGTTTTCCTCTCCTTGACTCCACTTCCCCAGTGTGCAGTGTGTCATCGGCCGACAAGGCTAAAAATAAGTGACGAGGAAAGGCAGAGATGGATGGGGTGGGAGTCTGCGGGGAGCCGGCAAGGAGGCAGGAGCGGCAGGAAGTCTTTAGGCTGAAGGAAGACATGTCAGAGAAGAAAAACCACTGCCGAGTGGGCCTCCTGTGTTTCTGTGTCACAGATTCTCACGGCTTCCAGCTGCCTGAAGGCCAAACTGATTCCTTCCATCCCTGATTAATAAAACTGGTGTCACCGGCCGGTGCATTGCCAGCTCCATGGTGTGGGCTCTGTCAAGCCCGTCATCTGCTTTGAATCGGTTTTCAGCTGCCCCTTTGTCAGCAGTTTTGCCGGAGCCTTGTCAGTATGGGTCCCCTGGTACAGCCACACATGTGAGCTGCTTCCAAAGGAGCTAGAGAGCCGTTAACGTGAAGATGGTCTGCGAGAGTGTAAGGTCAGACAAGGTCACAGGGTATCGCTGTTTGCATAGGAGGGAGGGGGCATGGTTGTGTCTCCTGACCCAGTAGGTTCTCTGCCAGCAAGGGGAGGAGGCCTCTCCCCAGTGTGGACCCTTCTCAGCTGGGCAAGCTCATCCAAGTGACTAACCTTCTCTGAGCCTTTGCTGTATCATCTGCATGAAGACTGGGGCTCCAGGACGTCACTGTCCTGAAGCAGGAGGCAGACTGGATATCTGTGCGTTTCCCTTTCCAGGGCTATGACTTCGGAGCTAGGGTTCTGTGACCATTCGTGCTCCATCTTATGATGTATTCCTTGAAGGCTGGAATGAAAGAAGCAGACCTGCTAGGCTGAATAATGGCCCCCTGAGAAGTCCACATTCTAATCCCCAGAACCTGTGGGTATTGCTTTATATCACAATAGGAGCTTTGCAAGTGTGACTAACTTAAGAATTTCAAGACTTTCCTGGATTATCCAGATAGCCTGATGTAATCAGTGGGGTTCTTATAAGAGGAAGGCAGTGGACAGGAAGGAAAAGGTGATGTGACAACAAAAACAGACATTGGAGTAATGTGATTTGACAACAGAGGCAGAGACCACAAGCCAAAGAACACAGGCAACCACTAGAAGCTGAAAAAGGCAAGGGAGTCAGATTGCCCTCTCCGAACTTCTGGAAAGCCCCAGCCCTGCCAGCATCTGGACATGGGCCAAGCAGATCGGAGTTCAGACTTCTGACCTCCAGAACTAGAAGAGAATGGACTTGTGTTGTGTAAGCCGCTATTTCTGGTAGTGTGCTCCAATAGCAATAGGGAACCCATATAGCAGGAGAAATCATTTGTAAACAAAAGGAGCAAGATTAGATGACCTAATTCAAGGTACACAGGGAGGCTGCCCTGTCCGAAAGCCACACTCTGGGGGATGCCTCATTAGAGACATTGCTTTGAGTCAAGATGGTGATATCCCTCTGAAATGGATTCCCCTCAACAGCAGCACTGACCATAGAAATATCATATGAGCCATAGAGGTAATTAAAAATTTTCTAGGGGTGCCTGGGTGGCTCAGTCAGTTAAGCGCCCAACTTCAACAAAGGTCATGATCTCATGGCTCATGAGCTCTGTGCTGACAGCTCAGAGCCTGGAGCCTCCTTCGGATTGTGTCTCCCTCTCTCTCTGCCCCTGCCCTACTCATGTTCTGTCTCTCTCTGTCTCTCAAAAATAAATAAACATTAAACAAAAATTAAACGATTTTTCTAGTAGTCTCACTAAAATGACTAAAGCAGATGAAAATTATTTTCCTAATATATTTTATTCAACCCAATATATGCAAAATATTATTGTTTCAACCCTAACCAATATAAAACATTTTACTGAGACATTTTACTTTTATTTCTGTACTATGTCTTTGGAATTGAGTGTGTATTTTACATTTATAGCACATCTCAGTGTGGACCAGCCACACGGGGCTCTGATTTGTGCTTGGGTCCAATCTGCACATGTCTAAAAGGTTAAGAATGTCAAGTCCTAGGAGCGGATCAGTTCTCTTTGTAACGACTCTCTCAGTGGACTACAGGCCTTGGGAAGGTGATGGTCGTGAAGGGCTTCACAGAAGGTACAGGTGATGCTGTTAGGAACAGTCACCAAGGGCCAAGCCAGTAGCTGGGGAGAAGCAGGTCTAGAATCCCAGAGTGCTGCCTCCCTGACCAGGGCAGAAAGGGGAGCAGTGAGGCTGGGCAGAACAGGTAAGCTCCAACTATGTGCAGTCTTCTATGACTTGGTGCTAAGCACTTACTGATGTGCACAGTTAGTAGGGCCCAAACCCTTCAATATTCTTTAAGTATTTAAACTTAAGAGCTGTTAAAATTACTAGATATTTCCACAATGCTTTATTTAGGTCATTTCAATTTTCATTAGAGCCAACAAGGAATCTGAGCCCCTGCCGGCACCTCCGGGCAGTGTGGTCCAGTCTGCTCCATACTCTCATCCTTGTTGCTTCTCAAGGGTCCTCATTCTAACAGGAGTTTGCTTCGGGTGTCTTCTGGGAGAGAGACTAGGAACACAGAATTCAGGAGCTTGGGGGATATTTTGGAGTTTAAATATTCAACACGAAATGCTTGAGCCAGAACCTGGCATGCGGTGGGTGCCTGGTCCTAAGGGAACCTACCAATTCATGGCGGGAGTGACCTGACTGGAGCCGTCCCCAGGGTTGCACTCCAGAGCTGGCTCTTCTGTGTCTGGTTTGCAGCGTCCAGATCTGTCTTCCCCTCTTTGCTGCTGCTCTGCCCGTGACTCCGTGCAGTGCCTGTGGCTGATGCTTTACCTGTCAGCTCGGAGCTCCTCTTTTCTTCCCCTTCCAAACGTGCTGTAGCTCCCACTGACTCAGGCTGACTACCTGCCCCTTGGCCCCCGGAACCTCTCTCATCACCCCACCCCTCACGCCCATCCTGGAAGCCCTGGATGACACCTGAGTAGTGCTTATGCATACCGGGTAGTGTTCCGATGGCTTTGCCCAGACTGACTCTGTCGTGGGGACTTGTATGATCCCACTATAGAAGTCACTGAGGTACAGAGAAGTTAAGTAACTTTCAAGAGATCACATAGCTGTTATGGGAGAGTCAGATTAGAAGTGAGAGTCTGACTTCAGCCTGACTTACTTGTGGCATCAGATTACCTTTTTGCACATTCCTGAAGCCTGGTCCAGTGCCCGAAATCCACAGAAGCCAGTGGAGGGAAAGAATGGAAGGGTTGCTTTATGGGTCTCATAAAGCAAGGCCCTCGGGGAGGAAGATCAGCCTGATGGGCTCTCTGGCTGACCTATGTGCCTCTTGGACGCTAATTCCTCAGTTTCCTGAACAATGGCTCAGAAGGTGCCAGGGAGGTGGGAGTGGGGGTGACTGTTGCCATTCCCTCTGCCCCTCACTTGCCAGCTTCACCCCTCCTTCCCCAGCCAGCTGTTGGCACGCTGCTCTGGAGTTGGCGCAACAAGCACTGAAGGGACAGGGCTGGTCAGCGGTCAGGAAGGCGGTCACGTGGCCCTGGTCATGGCCCGGTTCTAGGCAGGGCCTAGAGAGATACAGGTGTAGAAAAGACTGGCTTTTGAAACCAGCCCTCCCTAGAGAAAGGGGTTCTTTTCATTTCCTATGAGAGTGTTACAAAAAGCATCTGATGTGATCGAACGACGCTTTCTTTGACAGGCACATACAGAAAAGTGCCTGAGTAAAGAGGAATTCCTTTTTACCTGTGGCTAGGAAAAAAAAGTTTTAAAAACTAAACACCAGACCCTGCAGTGGTTTTGTTTAGCCAATGAGGTTAAATTCAGAGCCCTCTGCCCGCGGGCATGTCTAGTACCCAAGCAGGCACCTCTACCGTCATCACCTCCTGTTCCATCCTGCCAGGCCAGAGCCCGGAGAGGGGTGCCATTGATACTGATGAAGCTGAGGCCCAGAGAGGTCAAGAAACCTGCCCAAGGTCATACAGCTCAGAGCACTGAGAACTAAGAGCAGAATTGGAAGGCCCAAGTTCCAATCCTAGCTTGTCCATTTACAAGCCATGTGATCTTTATGCTATGGTAGATCAGTTAGAAGATTAGGTATCAAAATGAACCATGGACTGAAGGGGGAGGGGGGGAGGGGGTGATGGTCATGGACTGAAGGGGGAGGGGGGGAGGCGGTGATGGTCATGGTGGGGGGCACTTGTGGGGAGAAGCACTGGGTGTTATATGGAATCCAATTTGAAAATAAACTATTTAAAGAAAAGAGAAGATTAGGTATCAATTTACAGAGTAAGAGGCAGAGGCAATATTGGAAACTTAGTGCAACTTGGTTCTGAACCATTCACCTAGTTGGTCTCTCAATATGTCAACCTGCTTCCCTATGATACCGGCACCCCAGGGACAGTGATAACACTCTTACCTCCACACCTTTCCACAGGCCATCACCTAGTCTTGGGAAACCTGTTTCTTTTCTGCTGGCCCATCAACACATACAAGAACTCTTTATAAAGTACAATGTGCATACCTTTTATTGCTGGCATTATCATCAGGGCCACTGCCGCTGTCAGATTTGGTAAGCATTGCTTTTTGAAGATTAGATACATATTTATTTTTAATGCATTTTACTTTCAAGCCCCAACGTGTTTATTTTTGTACTTGTGTTCTTTTGCTACATTTGGTGAATGTATTTGTATTTCTTTTTATTTTTAATCGTGGTAAAATATACATAACATAAAATTTACCATTTTAACCATTTAAAAATATACAATAAAAGATTCTCCTATAAAAAATTCTTCCACAATCCTGCCACATCCCTAAAACTCACACCCAAGGCCACCCTGGGGCTTTTAGTTCTGCCCAGCCCTGCCTACTCACAGTCAGCACCTTGTGAAAATGTTTGCATAGACCAGCCCACTTCAGAATGAATGTCCCAGGTCCTGCAGTCTTGCTCATTTTCAGTCTTCCTGTCTCTCCGTCCCTACATGGGGTGACCTTGACACAGACTTGGCCTCTCGCTGTGTTCTTTCTTGGATCTGACCCTGAGCTCCCTCAGCCTTTTCACTTTCAATTGGTCTGCGGACTCCTTCCTCTGGTCTGATTCAGTGCTTGAGTCACAACCCCTGTCCCTGCCTGATGAGATGACACTGTTGGCCATTGTGTCCTCGGGTTTATGGCCTCGCCAGCAGAAGACCACATACTGTTCTGCTGGTCCAGAGGTCCAGAGCTAGGATGCTGTGAGGATGCCAGGGCTGGCCCTGTCTGACTCTGGGGCTTGGCCAACTCCAGCCGCTGACCCTGTTAGCTAAGAGCCACCATTACTGAGGGCTTCTTCTGAGCCAGTCCATGTGTCGGGAGTGTCACATGATCTCATTTAATGCTTACCACACCCTGCAGGCTGGATATTACTATCCCTATGATACAAACATGGAAACAAAGGCCCAAAGATAAAAAAGGACATGTCCAAAGACACATGGCTGATCAGCTGATCTAAAACCAGTGCTTCAAACCGTAAAGGAATTGCCCCTGCGTCACCTATTCAGCCTGTGTACCCCCATCATTTCCTAGAACATCTACTGAAGCCTATGACCCTACACCTGTGGTTTTCAGCCCCAGAGTCCACCAGAGTCAGCTCATGGGCCCCAGACACTGGGGCTGCTGCAGTTGCCCACCACTCCATCTCTGGGACTACAGATCCCAGTCTAGGACAACCTCTTTAGCTGAACTGAACAAAGTCTCAGATCTGACTCCACCTGCAGACAAAAAGGGCCCTCAGGTCGAGGGAGTAGCACTGTGAAGCCGCTTCCTCGACTCACCAGCATTTATTGAGAACCCCTAGGATGGTATCGTATCATGTCTGGGAAATGGAGATTTAGGGCTCTCCATGGCCAGTCCTTGGAGGGTATATGTGAGTCCTGAGTATTCAGGTGACCAAAGAGTCTTGCCTTCATCCCAAAATAAGAAAGAAAGCCCACTCTTATTCCAGTATCCTAACTCAACTACCCATTCTAGGTTTTCAATATTTCCTTCTAGATCATTCAAACTCCTATTTTATTAGTTACTCATAATGAATATATTACAACTTTGTTTTGCTATTGTCATTTAAAAACATTTTTTTAACATTTATTCATTTTTGAGAAACAGAGACAAAGTGTGAGTGGAGAAGGAGCAGAGAGAGGGAGACACAGAATGTGAAGTAGGCTCCAAGCTCTGAGCTGTCAGCACAGAGCTGGATGCAGGGCTCAAACTCATTGACCACCAGATCATGACCCGAGTCAAAGTCAGATGCCTAACTGACTGAGCCACCCAGGCACCACTGCTTTTGATATTTAAAACAACCCTTGGGCCAAACCTGGCCCACTACCTGTTTTTATAAATAAAGTTTTATTGGTCACAGTTGCTCCCATTCATTTACATACTATCAGTGGCTGCTTTCACACTATGGCGGGGTTGGTAGTTGCATCAAAGATTTGACCTGCAAACCAGGTCAAATATTACCTTCTGGCCCTTTACAGAAAAAAACCCTGCCAATCTTTGATTTAGACTCTTATAAAAGGGTTCCCATATTATTGGACAGTCTTGCTGGTTATAAAAATTAATGGCTATATGACATTCCACTGAGTGGCTTGTGATTTTTAACTCTGCTCTTTATAAGTGGTTAGATCAACCCTCTGGTCTGGGTCATCTACAATGAAGATCTTTGTGCTGACTGATTCCCTTGGGGAAAATTCCAACATGGATCCTTAGGTCAGGTCCCCTGGCATTAGCTGCCAGGGGTGGCTGGAATTCTGTCGTGGTTGAGTTTGCTTTGACCCTGTTTTAGGAATGGACACTCTTGACGCTTGACCAACTGATTACCCCAGCTGGACCCACAATCTCTTACTGAATTTCTTTACAGTGGGACCTGTCTGCTTAGTTGACGAGAACTTTCTCTTGGACTTGCCCCGACTGGCCGTGCACCCCCACATTCTTCCTCCTCCACTTCTACCTCTGCTGCTGTCCTCCCCACCAACCTCCCTCTACACAATGGCACTCCTTATAGTTTCTTCCTATTCATTTTGCCCATCTCCCACTTGTAATTCCCGCACCTTCAGATGCACAGCCACCTGGACCAGATCTCTTGGTGAAGCACAGAGAGACTTTGGCCAGAATGCCCACACAGATCATGGGGAAAGGAGGATCCATCATTGAATTCCTCCCCTCAGGGCCAACACCAAGCTGGGCACCCAGGCCCAAGAGCTGCTTGTCAAGACGATTTACGAATCATTGCCTTCAGCCCTGCTGTTGCCTATGCCTACAACTCATCTCCCCATTTTCTACATCCTCGGGCTCCTCGGAAACTTTCCACATACTGGCTTCTGATTTACTGCATGAATAGTCTATTTCTATGGGAGAGTGGCTAATAAAAAAGGAAAAACCCTAAAAATGGATTTTTGCTGAACACTACTTGCCAATGAGTTTCTTTAATTGCAGCATTAGGAACACAGGCAATTACTTGCATCGAACTGATCTGACATAGTAATTTGGACCCTTGAGGAAACTGCCTCACCCTGGGAGGTCAGGTCCTGGTGGTTTGGAGGTACCAGCCAGCAGATCTCACCCCCTGCCCACTCCACCCCCCAGTGAGTGACAGGCAAGCTCCGTTCTTGGCAGCCTGGCCTGAATCTCGAGGCTGGAGGGGCCCTGTGTGACCCTTCACCCCCCTGAGGGTGTCTCTGCCAATGACTGTCCTGCTCCACGAAAGACAGAAAGGGAAGCAGGGATACAAGCCCATTTTAGGGAGTTCATTCTTCAGGAATGTGCTCCCTGTGAGGGAGCTTATATCTCATCCCTGATACTTTTTTTCTTATTTGCCCTATATTTGCCCTCCAGAAAGAGCTAAGCAAGTTTCATCTTTTTCGTGGCAGATTTTTGGATTCTTAAGGATTAAAATCCCTGTAATCTTCTCCTTCCAGTGTAAATATATCCAGTTCCTTTCCATTTGTCACTGGATCTGGGTCCCTTGCCCAAAATAGGGCCTTGGGAGAAGTCACAATATGAATAATGTCATAATAATGCAGCAGCGTGTATGAAGGGTGCACCATGCAGCGGGCTTGACGCGCTTTTACAGCCTGTGCTGCATTAAATCATCTGTGATTCGATGAGGCGAGTGCTGTGATTGGTCCTGTTTTACAGATAAGGAGACTGAGCTGAGACATGGATAAAATCCTGGGAGTTGAGTGCCGGTGCTGTTGCTTTCTAGTGTGGGCATGTTAAAGGACTTAGCCTCATTTTCTTTATCTATAAAATGGGGATGATAAGCTCAGCATACCAGAGAGGTTGCAAGGTTCTAAGAGAAGTGTGCCCACAGCATGGATAAGGTCAGCACGAGGTTTTCCTTGGTCATTTCTTTGCGAAGGACAGCCCTTCAGCCTAACAGTAACCCTCCCACATAGAAACTCAGAAAATCAGGTTCTGACTCTCCTCTGGCCCAAGTCATGTTTTCCTTATGAAGTGAACATATCTTTCTCCCTTCTTCATCCTATTCCAGCTCTTGGTCCTAATTGAAGTCCCAGGCTCTAGTGAGTGATGATTCTGGGGAGTGTGGCCTGAATCATTGGGTTTGCTTCACTAAAAAAATTTTTTTTTAATTTTGAGAGATAGAGACAGAGTTTGAGTGGGGGAGGGGCAGAGAGAGGGAGTCAGAGAATCTGAAGCAGGCTCCAGGCTCTGAGCTGTCAGCACATAGCCCTATGTGGGGTTCAAACTCATGAACCACGAGATCATGACCTGAGCAGAGATCATGACCTGAGCTGAAGTCGGACACTTAACCAACTGAGCCCCCCAGGTGCCTTGGGTTTGCTTCATTAAAAAAATAAATGTTTATTTATTTTGAGAGAGAGAGTGCATGCAAGTGGGGGTGGGGTGGAGAGAGGAAGAGAGAGAACCCCAAGCAGGCTCCACTCTGTCAGCACAGAGTCCGACAGAGGGCTAGATCCCACAAACCGTGACCTGGGTTGAAATCAAGAGTGGTACGCCACCCAGGCACCCCAGTTTGGGCTTGCTTCCAGCATCGGCACTGGTGAGGTGGTGAGGCAGGGGGTCCCCCGTGCGCACCTGCATTGTCTGTAATCCATTCTACACTTGTGACTGTGAAGAGTCCCTAAACCCTTTGCCAGCTAGGAAAGGGTTTGTGGACTGTGGGAAGACCACTTGGAAAACCCTAGCAGGCGCTCCCCTCCCCCACCCATGGCCTGAGGGTCAGCAGGGGGAGGAGGGGCTGGTCCTGCTACAACCCCTCCCTCTGAGAAGCAGTTTCCAGCCTCAGGCAGCTGAAAATTCTCTCCAGCACCTCGACTTTTTTATATCAGAGCTGGGTTTCCAAATGAGCAGCTCTAGAAATACAAAACAAGCTGCTAATTTAGTAGCTACTGACTTTTTTAAACAAACACTTGAGAGGCATAAATACAGAGGGGAGCGTTTTGGCAAACACGTGTAGTCCCGGAGCCTAGCAAGGGAAATGCATTTCTGGCTTCTGGTAGGCGGGGGCATTTGTTAGGCCACACCTGGACTTTATCTTCCCCTTTGATTTGCACCGGGATGTGCACTCCTTAAAGGAGCCACGGCCTTCTTTGGACTTGTCCTTCTCATATATCCCCAGCTATGGTTCCCTGACATGTTTTATTTTAAATATGGTATTTTGAGGTAACTGTAGATGCACACGTGGTTGTAAGAAACAATGTCAAGAGACCCGGCAAACCCCTCCCCCAGCTGCCTCCAGGGATCCTCCCATCTTGCCCAAAGGCGGGGCAGTGTCCCAGCCACTACACTTGATCCCTGACACTTTTTGACCCTCAGCAGCCTCCGTAGCATATCTTCTCTCCCCTACCTTCCTTTCCCGTTCTCTCATTCTCCCTTGCCCCCTTTGGTCTTTCTGCTTTCTCCCACCAACTCCCTTCTTCCATTTTCTCCTCTGTTTTATGGTCCTTTACATCAGTTTTGCCAGAAGCAGTGCTCCCATTCTAACTTTGTCCTTGGGGAGGGTCTGGAATGGGCGAACCCTCACGATGCTGGGAGCCACCATCTTCCTTCTCAGAGAGCATGCTCGCACCCTCCACCTTGGGGTGGGTCTTAGCTGGAGAAGTGATTCCAGGCCATTCCTTTCCAGAACTCACTAAACTCTCGGAGGACCAGAGACAAAGACAGCATTGACCCAAATGGCCCCTTGATCACCCACTGTCTGTCTACTGCAGGAGTTACTATAATTAAGAGTCTGCTCTTACAGGTGGGACCATTCTTACAGGCTACCTGATTCAATTTTCTTTTGGGTGAGCTCCCCCTTTCAGAGGTGTTGTAGTTTGGGCAACTGAGACTCTGAAAGGAAAGAGTTACGTGAGTCCCAGGCAGTGGAGCGCTGGGGCCAGGAAATAGTTCTTCGTTCCTTACCGGGGACTCCTGCCACTCAACAGACAGCCTGTGCTCTCCCCAGCCAGCCCTGAGAGCAGAGCCCAAGCCTTCTGAGACCAGAGAAATGCCAACACCAGCCTTCAGAGCACGTGCTGTCTTTGGGGATCAGTAGGAACTGTCTTTCTCATGTTCAGGTTCCCCTGGATCCCTGGAGACACAGTGACTTCTGAGGAGGGGGTACTAATTGTAGACTGCATTGTCATGCACGTGCACAGGACCACAGGTCTAAGAGCTCAGTGTTTGTGGAGTCAGAACTTACAATCCTGGGATGTTTCCATAGTGGTGGCTTTGGGTGTGTCATTTTATCTCCGAGTCTCATTTTCCTTCTCTGCAAAAAACCTTCTTCACATGCATATGGTAATATATCAACGAAATTAGGTGCCTTGGGTTCAGTCATTGTTGGTGTCACAAGAAGGGCACAAAGAATAGCAGCTGACAGCATTCAGAAAGTCTTAGGAGTCTGAGAAGCAGCATGATGGGTTGGGAAAGTCATTGGGTTGGACTTGGACAGACCGCACCCAGGGAGGAGCAAGGGGAGGGGCCTTACAGCAGAACTGGAATGGACTCTTCGCAGAACTCTGGCCTGTGGAAGTAGAACGTAGCCGGCAGCCCCTATTGCCCACTCCTGAGCATTGTGAACACTGCTTTCTTTTGACTGGATTTTCCCCTTGAGCTTGTTACTAGCTTCACCTACGCTCTGTGACTTAGCTATGGAGACAGAAACCAGATGATGTCCTGTGTCCAGACGGTCACCCTGATCACTCAGAAGAAATTCCCGACTAGTGCAGGCCTCCCACCTGCTGTGCACCTGAGCCTCTGCAGGCTTGTCTTCTCCAGAGTTTTCTAGCCAAGCGCCTCCCAAGCCTGCCTGTGCATCAGAACCACCTGCAAAGAAGGACTAGATGAAAGTCTGCTTGAGAGTGAGGCTGCGGCCTCTAGACAGGCTGGGCGAGGGGTGGCAAGCAGGTGTCCAGGGCACACGATTTAAGGAAGTGCCTGCTCTCAGGGTTGGGCCAGTGTAGGTGCAGCACCTTCCCCTCGTCCTGGCTCTGGCTTGCAATCCAAACTTTTAAAACCTTGCCATGTATTCTAGGGAACACCTGTGCCCCAGACTTCCACCTTGTTTGGCCCCTGATCTGAGCAGCTTGGGCCGCATGCATCTTCAGTCCGGTTCTGTCCACAGAAACTTCCCTGCTTCCCCCAGTGCCTTGGCCATTCCCATCAATACTCTCATTTCTTGGGAAAGCAAGACGGAAAAACAACCCAACTCTAGAGGTTTTTCTTCTTCAACGTTAGTTTTCTCAGTCACTAATCCCTGGCAAACCCCCTCACCAGAGGTGGAATTCTAGCTCTTTGGGAGCTCATGTCGATCTTGTGTCCCTGTTTCCTTTTGCCTTTAGAAAACCTGGGGTGGCGTTGAGGACAGCCATGCCCTGGCACTCTCTACTCCCTTCCTTAAATATGGATGGAAACTATGCTGAATGCTAGGCCCTCTGCTCAGCTGCTGGTGGTGGTGACACGGACCCGGTCCCTGGGCTCACATAGCTGACAGGGGCCACGCCTCTGAGCACACGGTACACTCCTGGAAACCATGGTGTGCTGTGGTGCAAAGCACAGGGAGCCAGGGCAGGGAGGGCAAGGCGAGGCAGACCATCTCGGGGATCAGAGCAAAGCCATTTCTGGGGCAGTGACACTGAACAGAGGTCTAAGGATGAACTCATGGGACTGGAAGGGAAGAAAAAACATCCCCAGGACAAAGAACAGTGAGTCCAGAGACCCTAAAGGGGGAGAGAGGATCCAAACATGATTAGTTGGGGCCAGAAAAGGGGCAAGAGAAGAATGAGACTAGAAATGGAGCCACAGAGGTAGACCAGACTCAGAACACGTGAACTCTGTGATCTTTTCCTACAAGCACTTGTCAAGTCTTGTAGAACTTGCGGCCGGTGGCTCTATCTGATTGACTTTATAAGGACATCACTGGTAGCACTACGACTACCAGACCACAGGGCCGTAAAGGTGGAAAGATAGAAAGGCAGTGGCATAGTCAAGGAAACAAGAGCTTGATGCCTCAGAGCAGACTGCTGAAGTAGATGTGAAGTGGACAGGATGGAAAAGGTCTGCTCAGAGCCAGTTTCTCCAAGAAGGTTCTCCCTCATTCTTCCCGAGACTGATGTGGCTGCATGTTCCCTCTGGTCCCACAGCACCTTGTGCCTACCTCAGTGCAAGCCCCTTATGCTGCATCTGTCTCTGTCAGTCAACTATGGACTCTCGACGTCTTACTGTAACCCTCACCCCTGGCGTCTGGTGTATCGTGGTGCTCAGTCCACAGCTCATAATCCCCAATTATCACCTGAAAATTCAAGTGCTCTCTCTTATAAGAAGCTTCTGGTTCTGGAAGGGTTTAGGACGCAGAGCATAGTAGCAGACCAAGATATAGCTTTGGGGGATTGTTTTAATGCTGTGTTTGCTGGTAGACTCTAAGGTTCTTGAGAACAAGGTCCTATCTGGTGGGTCGTCATTATGCCCGGCACCTGGCAACCTGCCTGGCCCACCGTAGATGTTTAATAAATACCCAGTGAATGAATGAATGAACTTCCCCCAACCTTCCCCAAAATGCTGTCTTGCTCTGGGGTAAATCTTCCTGGTTCTTGGTTGGGAATCCAGGAAGACCCTCTTCCCCATGAGTCCCTACATGGGTACTTGGAGAAAAGGCACAAAAAGATAACTCCAATCAGCGGTCCTCTTTGTCTTATTCCATGTAGGGGTCACCTTGGGACATGTAAATAACAAGCAATTTTCTTGATGCAACTTGTTTTTCTCATTTTTACAAGAATAGGAGGCCAGGGGAAAAGCCTGAGGGGAGGCCTGCTAGGACCTCTAAGGATCTGCCTGGAAAATTAATCAGTGAAAACAATGCTGATTCATGACTGCCCCGAAAGAATAGAAATATCACTGAGAATTCTGGGTCTTAACTAAAATGCACTCTTCTCTCCTTCTTCTGATGACCCTGTCCCCAGGCTGGGGGGAGGGGTGAAGAGAAGGGGGCAGGAAGGAGCTTATAACATAACTTATAAATTATATGCCAGGCTTATAACATACTTCACAAATCGCATTCTGCAAAGCCTCATGACAGCCCTCTAAGGAAGGATTCTCAACTCCGTTTTGCAGATAAAGGAAAGGGAGGCTCAGAGAGGTTGAGTCACTTGCCCAAGGTCACATAGCTAGTTATAAAAAACCAGTATGAGGCCAGATATAGGCACCCCTTTTCCCACAAAAGCCTCTGCAAGCTCTGAACAAGAGGAACACGATAAGCAATCTTACTGGAATAAGGGAGTGATCACAGTGAGTTGGTGATAGCCAGAGAAAGATCCTTAGAGGAGGCCAGGCTCAGAAAGGATTCTCACCCAGTGAGAGGCATCATACTAAGGGAGGTAAAGAAGGATGTGTGCTTAGTGCCTTTTAGTCCACGAAGAGCTTCCAGTGGTTTAGGATGCTAAAAGAATCACCCATCTTTCAGACAAGGAAACTGAGGCACAGAGACTTAAGTAATGTACTCACGGTACTTTAACTCCTACATCAGAGTCAGGATTTGAACCCTGTGCTTTCGGCCCTGAAACCAGGGCATGATACCCTTTATCAAGCTCATGTATTCTGGGGCTTCTGCCTTCTGGGGTTGGAATGCTCCTCAGAAAACTTTTGAACAATAATGTAGAGCTAGTTGTGATTCTGCAATAACTTGAGTTTTGCAGCAGTGTCATCCCCAAAGAGCTAAACAACAAAATGGCACGGAACAAGATGGGGAGAACTGCAATGCGTGGAGCATGGCTGCTGTAGGAGGGGCCGGCGAGGGGTGGGGAGATTTGGGAGGCTCGTGGGTGAGTAATGGGTTATACCCAGAGATGCATGACTTCATGAGGCACTGCCCTGAGATAAGAAAGAGGGAGAAGCCAGGACTGAGCAAGTGTTGTGCAGAAAGAGGCAGGTCCAGGGGAGGAGAAGGGGGCCCAGGCTTGTCCGAATGGAGCGCTTCCTCTGGTCCCAGCACAGCTGGACAAGGTTTACAGGATGTGCACAGAGTCAGATAGGGAAGTGGGGCATTCTTGGCCCCAAAGATATATGATCAGTAAAGCAAGTGCATGGTCTTACAGGTTCCTGGCTTATCGAATTGCCTGAAAGACCAGGGGTCAGGGTGAGGAGGGAAAGGCAAGGGCACCGCTTAGGCCTTCCTGCCCGCAAGTGTTGGAAACCCAAGTCAGAACGGCCTCGTGGGCATCTGTGCTCTGCCTCTCTAGCATCCACACCCCCTTCCTCCAGCCACAGCCATTTGGTGTGGGCAGGGGAAGGTGAGAGGCATCCACCCTTCTCTACACTCAGTCTCTGTGGTCTAGGGGGAGATTTGCAGGCAGCTCCAGGCTCAAGAGCAGGTGGGCCTATACCAGTCAGCCAAAGATATTCCCCTGGTGTTACAGGTTGAATTCATATGTTGAGGTCCTGGCCCCCAGGACCTCAGAATGTGACCTCATTAGGAAATAGGGTCATTGTAGATTCAATTAGTTAAGATAAAGGCATACTGGAGTCGGGGGAGGGGTCCTAATCCAAAATATCTGGTGTCCTTATTGTTAATAGACAGCCCTGCACAGGGAGAACCCCATGTAACCAAAGGGCAGAGATTGGGGTGATGAGTCTACAAGAAAAGGAAGATGCACAGAGCAGACGCTTCCTCACAGCCCTCACCAGGAACGGCCGACACCTTGGTCTGGGGGCTTCCGGCTCCCAGGACTGTGAGGCAAGACATTTCTGTTGGTTAAGCCCCAGTCTGGGGGACTTGCTTACTGACGTCCTAGGAAATAAAGACACGCGACAGCACTGGTTCTGGGATGGGCTCAAGACCCAAGCTGGTGCAACCAGAATGCCATCTAACTTTTGTAGAGGCCACCCACACTCACTTGGTCACGGTCTGCTGGACTGCACCTGAGGCTGGGGCAGCTGTCGCCACTCCTGTCACCTGGAGGGAAAGACTTTCCGCCAGCGGAAGCCACGGAAGGAAGCTTTGCTGGACGGGAGGCACGAACCAGGCCCTGAGGAGGTGACTGCGGACATGTATCCAGCCACGTCCAAGTTGTCCCTCCTTCCCCCCTATTAAGTTACGGGAGCCAGCAAATTCACTTTGGGCTTAAGCCAGTTGAGTCAAGTTTTCTCCAACCTGCGGCACAGGAAGCTTTGTACAGTTTAATTTTTTAAAGAGAGGAGAAGAGAAAAGGGATTCTTTCTGGAACAAGGCTGAGATTGCCTGCACTATGTGGAAGGAAGTGCTGCAAGAATGGCAGCAGCTCCAGAAATTTCGGGAACTGTAAAGCTTGGGACTTGGCTTAAAAGCTCCCTTCTGGGTCTGACATGCTGTGATTTTTCTTTTGAGACATAATAGGCCCATGAGCTGTTAGAAAATGTTCAGACAGGAGTTCTGGGGTCAAATAACTGTGGGAACCCTTGGATGGACCAGTTAGGCAGATTTCTGCAGGACGTTTCAGAGCCTTTAACATGTTGATGTAGATTGAGAAGTCCAGGGAGTAAGGGGTATGTGTGCTATGCTTATGAAACTTACCTGATGAGAAAACACCTTTATCTCAGAGTATCTAAAGGACCAGTATTCCTTATGATATAATTTGACAATGACCATGTACCCCGTAACAGTAAGGGCCGCGTTTTCTTCAGTTTTGTTTCATCTTCTTTGTCTAGAATGGTATATTGCATGTAGAAGGCATTTAAAGGAATCCCAGAAGCTCAGTGTTGGAAGGGCCCCTCAATATTCCTTGTGATATGGGAACGTGTTTGAGAGCTGCCCACAGAGTTCTCCCTAATGTTCCCACATCGGCCCTAATTAGCTGCTTCAGTGTCGGCACCCGCGCCGGGAGGCGTCCTGGGTGAGAATGCTCTCCCGTGCCTCGGTGCTTCGGTGGGTCCACCTGACCTGCGGGGGGCCCGGCGCTACTTCCGCACTGGCGGAATCCCCTGGCCTCGGGGTCCGCGGGAGCTTGTCTGACACGCGCTACAAGCGTCCCTCAATCCCCGGGGATGCCGAGTGCTGTTAATGGCCCCGTGATGCCAGCTAAATAAAAATGACTTTCAACATTTAGAAAGCATCTCAGTCTCAAAGCCATCCATTGTGTGTCATTGTGCTCAGGTCTTGTCAGCTGCGTTAGCCTCAATCTCTACCATTTCCCACTGTCCTAGCAGCGGCACGCAGACGTGCCAGGAAACACAGATGAGGGGACTGGAAAGTGCTGACACCAGAGGGGGCTCCACTTACCATTTTGCTCAACCCCCACCTTGCTTTTATTTGTTTTTTACAGATGAAGAAACTGAGGTCCAGAGAGGGAAAAGGCCCTGCCTGAAGCCACACACAGCAAATCAGTGTGGTGTTAAAACTTGTCAGTTAGCATCCAGGAAGGAGTTAAATAATGAATGTTTCCTAAAATGCATTTTAGGAGGACATTGGTCTTTTGGGATGGTCAAATATGTATTGGGAACACAGATATGGTATTCAGTGTTATCTGTTTGGAGAGTACACTGAAATTCTGCAATAAAGAATCCTATTGAACTTTTATTTAACCCAGTGTTTTCCAAATTCATTTAATCAGAGAACTTCACTTCCCTTTTCGTAAGAGGCCATACTAAAGAATTAGTTTAGGGGCACCTGGGTGGCTTAGTCAGTTAAGTATCCAACTTCAACTGAGGTCATGATCTCGTGGTCTATGGGTTCGAGCCCCACACTGGGCTGGGTGCTGACCGCTTGTAGGCTGGAGTCTATTTCGGATTCTGCATCTCCCTCTCTATTGTGCTCTCTCTCTCAAAAATAAATACAAGTTAAAAAATTTTTAAAAATTAGTTTATCAGAACTTCTATTTTGAGGCTGGAATTTGGGTGTGTCTGTGTCCTAAGGTCCTGGGCAGGGTGGTGGGACAGGGAGTGGGGAGTGGGGGGTGGGTCAGAGGCTTCAAGGGCCAGTGACAAGAACACCAACACTGGGGAAGACTGTGGGGGAGGATCTCTTGGCTGATAGCTTTCCCTGTTTGCCGACTGAGTGGAGAGTGTGAGGCCAGAGGAGGAGTCCTTGGGGAGGAGGCTGACACCAAGACTGAGTCCCAGTGTAGGGGTTGCCAGCCAGTCCAGGAGGTCCAAGACTATTGTCAAGATCGGGGGTGAGGGGAAGGGCATCCAGAAGGGATTGACAAGATACAACTGTGAGTCCCAGGGTCAGGGAGGTGACATTTTGTGGACACAGATACTCTATACAAAGGGTGTGGTATGACAGAGAAACAGGACCTAATACTTGAGAAATGGTGAGGTGGCAAGACTACAATGGAGTGTCCTAGACTTTAGGTAGGTGTTTCCTCTAAGTCCTGAATACCAGTGCCTTGGGGGACACAGATAGATCCCAAACCCCCTGGACATCTGAGGAGGTACGCACCAGTTAGGTACCCAACTTCTCCATGGACCTCTGGGGGTAAGCCTGGATATGCAACACAGAAAACTGAAGGTTCGGTAGAGCTGTCTGCTAAACTTGGAGCAAAGGTGGTTTCCAAACTCCAGATAGAGGGACAGGCCAATTGGCCAGCCTGTTAGCACTCCTGGAAGAATGGCAGATTCCGTCCAACAGATTCCTGAACACTCAGTGTCCACGGCGGGAGCGGACCAGATTCCAGTCTCATGGAATGGAGGGAACCCCAGTGATCCAAGTTATAATTCCAACCATTCCACAAAACAACTCCATGCCCCTTGGAATCAAGTTCTTTGAATCTGGATCTCAGTGCTGGCACCTTTAAAATGAGTTGGCCTCAATCATTTCTTTATTTCCTTCTATGACTTTTTAATTCTCTGGCCACACAAGTAGAGCGCTCATGGGCTGACCTGTCTGCTTGTGTTCCAGGCTCCACACATCACTCCTCCTCGTTTCTTTATAGATTTAAGGTGAGTCTCTCATCCTAGAACTATAAAAATGGGAAATTGCAGTTCTGTCATGAACTTACTTTATGGCTCAGGGAAAGCACAGTTAAGAAATACAGCTTTCCTGAGGAGGCAGAACCATAATACTTTGAGTGTCAGACAGACCCTGAGCCTCCATGGGCATCGGTGTCCCTGGAGATAACCTCAGCAAGTAACTGGGAGGGTCAACTGGCTATGCAAGTCATGCATCAGGTATACACTGTGTAGCATGTGGTGCACAGGGGAGAAAATGCTGATGATGGTGGCCATAACATTGCTGGGCTCTTAAGGTTAAATGGTATGAGAAAGCAAGCACAGTCACTGGAGGCACATATTTGTCCCTCTATTGAATACCTGATTTCCTAGTGGAAATCAAAGCTATGATACCCCCAAGGGAGCTGGGGAAGGATCAGCCCATGCAGATCTCAGGTGAGTCCCATCTCACTCTGTAGACAGCAGTAAGGGGCTGGATCAGGCTTCTCCTAGGAGCCAGGGCTCTGTAAGAAGATCAGGCAAGATGTTGACTCACTTTGCTCCAGTAACAAAGGCAATCCTACTGGTAAAAGAAAGAGCCTTTGGGTCCAGTCTTTTCTTGATCTCATGTGTTCTGTTGCTGGCCCCCAGAGCCTGTGTATCCTGCCTTTTTAAATTTTAAGTTAAAACCCCTTGGAGGTCAATGAGTGGTTGGGGTTGGAGGAAAAGCACCAGCAGACTGTTTGGAAAGGGCCCTGGACTTATCCTAGTTCTAATCCTGATTCTGTTGCCCATGAGTGAGCTTAGGGACCTTCAGGAAGTCACAGTCCTGTACTGAGTCACAGTTTCATCATCTGTAAAACAGAGTTCAGCCCTAAGGATGCAACCAGCTCTACATTTTCATGTTATATGAGAAATGAGGACAGAAACCATACCACACCCATCATGTTGGCCTCACAGCTCAGGGAAATCGAGACAAAAGGGCTGCGTGTCAGACATACCAGCAACAGCCTCCCAACCCCACCCCCATCTGGACAACAGGAAAGGGGCAGTTAAGGAGGTGCTCATGGGGCTAGGGTAGGGCTATTTGTCTTTTCCAAGAGGCAGCCCCTCAGCCTGAGAAAAAGCCCCCAGAAACTGGGCATTTGGGGAAAGGGAAAATAATAATGATAGATAGTTAGCATTAATTGAGCACCAGCTTCTGACAGTCATCTTTTCTATCCTTTTCTCTATACATTTCCAAAATTCATTTCCAGACATGCACCACCTCATTTCTGCTTCTTTTCTGAACATACTTGTATGGCAGTTCTCATAGCAGAGCACTGTATTCTAGTTGGGGTCTAAACAGTCTTGACCATCAGACAGTTGCCTTTCTTAACCTGGACACTCTACTCCTATTGATTTAGCCTCAAACTGTGGTTTTGTGCAATTTTATGTAACTGTTGTCTCATGTTCTTGGTGACTGTTTAGCTTTTGGCCACCTAATCAGCCCCTTCCCTGGATATTTCCTTTATCATTCCTGCAAATCAGCTTTTTCCCATCTTGTCTTTGTGATTAATTCCTGGGCTCAATATTGTAGAACCTGACATTCATCTCTGCTAAATTTCATCTTGTTGGTTCAGGTCCATTGTTCCTAGCTGTCAAGAGAGTTTGAATCTACCATATTAGCCTCCTTTGCCAACTTTGTGTGGTGGTGGTGGGGGCGGAGGGTGGAGTTGGCTGGATCAGAGCTTGGAAGGCTGGTTGCTATGGCAAATCCTGGTTTAGCTCAGTGGAGAAGGTGAGGAAAGGTTGACTGGAAAGATGGGCTTCAGGAGATAGGCCTGGCTCTTGGCTGGGATAGGATATGAAGAGGAGTTCAGCTGAAGACATCAAACATGCATGAGTAAAATTGGGTTTGGTAATTGCTTAGAAGGTGGTTCAATATGGCAGATGGGGCACATTAGCAGTAGTCCTAGGAAGGTATAATACCAGAGGCTGAGGACACTAAGGAGGCCCAGTCAGAAACTAGAAGATTAGAGGCAAGAGTCCAGAGCTCTGGTGAGAAGGAGTGCTGCCAGGGACTAGGCAGAGTATTAACTTAGACTGCTCTCCCTCCTTCCTCTCATATCCAACAAGCCACTAAGACCTATTGATTCTACCCTTCAACTATCTGCAGTTGGTCTTTCCATGCTTCTACTTCTCCAGTTTAAAAATCTCCATTTGCTGTTGCTAATTGGTCTCCTTGCATCCCCCATATGATGCTATAGGATCTTTCAAGCTTACAAGTTTGGCCATATCACTTCCTAGTTAAGCCCTTTAATGGTCCACCTTTGTCATTAGCACAAAGTAAAAACTCCTTAGCATGTGGCAAAGACCCTCTGCAATCTCGCTGTTGCTACTTTCTCAGATTCAGCTTATGCCCCATCTATCCCAAATGATGGTTAGATATCAAATCTTGCTACCCTTCCAGACTCGTGCATCCTGATCCTTCTGGCTGAATTGCCCCCTAACACTTCTTTTACTCATCTGTGAACCTGATCTTTCAACCTGATGTACCCTCCTCATGGAAGCCCTCTTGAAGCCAAATGTCCAAAGCCTGGGCTAACCAGGCAACAAGGCTAGCTGCTCTCATGACTCATGGCATCGACATATCATTCTGCATCTTATTAGACAGTTTATTTGTATATCTCCCACCCTAGACCATAAGATTCTTAAAAAGGGGCTTGAATTTTGTTTACCTCTGCATGTAATGCATGACCAAAAGGCTTTTGATGAAGTGGAAATGAATATTAAAGTTTCTAGCCATCCATTTGAGGGTTAGGACAGGGTTCCAGAATATTGGGGTCTGGAATTTAATACTGGGGTCTGTGTGCATGTGTGTAAGAGAGAGAGATTATGAAAAGTGTCAGGCTTGGGGGCCAAAAAACCAGGGTTACAATGTCTGCTACTTTATAGGTATGCATCTTTGGATACATTCATTGACGTCTCTGAGACTGAGTTTTCTCACAGTAACATGGGGATAACAGTGTCTGCTCTGAAATAATAAAAGTCACAAAAGCACCTCACCCAGCGCCTGGCATGCTGCACTCAATAAATAGCATGCACTTGGTTATCTGGGTTGTTATGCCAAGCAAATATAAGTCAACACACCAGCTGGACAGGACATCATCTTCTCTGTAGGAGTCCGATTGTTATCAAATGGCCTTTTAGTAAATTAGAACAAAGGAGGAGACAGGGATCTTAATAGCCAGACCATTAAAGGCTCATCTTGAAGTCCTCACTGGGACAGCTAGTTAAGCAGCTTGGAACACTTGGCCAAGTGGCTCAGGACTTGCTCTTCTTGGGTCTCACTCCTCACTCCTACTGACTCTTAATTTCTGTCTATAACGCTTATATTAGTACATAGAATTGACTTTCAGGTCGGGGCTTCTAAGATTTCAGCTTTTCTTCCATTAGCTGCCTTTGAAAGGTATGCCTTTCTCTAAAGATGCCCAGAGACAACTATGCTGAAATGGAGTGATGGCCCCAGCCTGGCCTTAGAGGCAGTGCCCCACCAAACCACCTCTCCGATGTTTGCAACCTGAGGAGGTGGCTGATCTCATCTCATTGGTTCAAGTTTCAAAGATAGATATTTTCTGATTTCCTATCCAGATTCTGAAGTTCACTCTCTTAAAGAATGAACATCCTCTTACATTCATTGTTTATTATGTTCATTATGGCACCCACTTATACCAAGGATCAGTAAAATTTTTCTGTAAAAGGCTACATGGTAAATATTTTAGACTTTAAGATGCCTACAGTCTGTCACATATTTTTTTTTGCAGTGCTTGAAAAATGTAAAAAAAAAAAAAAATCCAAGCTTTAGGTTGTGCAAAAATGTGTCTAAATATGGCCCCAAAGTAAACAGCCATAGTTGGCTGACCTCTGCCTACACCGTTCACTAAATAAACACTTTCATAAATGTATTTCACCATCCCTCCTACCTTTTGCTCCCTCCCTCTCTCCTCCCCTATCCATCTCTTCTTTTCCTATTGTCCCCTCCTCCTTCCCCTCTTCTTCCTCCATGTTTCTCCTTCCATTGTTGCCTCCCTCGCTCCCTTCTCCTCCCACACAACACTTACACAGCATTCACGAGGCTTTGGGTGCTGTGCTTTGGTCCAGGGATGAGTAAAACAAGACTGTCCTTCTCAAGGAGTTTTCAATATTTGAGGCGATGGAGCCTGTGAGAGTAGTCAGCAAAGTGTGCTAACAAGAATGGCAACCTGGCTGCATTGACATTAGGAGGTAGGAGTGTGGTGCCGAGTATCAGTGTGATATCTTATCTCAGGCCACCACACAGCCCATGGAGCTGAGAACACGATGAGAGGGCCAGCCTGGATGGTGGGCAGGTCCCAGGGAGATGGGATTGGGAACTGGACCTCAGAACAAGCAGGAAAAACACTTAAGCAGGGAGGTGAAGGCAAGAAAGTCAGCAACTTGTTTGAAGAATTCATAGGAAGTCAGGTGGGGTCCAGGACACTCTTGGAGACAGGATGATGCTGGATCTCAGGAGTCAGAGCTCGTTCAAATCCCAATTCTCTCAACTCAGCAGGGGGGCTCTGGGGCAGTTCTTGAAGCACCCTAAGCTTGCTCTTTTTGATTTGTGAAGTTAAAGACAACAGTGTCTCTCTTAGAGGAATGCTGGGAGGAATGTGTGAGTTAGTGAACATAACATGGCTGGCGCAGGGTTAATGATCAACAAATGTCAGCTGTTCTTACCAAGAGAAAGGAAGAAGATAGTACCGAGGAATGGCAGGAAAGGCTGCTGGCGCCAGATCACACTTGCCTTGAACTGACTTTGGACTTTAATATGTAGACAATGGGGACCCTTTAAAGATTTTAAGTCAGGGCATCAAATTCAGTCTGCTATAGGCTCTAATCTCCTTTCTGACTGAGGACATTGGAAAAACCTAAGGGGCGGGTTTGATGATTCCCAGTTCACAAAAACGACCTCTTCTTGTTCAAGGTTAACTGGTTCATGAGCAGCAGACCTAAGCCTGGTCTCCTGAACTTGAAGTTCTCTTCTCTTGCCCTCCCACACTGCTCCCTAACCAACTGACAGACGGCATCATGCCAGCCTTGCCCTGGCTCCAATTAGCAGACAAATCAGAAGTGGCTGGTGAGGCTTCAGGCTTCGCGCCTGCTGCAGTCATGTTTACTGTTCATCAGAAAAGAGAAGTGATGTGCCAGGCTGGTGAGTCAGTCCCCCACCCCCGCCCCCCAGAGGGAAGACTTAGGTGATGTGGTCTATGGGGCTTGTCCCAGAGACTGAAATTTGGATTGTCGAATATGCTTAGGAACAGAATATTTCAACAGTTTGCTGAATATGGTCCTTGTCCAAGGAGAGCTTTGGGTTCTTAAGACATTGGGGAAACAAAGCAAGGTTAGCCGGGGAGCCGGAGGCATGATTTCTGTTCCCAGCTTTGCCACCGTACGGGGAGAAAGCACATCCTGTTTTTACCTCTTGGTTTCAGTCTCCTTCTGTGTAAAATGAGGAGTTTGGGAAAATTCAGTTTAGTGGTAGGTGGTGTAACAATAAAGTTAGGGAAAAATTCAGATTTCTTCTCTTTAAACAGATCTCCAGTGGAAAGAAGTGGCTGGGGTGTGGTAAAGACTGTCGTAGAGAGTTTGTGTCTGAGCTTGGCCTTTTCCTGTAACTTGCTGTGCAACCCTGGGCTTTGCCAATCTTGTCTCTGCACCGAGTTTTCGCATCTGTGTGCCAGGCAGGTAGGGCTAGAGCACAGATCTCTAATTGATGAGCCTTGGGTTAAATCTGACTTGTGGATGAAATTTATTTGGTTTCTGGGCAAATCTCTATTTCTAATTCTCATTCATCCCTTTAGTGAGCCAACATTTAAATACTGGGAAAGTTCACATCCAGTCCTACATTCTTAAGTTCTGGAAAATTAGAAGGCTTAGCCACTCTGGGGCCCATTCATACTGAAACCACACACTAGAAGTGGGCAGCAAAGCCTGGATATTTCCTTTACTGAAACTTGTCTTTAATTCTGTCTCCAGCTCAGTCTTCTTTCTACAGCGTCAGACACACATTTCCAGATTCTTCTCTGATAGCTCCTTTGGATAAATATCTGCCACCTTAAACTCAGCATGTCCCCATTAAACCCATGCTGTTTTCCCTGCCTCTGTCTCTATTTCAACAAATGGCACCCCCCAGTTGACCAAGCCTGAAGATGGGGGGGGCATCATCTTAATGTCTCCCTGTCCCCCCAGTGACTCCACTTCTCTGATTGTGTCACTTCTTTCTAATGTCACTGTGCATATTCCAAGGTAAAACCCCTGCTGTCTCTCACCTAGACTCCCACACAGCCTCCTAACTTGGTCTCCCCTGATCCACACTACTACCTTCCAGTCTAGTCCCATCCACACACTGGAGTGTCTTGGAAAAACCCAAATCTGAACACAGCCTGAACTTTTTCAGGACCCCTAACAGACTGTGGGATAAAGTCCCAAGTCTCCAACAAGGCATATATGCTTCTGCAGGATGTGGGCCCTCTCTAAATGCAGTAGGAATGGAGGAGCCCTCCTTCTTGAAAGCCCCGCACTTCCGCAAAAGATGTGAACTGGGGCTTCCAGGCAGCAGCTAAGGGAGCTGAAGCAGCCCAACCAGTCATCAGGAGGCCCCATTAGACAAGCTCAGCTAAGGTTCCAGGAGCTTAGCCTGACTCAAATCAGTGTGAAAGCTTCTAGTCACTCTCTGTGCTGAAAGAAGAAAAGAGCCTTTTGGTGAGGGCAAGCCCCTTAAGAGTCACTTCCAGAGATAGAGCCTCTAGACATTGAGGGCATCATTATTTTCACTTGACAGCAGGAATAGAGGTCACCCCATGTCCCAGATTCCAAGACTTGCTGGTCACTGCTGTAGACTACCTGACCTTTGACTGGTTGCCCCCGATATTAGAGCCTTAAGACTGAGGATTTAGAATACTTCTTCCCACTTGTTTTCATCATTCCTACCTGGTACTGGGCCTGTAGAATTAATATCTTTAAGACAGATGAATATTTAGAAAAATAAAAGGAGAAAAAGATGAGTGAGTCCAGGAGGAAGTGAAGGGAACCCAGCAGATTTTAAGAGCCCAAAGTCTTGACATGTTCTACTTTCTCTGCTCATCCCAGCCCAAGTACATGCTCTAAGATGCTCCAAGCTGTGTTCAGTATCTGGGTTTATCCTTCCAACCTGACCCCCTCTCAGGCCAACCTTCTAGGATGCAGCCTCCTGAGACAGCTACTGTTATTCAATGGCCACCACCATTCAGTAGAGTCCATCAACATTTGCCAGTGGGAGGGTGACCTCTTCTTCTGAAGAGTGTTGGCTGGGAATGGGATTCAGCTGACATTTGTCAGTAATAGCAGATAGCCCCAGCCTCTACCTGTACAGGTGGGAAAACGGAAGGGCAAGGAAAGGAAGTGATTTGGCCAAGGAGATAATGGTGGGCATGGCTTCAGAACCGGGTATGCTGTTGTCCAGTCTATGCTCATTGCATCACACAAATAGTTTTGTTAATCAGTTCTACAAAGTAAGAGAATGCATCTCACTGATACCAACTTGCACACATGGAAGTGGGTATGGTGAGGAGGGGACTGGCACCATGGGACTTGTGTGGGAAGGAAAAAAACTATTCCAAGTAAGAGCAGAATACTTTTATTGTTTCAGTTTTAGTTTATATTTTCATTAAATCCCACTTCTTGTGTTGTTTTCATTTATTTTATGGCTCTTTACCTAATTTCTGAGGTCAAATACTTAGTGCAATTATTTTCAGATTTTCACAAAAAATAATAAGAGCATTGAAAGCTATAAAATTTCCTCTGAGCACAGCTTTAGCTACCTCCAACAGGCTTTGATCTAGAGTGTTCTTCTTTTTATAACTTCCTAGATAATATATGGTTTCTGTTTTTATTTCCTCTTTGATCTGAGGATTATTTAGCAAGTGTTTCTTTTATTTTTTAAAGTTTATTTATTTATTTTGAGAAAGAGACTAAGAGAGTGAGTGGGGGTATGAACAGAAATAGAGGAGAGAAGGAATCCTAAGCAGATGCAGAGCCCAGTGTGGGGTTCAAACTCACAGACCATGAGATCATGACCTGAGTGGAAACCAGGAGTCAGACACTTAACTGACTGAGCCACCCTGGTGTCCCTAGGTGAGCATTTCTTAATTTCAAAATAGTTGAAGTGGTTTTTTTTTTGGTTATATATATATGTATGTATATATATTTACATATATTTTGGTTATATATATGTATGTATATATATATATTTATTTATTTATTTATTTATAGTTTCTAAAATTAAATACTTCTCAATATCGCTGCCCAGACCCAGAGCAAAGAGGAGTGAGGTCCAAGGAGAAGATGAAAACTTAAAGCTGACTTCTTAACATCGGGTTGGCACCAGCCAGCTAGGGTGTTTTGGTCCTACTTCTACTGGTCTCAGGGAGGAGGAAGCAAGGATGTGGAGAACAGAACCCCCTGATGTCCTCAGTTCAGTTCTGTTCTCTGGTGTGCTTTCTAGGCTATGATCCAGAGGACTGCTTTGCCCTCTGCCCCTGTGTTAGCTCCCTTCTTGCCCAAGCCCTAGGAAGCCTCTTTCCAAATGGTTCATCCCCTCTGTAGCTACAAGTCACATCCTGCTTGTGGCTGTTTGGAGGCTGTCTGCCCTTGAGGAATGAGTTGCTGGCCCATGAAAATGTCTGTGGCCATTATCTTCTCTTCCCAGGAAAGCTGGGACCAGGGTAGACCTGCTCCCCTTCTAGCCCCTTGTCAGGGGAAGCCTTACAGACCATGACAGGTTTAGACAGGGAACCACCATTGACCTCATATCATTAGATCAACTAATACGGGCCACCCACTGTGGGAGACACTCTGCTGGGAGCTCATGTACCCCATGGGCAAGCATCATTCCCATTTGGTGGGAATGAAAATGGAATCCCAAAAGGCCATAAGCAATTTCCTCAGGTTACACTGCTGGAGATTGGGTGCAAACACAGATTTCTCTGGCTCCTGGACTTCTGCCCTCATGGTGTACTGCTCTAGTCCAATCTTGACACTCCCCGACCCTGCTCTCAGAATTTTCTGATGGGAGTACTGAGGCCCCAGGTTTCAGGCATAGTCATAATCACAAAGCTAGCGCACGACACAGCAGGCCCAAAAAAAACTGGAGTTAAACCCATCAATGAACACATGTTCACCCATCCTGTCTTCCTGATTCTCTCCTCCCTCCATTTCCCCATCACCCCTCCACATCTTCCGCATCCTCATCCCAGTCACAATGTTCCTAACTGGGAAAACTGGGAAGTGTTTGTGTGTGTATGTGGGGAGGTGGGAATTAGGGTCAGGTGGAGGGGTAGGGAATTGCAGAGGAAATGCTATTTTGGGACAGGAAGCTAACAAGAGAAGCTGACTCTTCCATGCTGAGCATTTTCCTAGCTACCCTCTTGGACCTTTGTACTGTCTGTAGTGATCTTTCTAGAACATTTACTCAATGACCAAGAATCACAGATCTTTTTTTGGAATGGGATCCCATATCATTACAATAGATCACTTAAGGACTTTTACGACCATGCTGCTGGGAACTGGGACTTTTAAAGCCAAGAAAGGTCATATGGTCTTGGAATAGAGGTCTTGCCTTTCCCTTACCTTGCAGGCTGCTCCCTCCTCTTCCCTGACTTACAGCTTCACCTCTTCCTGAATTCTCTGACTCTCACCCACCTGGGGTGGTAACTGTGTGGCTGTGGGGCAGTCATTTACACTCTCAAAGTCTTACTCTTTGCTCCACCTCAGAGTGAGTCCTTGATCCTTCTTTCCAGACTCCTTCCTCACTTCTTTCAACCTCTGTGTCTGCCCCCAGCATTGCCATCTTGGGTCAGTGGATGTGTGTCCAACATGCCATAGGTGTCAATAGGTCTTTATGAATAAAAGTGTGAACAAATGAATGAACAAAAGAATCAAAGGAATATGGCTATTGAATTGACCCTTGGTGAAAGGAGGCAAGGAGGGACGCAAACAGGGCAGAGAAATTGTTCTGTGGCTCTTCTAGCCATTTGGGGTAGGTCAGGGGTAGGGGAGGGATCCTTCCAGGTTGCCAAGACCCCTGTGCCTCAACCCTGTCCAGTCTCTTTCAGCCAGCCTTGGCTAGTTCCAGGTCTTCCTCTCGAGAGCTACAGCTTGTCTCTGAGGCCTCAGCAGCAGACCTCAAGGCAGCAATGGATGTTCACAGCCTGGTTTGTTGAACACAGCTCTGGCACTAACCTTCTTCCAGGACCCAAAGACATTTTTAGGACTTGCTGTTTGACCTCTTTCAACCCTCTTTTCTCATTCTTGAAATGGAAATAAGAATATCCATGGGTTTTGGTAGGTAAGGATTGCAAAGTATTAGCAGAGTCTCCAGTGCCCATATAGTTCTTTCTTCCCTTTCATCGTCTATTTTCAGAGTAACATCTCTGGTTTCAGGCCTTGCCTGAGCCTCAGCATTGGCTTCCTTCCCCCACCCCTGGGGCTGCTGGGTCTTAGTCCATGGCTTCCAAGACCAACCAGAAGGCTCCCACAGCCTTGGACACCCATTCTGGGACTTGCTTATCTTGTCCTGAACTCTGCCCTGTCCTGAACAATGAAGACTGAATATCTGGCTGGGCCTGGAGATGCCTCCTGAGACCACCCCAGAGCCAGCCATGTCTGTCTTCTCTACACATGCCCAGTGTTTGAAGTTTGTGTCTTCAACACATGGTAATTACCAAAGTTATTCATCGCAGTGCCAGCATGTGTGTGTGTGCGTGCGTGTACGTGCGTGTGTGTGTGTGTGTGTGTGTGTGTGTGTGTTGCTACTGTAGTTTCTTCAGCTAGACCAGTGGTTCTCAACCTGACTACATAATCAAATCTCTTAGGCTTTTTTAAAATGCTGGTATCCAGGCCCATCCCCAAAGACACAGATATATCTCATCTGGAGCAGACCCTGGGCATTGGGACTTTTAAACAACACCTCCAGGTCCAGCTGGGGTCGAGAAGGACTGATGTGGGCTTCCAGGAGTCAGGGGCACAGCTTTATCCATTTCTGCCTCCTCTGAGGTGGCTCGGTTAGTAGCAAGTGCATATCAGTTGAGCAGGAATCACCTCTCTGGGCCCTTTGCCTGACCACCTCCATCCCTCCTGCCTGTATCAGGGGCTGCACATCTCTCTCATTACACTGTGTTTGATTTCCTGTTTACTCGCCTGCTGCTCTCAAAAGATAATGCCTACCTTAGGGCAGGATCCAGACTTTCATCTTTGGATCCTTTGTCAAAGCTTTCACACATCAGGATGTATCAGCACCACATGGGTCTAGGGACATCTTATCCCTTCCTTACAGTCTTCTTGATTGTTAATGAAGCCCCTCCTTCTAAATACTGTCTCTCTGCTTCTGGAAACGACTCTCAAGCCTCATCATCCCTGTATTAGTCATCTCTTGCTGTGTAACGGATTACCCCACAGTTTAGCAGCTTAAAACAACCGATTATTACTGCACATGGTCTCTGCAGGTCAGAATTGGGAGCAGCTTTGCTGGCTGGTTCTTGCTCGAGTTCTGTGAGGCTGCTGTCAGGACGTGAGCTGGGGCTGCAGTGTCTGAAGGCTTGGCTGCGTGGAGCTGGAGAATCTACTTCAAGCTCCTCCCGTGACTGTTGGTAGGAAGCTTCAGCTCCTACCACTGAGGCCTTCTCATTAGGCTGCTCATGACCTGGCCTTCCAGAGAGCAACTGATCCACAGACAAAGGACATAAGCAAGTGGGAGGGTCAACCAGGCTAGCAGCCAGTCATAACATCACTTCCTCCATGGGCTGCCTAGAACAACTCCGGTGCAGTGTGGGTAGAAGTGTACAAGGAGGCGGGGGTCCTGGCAGGTCATTCTCAAGGGTGACTACCACACCTGCCACGTGGAAAGCTGGCCTGAGATTCCAAAGAGGGGGACCTGTGCTTGTCTCCACCTGTCACAACCATCCCCTGATATATGGATACATAAATCCATATATTACCTCCTATGTGCAGGGATGGTGCAAAAGGGGAATTGTATCCTGGCTTCTTTTTGATCTTTTATGAAAAGCTAACAGAATCATGCTCCCCTGGCTCTCAGTCCCAAGTTCTATAAAAACACCCGAAATTTTTGAAGAAAAACTTGTAAACTGAGACCCAGGAGTAAATCAGAAGTTTCAAATGTCTCTGGAGTGTGAACTTATTATTTATGGCCATGCTATTTCAGTAAGACAATAGGCATCGACTGAAGGAGAGACAGAGGAACACTTGGGCTCTGAAAAGGAAGGGGGTAGGTTGGTGGAGACCCACCCTCCTGGGCTGACTCTAAGACACAGCGTGACAGATGTCAAGGCTAACCCTGTGATCAACCAGAGCTGACCCCCCACCCCCCACCCCCACCCCCAGGGAGGCAGCAGGTGTGCTGGGCAGAGGGGGAGGAATGAACGCCAAACCCAGTCTGATCTGGTCTGTTCTACTTCTGCTTTTCACCTGCTATGTGTCCCCATGCGGTTTTTCTTATCTGGGACCTCAGTTTCCCAATCTATAAAATGAGAAGGTTAGACTCTTATATTATTTAGACTTTTTTAAAGTGGTACCTACATTTTCCAAACTAAATCTTATAGTCAAGGAGGCAAATACAGGACTAACCTAATTACAATGTAAAGCACATAAAATTGTAACAGCTACTTAGTATGTTCTTAATATTCTTAAATGCTTTGTACACCTGAAATCATTTAATCCCCACAGTGGCCCTGTGAATTAGTTATTATTTTTTTTTAAATCATCATCCCACTTTAAGAGGAGGAAGCTGAAGTCCAGAGAGGTGAAATAACCTGCCTGAGGTCACACAGCTTAGACCCCTGTAAGGAGGCCCGGGGCCTTGTTCTTGGTTCTCCACTGAACAAACAGAAGCACAATTGCTCTGGGAGAAGTTAGGGAGGATACTGGAAGCCCCCCGCCTGAGTCCCTTCCCTCTCCCTCTTTTTCCAGTGAACAACTCCCCCCCCCCCACACACACAGAACAAGAACAGACACAGATTCCTAGCATCTACACAGCTTTTCCTTCAGCTCTGACACTTGGTGAGTTTTGACCATATTTCTCCAAGTGGGCCCTGCAGACAGCTGCATCCCGACTATCTGTGATGAATGTTAAAATGCAGATTTCCAGGCCACTTTCTATGTCCACAAGATGAGTCTCTGGGTGGAGCCCCAGAATCTCCATGGTAATAAGCACATAATCGGGTCTCAGGCTCGCAGGTGAGGAAGAACTGGTGCATCATGAGCAGAGATGGGCAGCTCCACCACAGCTTTTTGCTTAGGACGGACTAGAGTTAGCACTTTCCTTAAGAAGGGGGGAGACCAGGGTCTAATAGCTCAGTCAGGGCGGTCTTGCCTAATTGGGTCTCCCCACACAGGAACTGTTAGACCATCTGTCACACCTCACCTCACCTCAGGCCACTGAACCAGGTCGTGGCAACCCACTGTGCAAGCAACTTCGCCTGCCCCCGAGCAAAGCCTGGGGCTTGGTCATTGTGACATTCCAGGCCACAATTAATCACCACATCTGCGAACACACCGGGTGACTCAAGAACATTTTTATGCTTCAGAGAGAAAACAATCTTCATTACTGTTCAGCATGGTCTCAAAATCAGAGAAACAAATGGTGTTCAACATTCATGTGTTAATTATTATTATTCCCTGAGATTGTTACCACCCAAGTGCTGATTACAAACTTGACTGCAGAGAGCAACTTTGTAGTGGGAAATCTGGCTTCTTATGGTCTCTCCAGGGGCCTTTTGGTTGTTAGATCTTAGATTGATAAAGGTATTTTAGTGGCAGGGCAACCATGTCATGCTTATGACTATAGAAACACTGTCTACGCAGAAAAGAATGGTCAAGGAGACTGGGCAGAAAGACGGAGAGTGGGGAGGCCTTACATCAGTCCTGGGTTCATCCTGGGATGTCTCTTCTGCTATTGCATCATAGACACACCACGCGCTAGCATTTTCTCAGGAAGTGACACCTCTGGCGATTTTTGGGTTACCTGGGCGGTTCTGTTCATTACTGTGCCCAAGTGTGTTCAGCACACAATCCTGCTGGAGGGACAGTTTGGTCCTTGGCCGCTAGAGAGAGGCAATGAGTCCACATTCCAGTGAATTTCCTCCTGCGTGGTTGGATGGAAGAGCCTATAGGCCCCTGAGAAAGGGCCCTGACAGTTGGAGGAGAAAGTGAGGGCTCCCAAAGCTTGGGCTTAATTTGCTTCATATCACTGTGCCTTGAGGCCTCATTTGCATCCCTGTTTTGGAATCCTGAGACAGCAGGGAGTTCTGTTTCCAGGAGGCTGCTCCTCCCCTAGGAAGACATTACAAGGAGTCTTTGAGAATTAAAGTCCGGGCCCTGGGTTTAAGCCTAAGGAACTGAGAAGGCAGAGGATTCTTGCTCCATGCTTTTGGGTGGCTGGAATAATGGTGAGCTACTTTTTAAAAACCATCTAGAAGCAGAAGAGTCAAAGAGAAGGTGCAGAGTTGGCACACGGCCTATGTCAGCCAGGAGTCTGAATAATAATAATAATAATAATAATAATAATAAATAATCTCATAAAGGCAGCTCACACTGACATGCTCCCTGTGGGCCAGGCACCGCCAGACAGGCACATTGCACAGAAGAGGGGCCTGTGGCTTAACATCGATATGGTCTCATGGCCGAGTCTCGGGCCCCAGGCCTGGCTGAGTCCATATAACATTGTCTTCTAGGCAGACAGGCAGAATCGAATGAATCCTCAAGCCCTGCACATGAGGTGGGAGGTAAGGAGGCCACTGACTAATGAGCGCTGCCATTCCAAACCAGAATAATTGACAACACTCCCAGCTGAGTGTGGCCCATGAGGACACCGGTGCAGTAGCCATGGTGACTTGCGAGGCAGGGAAGCCTAGTTCTACTGTGGCTCAGGGAACAATGGCCCCACTGGACCTCCGGCATCCCAGACACCAAAGGAGACATACAACCAATGCATCAGCCTCTCCGAGTGGAATGCACAGGGGTACCTTCCAGGACCTGACTCCCACGAGGGCAATGCTAAGAGGGTGGCAGAGATGGGCGAGGGTGCTGCACCAGACTGTCAGAGACGGATGGGTCTTTGAGAATCTTCCAGCCTAATCTCCTCCCGACACAGGCGGAGAAACATGAGTCTGGGAAGGGAAGGAAGCCCTCCCGTCACAGATCTGTTGACAGGACCCCAGCTTTCCTGCCCTCAGTGCCTTAGCTTCCTCCCTGCACCTCGCACCTCACAAAGCCTGGATCTCATTCCAGCTCTTCAGAAACCTGCCCCGTGGCCTCTGAAGACACCTGGCCAGAAAGAACCAAGGCCACTGCCCCGGGTTGGCCCAGCAGGCAGGCCCCTTCTCTGGTGCCTATTGGCACCATGGGCTGCACTTTTAGGCCGGAACTAGGGCGCCCTCTGCTAGGCGGCCTAGGCCTGACCCGCGGGAAGGGGGAAGTAACAGATGGGCCTCTGAGTAAAGCCCGCTGCCTGGATTGGGATCTGGAGGCTAGTACAGGTAAGCATCCTTGTAAGCAGGGTCAGTGATGGCAAAATTGTGACCTGAACTGCCTGTTTCTCCGTCCCCCTGCTCCTTTCTGTCACTGTGGTGTCTGCCAGGCAGCCTGTGCCCTCTGCCCAGGCCCTAAAGCTCCTTTCCATTTCCTTTGTTTCCTCCCCTCCCCCATTCTGGGTCCTGCTATATGCCATTTACTCTGAAAGGGCAGATAGAATATTTCCCTTCTGTCCTGAAACTAGGTCTTACCCCGGCACAGCGACATGGGGGTGGAGGCCCCTCCGTTCTCCTTGTGGGGCGAGGCCCATGGGTGCCTTTGGGGAGTTACCAGTTTGCCAATAGTTCTAACCTTGGTTAGAATCCTGCCCCTTTATTAGTTCTTTCACTCTGATGAATATACTGACCTTTTTGACCCTCTGTTTCCTCATCTGGAAAAGGGGATGATAATTCCCATCTCCCAGAGTTGCCTTGGATATTAAGTGAGATGATACAGCAGCGTTTCCATTGTAGGACTCGGTAGCAATTCATGTCTTTCATAAAGATCTTCGGTTTTTTCATCTGTGAGACAGGAATTCCTATCTGCCCCATGAGATTGTAGCCCGGAGCACTGTGCTTTGGAAATCAGAGAGTGCTACCCAAATCCAAGTGTTACTTTTTATCAGATGTGCTGTGAATCCCGGCAAGAGCAGACACACCAGAGGGCCAGCGTTAGTGGGGACACCAAGGTTCAAACCAGGTTGCAGACAGAAGGAATGATCTACACAGCAAGTGAGGTGATGGCAAGTGTCCGGACACCCCAGCCTCAAGCTGGGCCTGGGGCTTCTCTTTGCAGATCCTTTTTCTCGTAAGGAAAATAAATGGGGTTTTGAGGCTCACTGTGGGTCAAATTGTAGCTCTGGACTTAGAGCATCTGTGATTTGGGGCAAGTATGAGGCTTCCCTGAGCCTTTGTTTCTTTATTTCTGAAGTGGGGATAATAAAACTTCCTGCTGAGGGTTGTTAAGAGGTACAAAGTATCGTGACATGTATATATCCCTGGCACATGGTGAGCATCCTAGCAGGTGCTCCTTCCCTGCTCAGCACTGAATCACGGACTTACACTTCTCCCTCATTATAAATACTCCCAGAGCCATCCAGTTCTGTGCGTGCCCCCTATATTAACTTTGCCAAGCAGGCCTCTGGTCAGCGCCTGCATGCCTCCAGGGACGGGGAGCTCACCACTGGGCAGTCAGACGGTAAGTTCCTACCGTGATGCCATGAATTCTGTCTTTGCAGGATTCCCGCCTACTGGTGCAGTCTCAGGAGCTTCTTTAATCTTTCTTCCCCTAAATCAACTGTTCAGTGGCCCCTGAGCCTTCTCATCCCCGTTAGCCAAATCCTCACATGGATCAGCCTCACACTTCATACCCAGGGCCACTGCTGAGCTTGTTGGCAGTACCTCGGTGGGCTCAAGGCCATCAGGCTGGGTTCAAGGATTTCTCTTGCTGCCTTCTTCTTCGGCTTGTCCTCTGCCCTGCTAATTCAGCTGCCCTGGCTGATCCCTTCTCCAAGAGCTCTATCCTTGGGCATGTCCTGGAACAGATCATTGCTGGGCACCTCTCATTGTTGACCCCATTTCTTGCTTTCCCAGAACACTTTCAAGGTAAGTATAACCATTCCCATTCCACGGATGAGGGAATGAAGCTCAGAGACAGATACTGACTTGCCCAAGGTCAAAAGCCAACAAAGGATGGAATCAGGAGCGGAAGATGACTCAGGATGAAGGAACCCATTGTTCCTGCGGGTGTGATAGCAACGGGAATTCAGGTAGTACATACGAGGCAGCTCTTACTGTTATTGTTTCCACGTGTTCTAGGGGAGGGTAAAAGCAGCGGCAGGCCTGCTTTGCTGAGGGGCCCCAGAGTTCAGGAGCTGCTCTCTAGCCCCAGAGACCCAGCAGCTTCGACAGCTAGAAGGGCAGTGCTGGGTATCAGCTTGCTGTGGGCACCTGGCTAAGCCGGGCCTCGCTCTGCTCCCAAGAAGGACAGCCTGAGTTGAATTCCCTCCGCCTCCATCCGCCTGCTCCATGTCTTTGTCCTGGCCGGAAGCGAGTCCAGCTGAGAGTATAGACGGTGCACAGAGTCCAGCATCTCCTTTGGAAACTCAGTTTCAGGGGACACGAAAGGCAGGTCCCATGGCCAGCCTCACTGAGCTGACACCGATAGCCAGAGCCTCTTCTGCGCTCCCCACACCCCAAACCTGTCATTCCTGCCTCCGTGCCCTATTCTTGCCCTTCTCTCTACTTGGGTGCCTTCTTGTCTCCCGTCCTACATAGGGCTATCCTCAGCTATGCACAGATATAAAGAGGATGTGTGGTGGGGTTGCACCAGCGTGGCCAGGCCGGCCTGCACGTCCTGGGGTCCCCGTCCCTGCACATTGCTGGTCCAGGTGGCCTCCAGAGTGATTCTCATGGCACTTATGAGTGGCAGAGGTGAAGCAGCAGCCACATGTAGCTCATACTTTGTCACTTAGCTGCTGGCTCACCTGGTTGGTGGCCTGTCCTGCCACTGTCCCCCCAGCCCCTGCAAACCTCTCCAGTCTCCCCTCTGCAGAGAGGACTATGCACACAGACCACCCCCGGTGCCACTCTCCTTCTCCAGCTCCTTTGTTCTTCTCACTTCGACTCCCCTCGGCATCCCCCCAGGGCTGGGTCTGACATATTCAGGCTCCACTGCTTCTTCTTTGGGGCCTTCTCTCCACTTGTTTCTCTGGCACATTCTAGACTGAATCTGTGCCAAGCACAGAATGGGCACCTAATGAAAAACAGGGCCAGGCTGTCCTCCACTCCGGACCAGGTCTGTCCTGGTTGCATGAGGGCCCTATGGGAGCAGCAAATGGTCAGCACTGCAGGTAGGGCTTCGAGGTCTTGCTTGCACAGCGTCCTCGAGTGACCTAGGTGTGCCCACCCCTCCCCTCTCCATCAGTCTGCACCTTCCTGCTGTGGTCGGTTCTGTGGCCATGTCTGCCGGGAAGGTCAGTTCTGACATCCGTGCTGGAAGCTTTGTGTGAATACCTCATGGTGGACACATCTGTTCCCTAATCAAAACACAGGCAGGTTTCTCATGCTGAGCCCTAATTTGTTGAACTCGGTGAATAATTGAGACAGATTATCTCCGTTTTCCAGCTAGACAATTTGTCACTTACTCTTTCAGGAGTGATGCTGGGCTGGCTCAAGGTGTGGATGCCACCACCCACCCCTGTAGGAGAGGGCCAGGCGGCCTCCTTCTTGCCTCCCCCTGGGATTGAATCTTTGGAGAGTGCAGTTGGGTACCTTGCACAAGAATAAAGGCAGATTCTTATTCTTCAGTGGATGTGTATGCCAGGGAGGAGGTGTGGGCAGTGGGGTGTGCTGTCTGGTGGGCAGATCCAGGAAAAGAGGCTTACTCACCTGATTTTGGAGGAAGGCCAAATTCAGGGTCCTGACCCCATCCAAGGGCCAAGAAACTGCTAGAGTCCCTAAGCTCCAGACTGGACTCTCAGAAGTAGCCAGGATCACAGGGGCTCTGGCTCCAAATCAGTTGCAGAACTAGAAACCCAATCAACTTTGGGCCGGGAGCCAAGGCCAGGGTGCAGATGTGCTCAAGTGGGTGAGAACAGACCAGGAGTGTGCTGTTGGGTGTCCCACTTTACCAAAACCTCATTTCCAACAACCAAACAAAAAGAATGCACTTGAGTAAGGAGGTCCTGTGAATGACAGCCTTCATCAGGAGTGTCTCCTTAAAGAACGCCCTGTCAGACAGGCCCAATATCTCCGGGTCCCAGAGCTGGATTTGTGCACTGATTTTCGGGACAGATGTGTAGAATGAAGTGCACCTGTTATTCAGGGCCAAAGGAGGCTCTGTGGGGTGGGGGAAAGAACCAGATGGGGAGTCAGGCGGCTGGCTCTGCCCCGCCCTCCCTCCACTGGGCGACGCAGGCAAATCATAGTCCCTCCACAGGCCTCAGTCTCCCAACAGCCAGAGGAAAAAGCTGGATTAGGTTGTCTCTGAGGACACATCCAGCTTTGGCATTTTCCGCAGAAACAGAAAGAAGGAGGACAGATGTTCCTCGATGGCCTTCTGTGTGCTGGGTGCTTGCTTATTTCACATCCTATTTCGGGACTCCAGGAGGGAAGTAGTTTTATAACCCGCGGACCAAGCAGCCAACACTCAAACAGAAAGTGGCTCTGCCACTGAGAAGGAGATGGCAGGGGGCAATTGTAACCCAGGCCTGGCTGACCCCACGTGGGTGTCATTTCCCACCGTGATTCTCCAGGATGAGGGGTACGGGGGACAGCCAGGGAGGCTTGCTGTGTCACTGCTGTTTCAGACCCCCACAAAGCTGGGGCCACTGCCCGGGCCTCCCATGAGGGAAAGAGAGGCCAATTTATTGAATTAACACCCCACCAGGCCCCTGGAGACTTCCCTCCAGCCACAGCTGCGGCCCACTGGGAAGCATCAGTGACCCTGATAACATCGGAGTTGCTCCAACACAAAGCTTTGAGGAATTCATTTTCTACACTTATAAATAAGTCAATAAGAAAGATGTTCGACATAATTTCCCCAGAGAATGGATGGAAGAAAAAGCATGAATTGGAAACTCCTATTATCTTCTGTTGTCTTGTCTCTGATGACAGATAACAGCTAGTGGTGAGGAGGGCTGGCCAAGGGGGTGGGGAGAATAATGTTTGGATAAAGATTGCCTTTCAAATGTGTCATCATGCATCTGACCCAAAAAAAAAAAAAAAAGAAAGGAAAGAAAGAAAAGAAAAGAAGGAAGAAAAAGAAAAGAAAAAAGAAAAGCAGAAAAGACAAGGCCAGCTGTACACCTCCAGGCCTTGCTCCCACCCACATCTGCCCAAGCTGCAGCCCCTGACACTATGAGAGACTGTTGCTAAATTGCCCCTTTCATTTCTGCCTCCCCACCCCTGCCTTTGCTTTCAGAAAGCTGATTAATTGGTCCCATACCAGTGGCTCCTCCTGAAGGTCTTAATTAAGGAAGAAAGTGCTACCTTGTAGTTCCTTAGGGATCGATCGCCCAGGGGAAGTCTTTTCTTCCTGTTGTTCTGGGGATGGGGAGAAGGGAAGACAGCTTTGAATCAATGAGATTAAAATACTGGAGATGGAGAGAGGAGGGTCAGTGCTTCAGAGAGCCTCCACAACCTGGGGGACACCCCAGAGGAAAGGATAATCAAGAGAGAGTCTGGTTAGAAGCTTCTGGCCAGCTGGTTGAGTCAAACTGGCCCAAGACTCTCCAAGAGGGGAAGGAACATGGTGGCGGGGGGGGGGGGGACATCTGGGGATTGGGCTGAACTTTGAAGATTCAGTTTAAAGAAGATGGTAAGAAGCACAGCAGTCGTTTTGAGCTCTGACTTCTCAGTAGAAGCATCTGGGGAGCTTTTAATAAATAGTAATTCCTGAGCCCCACCCAAATACAGTCCAACCAGTCTCAAAGCCATTATACCCAAACACTGATGCATTTTTACATTATTTATATTAATTATTTTTGAGAGAGAGAGAGGGTGAGCAGGGGAGCGGGGCAGAGGGAGGGAGAGAGACTCTTAAGGAGGCTCCACACTCAGCACAGAGCCTGATGTGGGGATCAATCTCACGGTCTTGGGATCCTGACCTGGGTTGAACTCAAGAGTCAGACGTTCAACCAACAGAGCTACCATGCACCCTCCCTCCCCAACACTGATGCATTTAAAAAGATCCCTGGATGATTCTGTGGTGCATGGAGGTCTGGAACACTGGTCCCAAAGGTGCTATTAATCCCCTTCTCTTCTCCAAGTGTGCTCTGCAGACCAGCAACACACATCAGCATCTCCCTGGGGTTTGTCAGAATCTCAGATCCCACTCCAGACCTACTGATGTGAAATCTGAAAGAATCCCAAGTGTTTTAGATGCACCTCAAAGTCTGGGAAGCAGTGGTTATATGACAGAGTGTTCTGGGCTGTTCTCTGACACCAGAATCAAGACAAGTTAGTTGACTTCTCTGAGGCTATTCTACTTTATGTAAAATGAGAATGGTGGCACATCAATGGCAGGGCTGTCAGGAGGAGATAGTGTCATTTCTGAAAGCACTAACATAGTGCCCAGCGCAAGGCAACTTCTCAGTAGATGCCAGTTCCTTCCCCCTCTAACTGAAGATTAAGTGAAGTTAGTCATGCAAGGCATTTGAAGGGCGCTTGCATTCAGTAGGTGCTTAATAAACACAAGCCATTATTATTTCATCAAAGACTTCCTAGGTGGACAGAGGGAACCTTTGCATTCCTCTGGCTTGCTACCCATCCATCTCTTCTGACTCTGAGTGTTGCATTTTATTTATTTACTTATTTTTGAGAGAGAGAGAGAGGGCACATGCACGTGTGAGCGAGTATGAGTGGGGGAGGAGCAAAAAGAGAGGGAGAGAAAGAATCTTAAGTAGGCTGCATGCCAAATCTTATAAGGGAGATCATGACCTGAGCTGAAATCAAGAGTACAACACTTAACCTGCTGAGCCACCCAGGTGCTGCCAGAGTGTTACATTCTCTTTTTAAATGTTTATTTATTCTTAAAAGAAAGGGAGAAAGACCATGAGCAGGGGAAAGGCAGAGAAAGGGAGACCCAGAATGGAAGTGGGCTCCTGGCTCTGAGCTGTCAGCACAGAGCCTGATGTAAGGCTCGAACTCATGAACTGCGAGATTATGACCTGAGCTAAAGTCGGGAACTTCACCAACTAAGCCCCCCAGATGCCCAGAGTGTTGCATTCTAATCAGGTATTTTTATAGGTCTCTCTATCCCACAGGATCGTATTATCTACTGGGTCTTAATTCAGCTCATCCCCCTGGACCTACTACAAAGCAAGAAAATATGCATTCAATCAATGTGAAGATCACAAAGGTTTCTTTGACTGGTGAGTAAAGGGGCCAGGTGATCAGTGTACCTATGGTTCCTGAGTCCTTTCACCAACAATTTCTTGGCCCTTGTGAAGATCCTGCCACTGAAGAAAGAAGGAGAGTCTTTCAGGATCCATGTGTGAGAACAAACTAACAAATATGTCATGGAATTTTCTGGGTGTTGGACCACTTTCAATGCACAAAACTAAGTGCTTTGCAGACCTAATTAGACTGGGAGCTTCTAGAGAAAGAACACTAACTCTGGACTCATTTTTGGACTTCTTTCATTCCCAGCATGATCTGGATATTTAAAAAAATGAGGGTCAGTCCCTTCTGCTGTCAGACCCCATGGCAAGTGAGGGGGAGGCTTATCAGCTGGAGGTGATGGCCTCCTAACATGGTCACCCAGAGCTGCACAGACAGTGCCAGGCCTTTTAATGAGACCATCTAATTGGCGTGAACAGAGATGAGTGTACAGGTCACGCTTGCTGTGCGCAGGGGCTCAGACAGGAGCCTGAGGCCTCTGGGAGCCCACTAAGTGCTTTGCTCTGGAAGACTGTGTGGCTACCAGAGCCAGGAGAAAGAGGGTTGTAGCTAGGAACTTGAGAGAAAGTTCACAGCCCTCCCTAAAAGCCAGAGACAGGCCAGCTTCCAGGGCACCAGGACCAACCTAGTGGGGAGAAAGGTGTTGGGAAGCGTCTCTTACAGCTCTCTGGAAGTCATTCATTTTTGTTAAATTATGCATTTATTTAGTCAATAAGGTTTTTCTGAGTCCCTATTCTGTGTTAGGTATGTCAAGTGCTTTTCTGTCCTGTGTTCCATTTGATTTTATTTAATTAGATGAGAAGTCTCGGAGTCAAGTACCATCTTCCCACTTTACCTACAGGCAAACAGAGGCTTATAAAAGCTAAATGACAGCCTCAAATCACACAGCAAGGCAGGATTTGAAATGCCTACTGTCGGCATCGTGCTGTGATGAGTAGGAGTCCAGTGGTGACCTCCTGGCCTTTAGAACATACATTCCAGAACAGCCTAGGACATGGGTGACAGAACCAGGTGCCACTGAGAAGGAGGAGGCTTTGTTTTAGGCAATGTTGGGCTGTATAAAGATGGACGGGGCCAGTGGGTAGGAGCACACCAGATCCAAGCTACCTTCTCTGTGCCAACCCCACATCTTGAGCAGACAGGGACCCTGGCAAAAAGAGAACTCAGGCATCAAACACATGGTCCCAGTCCTCTCTGTCTCTAGAGCGATGTTTGACTTTGAAGAGGTCAGCTCTCGCCATCTGGGGTTAGGACCAGATGGCTGCCAGGTCTTTGAGAACTAGGTTGGCCTGATTCTTTGAGCTGAGGGGCTGCCGTGTCCCTGGAGTTGCTGCTCAAAACTGGAAGTTTCAGGGAAGCCAATGGTAAAAAACTTCCTCACTGCACCTTTGGTAGCACATGCACACACACACACACACACACACACACACACACACACACACCTCCAGTCTGGCCATGTGGCCACAGTCTTATCATGCAGACTTTGAGGGGAGTCCTTTCTCTGCCTTTCCCCCAAGCCCAGCTTCTTCTGTGACCTGGGGGTGCCAGTAGCCTCTCACAAGTTGCCAGTGGTGGGGTGCTGGAGGTGGTGATGCCTTTCCCTGCCTGTCCCACAAATGGGACCAGTCTCATGGCATGACCAGCCCCTTACCTTCCTCTTAGCCCCATTCTTGGTGTTCCACGGGCCACGTGGAGGGGACAAAAGTGTCACTGTGGAAGAGATACCCAACAGGAGGATGTATGGAAGGGGCTGACCCTGTCAAGTCCTATCGTATTTGTCCACTGCTTCCCCCCTGCCCCCATTCCCTTCCTGCTCCACAGGAGGTGGGTCTATGCCCATTGCTGAAAGGAGGTAGGGAAGCCAGAGCCACACACAGCCTATCCTTCAGTTGGTGTGTGGGGGTGAGGTTGAGTTTACCAAGATGGGGCATCCATATTTCCCCAGCAAGTGCGTGGTGCCCCACCAGCCTAATCCACGAGGCAAGGGACACTTGCCGATTCATTCAGCACATTTTCCTAAAGCATCTCCTATATGTCAGGCCCTGTGCTAGGCTCTGGGAATGTGGCAAAGAAAATGATTCACATGATCCCTGCTCACAACACTTGTAATCATGTGCTAGAAAATGGTAGTAAAGGAATAATGACACAAATCATTATAAAATCAAAATCACAGGAAAGGCTGTGAATGACTTCATGTGCCAGCCCTTGCCCTTCCTTGTCCCTCCAGGACCGAGTCTGAACAGCAGCTACAGATGGGCCAGTGAAGGATGTTGGAGGAGAAATCCAGCCCTGAGTCTGCTTTCACTTCTGGCTCTTGGACAGTGGAGCAAATGAGTAAAGAGGGAAAGGAGGAAGATGCCATCAAAAGGTGGCTTGCAGCCTGAAGATGCCAGGGCAGGGGAGGGGTGAAACCATACCCCATCAATTCCACCTTTTCCACGTCACTGATGTCAGTCCCCTCCATCCTGCCTCAGCTCAGACCCTCATCACCTTTCCTCCAAATGGCTGTGGCAGTCCCCTGTCCCCCATCACCCACAACACAGCCTCCATAGTGGTCAGCAGAGAATCTGTCTGCCTAGGGCAGAGCTTCTCAACCTTGGCACTAGTGACATTTTAGACTGGACAACTCTTTGTTTTTTGGAGATGTCCTGCATATTGTAGATGTTTAGCAGCATCTCCATGAGAGGTTACAACCAGAATTGTGTGCAAAGATTGCCAAATGCTTCTTGGGAGGCAAGATCTGGGTGAGAACCACTGGCTTAAAGATACCATGTCCTTGAACTTGACATTTGAGATTCTCCACCATATGATTATAAACTGTCTTTTAGTGCTATCTTTCTTTGTCTTTCTCCTCACACCCTAAAATATAGCCACAACCAAGTATACAAACTTTCCTGACAGTGCTCTGACCTTTCCTCTTTGCCTTTGGCCACACTGTTCCCTCTGCTTGGGATGTCCTTCTCCTTCTCTGTCTACTGAAGAAAACCTACATGATTCAGATCAAACTCCACTGCTGAGAAGCTTCTCCAGATAACGTGGATTCCAGTGTTCTCATCTGCTGAATCAGAACAAAAAGTCTGTTCCATGAGTTGCACAGAATCACAAAGTGTCAGGGCTACAAGAGACTGGGCAATCACCAATGTCTGCTTTCAGAGGCAGAGGGAGGTGTGGTGAAGGGAAGTGTCTTGCCGGAAGTCCCACATCCAGTCTGAGACTAAGCTGGGCTTAGAACTTGGGGCTGTAAAGTCCTAGGGCAATATTCTAAGCCTGTGTGCCAGCTTTTGCAAATGAAGGCAGTATCCAATTAACAGGAAAGTTAGCTCTGTGGCTCTGAGGACACAAAATGCTGTCCTCTGTAAAACGTGAGGCTAAATCAGATGCTCTCCATAGGTCATTCTATGTGCTCTGCACCATTATGAGTCTATTTTTTTTTCAGAAAAGATTTTCATACCAAATGCAAGGTATTCTCATTATTAATACTTCCCCAATCCATCCCACTGTGTTGAAACTGAACCCCAGAGCTAACTCCTGAGGTTAACACAACAGTTTTGCCACTCATCATAATGACGCTTTGCATCACGCCTTTGCATTGCTCCCCAGCAACATTCTTCAAATTCAAACATGAACCAGAAATGACAAATGATTCTTGTAATACGCTCTTTGACACAAATCATTTCTGATTGCTTGGGACCCCGGACAACCTTGAGCATACAGAATCAAAAGGAGAGGGAGATGTCTTGGAAAATGAACAGCTTTGACTTCTTGCCGATGAGAACCCTCTGCACATGAGGCAGCAGCGGTCTGTACTGATTGGCAGATGGGTCACTTTTAAAATGAGGCACATCTGTCGGGGATGGGTCCGTGGAGTGATATGTCTCATCTTCCTACATCCTAAGCAACCATCGAAGTGTCTGCTGATGCTGGTAAGAAGACAGACGTTCACACGTAAGGGCTCACTATTTGTGAAGCCCTTGTATACATGATGTCTTATCCATCCTTCCAGTGAGCTTAGATATTTATTGTTCTCCCCCCTCTACAAAGGAGGGAAGGGACACTCAGGGAATTCCAACAACTTTGCCAAAGGACTCAACGTGTTATGTTAGATCTAGACTATGGTTCCCGTGTACCTCGGGGCAACTCTAAGGCAAAATGTCCTCCTCTCACAGCACTTTTATCACCTGGCCTCATCTTCTGTGGATTGCAGAGGAAAGCTTGGGGTTGGGGGCATACACTGATGTGATATAGGCTTGTCTGGGAGTTGGTGGCAGTGGACAGGGTGATCATAAATATTCCTCGTGGTTCAAATGTACTGAGTGTGACAGAAGGCCGGTCAAGTGCTTTGCAAGAATTATTTCTTTTCAGCTGCAGGAGCTCTAGGAGATAAACACTAGGATTGAGGAAACAGACACTCAGAGTAGTTAAGTAACTTGATCAAGGGAGACCTGGAATGAATAAATAGGGGACTGAGACAGGGATGAGGGGGTGTCCACCAAGGATGTGTGCCCCCTTCCAAATTGTGAAGCTGTTGCTGAGAAATGGTTGCCTGGCCAAGAATGGCATCTCTCCTATGACAGATGAGGCCGCATTGACCAGTTCTCAGCAATGCATATGTGAAAATAAAGATGTCACTTCCTGGTAGAAGTGTTACAAAATGGGTGTGGCTTCTCTCTCTCTCTTTCTCCTCCTGCCAGTGGAATTAATCCCTAGACCAACTTTAGAAGCTATGGACTGGCCTGGATCCCTGAATGGCATGTGAAGAAAGTACTCCTGCTCTGTTCCTGCCCCCCACATCTTCTGGCTGCACTTTACATGAGAGAGGCATGAACGTAAGTTGGATTTAGTCAATGAGATCAGGAGCTATTTGTTATAGCAACCAGCATTGCCCTGATTTATACTGAGACAAAAAAGGTCTAGTTTCAGATGTGCATGTTCTTTACTGCTACACCACAGAGTGGCCCCAGGATCACTTAGTTTGTGCAGAGTGTAGAAAATTTTCTCCTTATTCCCAAACCCAAGAGGAAAAGCATGGTGATATTATTTCCCCCTGTGAAGCCTGGAGGATAAAATGGAGGGACATTCATGATTTGGAGCTCCTTCCAGACCTGACAGCTTTTCTCATTCTTTCCATGTCAGTCAATGGCACCATCAGATGCTTGACAGATTGGCAATCATCCTGGGTTCCTGTCTTTCCCTTACCTCCTATCCTTTAGCTACCAACATGTCTTGTATCTGTATCTTAAAAACACAACCAGTGCTGTGCAGGAGCTGGGCCATACCATCTTAGGAGAGCTGACTATAACACTGTCAGGAATACTGCAAGCTGGTTGGCCCTGCATTTGCAGGGTGAGGAAGTTTATGGTGGGGTTATTTACACCAGGGGAATTGGCAAATGCTACAAACTGGGCTTTTTCTCCTTCCAGAGAGCAGATTATTAAGCAGGAGACTGGGACTGGCAGGAGAGCTGGCTGGGCTGGCTATGACCAAGGAGCATGGAACAGTGGGGGAACCAAGGGAAGAATCCAAACAGAACAGAAAATTCTAAAGGACACCTGGAAGAAGAGTGAAAACTGGGCTTCAGATCAGCATCCATCAATGAAGGACCAGAGCAAGTGGGTTACGGAGGGGCAACTGGAACAGAATCTGGATAGATTTATCTAGGGCCTCTTTGTTAGGGTATGAGAGAGAACAATTGCTGTCTATCACTTTCGAGCTGTGTAACTGTGGGGAAGTTACCTAACCTCTCTGAACCTTGGTTCCTTCTGTAGAAAAGGGTCAGTGATATCTTCCGTGGCTGCTGCTATCACTAAAAGAACAGATGTATGAACGCCTCCAGCACAAAGTATGACATGCAGTAAATGCTTAATTAAAGCTCAGTAACTGCTGATTTCCACAGCTTTTCCTCACCTTCTTACCTGTGAATGGTACTTCTTTTATTGTTTGTATTTAGTTGAAACTTAGAACCAAGGACTGTAGGCTGTCAGAGCTTGAAGGGACTTAGAGATGAAAATTCTGGGTATGTAAGACTGCTTGCCTCACCCAATAGACAGAGTTTAGATGGGCACTGAGGTCAGGGGGTATCAAAATCTCCACCTGGATATGGCCAATGGGAGGTCCTGTGGAGATGCATAAACCACAGCTGTGAAATTCTCATCTTGAAACAGAAATGATAGTCCCTTACACCTACAAAGTGCTTTTCAGCTGTCAGAGTCTACTCAGACCTAGATTTTCATCCAGTCCCTGAACAAGCCAGCCTGTGGGGGGTCAGGAGGAGAGTATTTTCCTCCTTTGTGGAGAGAAGACTTGGGGGAAATGACCACCTCTGATGAGCTACAGGGCCTTAAGCTGGAGTCCAAGGGGAGGTGATTCTTGGTTACTGTGTACACACTTCTGTCACTTCAGGATGGAGCTGACAATTGTCCCTAAAGCAGTGCATTTCTGACTAGCAGATTCCTTCTTGGATGCCCAGCAGGTGCCTTGCATTTTAATGGGCCCTGGATGCTTATTACTTGCAAAGGGGTCAGATTTCTAAATGGACAGCCAGATGGAGAGGCCTTCTGGACTGTCCCTGGGGCCAGGCAAGGCTGCTCCTCTGGTTGGCTCCTGCCTTCCTTGCCCTAGAATGGTCCCCGTGCCTTCCATGCTCACAGCATACTCCTCCTGAGCCCCCTTCAGGGCTCTCCGGCTGGAATCCAAAGTGGAGGGCAGAAAGGCTGGAAACACAAGCAGTGCAGTTCCAAATACAAACATCTCAGGGCCCAAATGCAAATTCTTTTTTCTGCCTGCCAGAAAAACACACACAGACAACTCTAATATGCGGTGCCTTACGGAAGTGCAGCAGTGGGATCACCGCACACCCCATCCAGTCTTGGTTAGGACGCAAGTAGTAAAGGCTAGTCTGTGTGCTTCCTGGCTTGCAAAGCACATTCATAATCAGCCTCCTCCTTGATTCCCGCAGGAGGCCCATCTCAACACACTGTGTTGGAGCTGGTGTCTGCGGAGCGCCGCGTCCTTAAGGACCTCACCGTCCAGATGAGGAGAGAGGAAGTACCAGAGAGTTACATGAGGGGGTTTATGGCACAACATGAGACACGTGTGGTGCCACGGGGATGTGTGACAAGGGACTTCAGTTAGGTGACATCCAGGCTAGTGAGAAGGTAGCCAGGTGAAGGGGTGATGTGAGGGCCTTACCTTGTGTTAGCTTTCTGGGGCCTGCCCTAGCAAAGAACCGCTAACTGGGTGCCCTCAACAACTAAGATGTGCCATCTCATACTTCTGGAAGCTGAAAGTCCAAAATATCAAGGTGTCGTCAGGGATGGTTCCTCCTGAGGATCTGTGGGAGCATCTGGCCCAGGCCTCCTTCCTAGTCTCTGGTCCCCTCAGGCATGCCCTGACTTGTAGAGAGCACCCTCCCTATGTCTCCACATCATCTTCCCTTTGTGCATGCAAGTCCTCCTTTTAATAAGGACACAGTTGTATTGGCCTAGGGCCCCGCCTTCCTGACCTCATCTTAATTTGACCCTCTGCAAAGGCCCTCTTTCCATTTAAGGTCATATTCCCAGATTCTCGGGGTTCGAACCTCAGCATCTTTTGGGGGAACATGAATGAACCCATAACAGCATTGCTCAAAGGACATAAAAGGGTGTAGAGATTGAAGAGGGGACAGTCAGGGGAGATGACGCTAACTGTGTCTACCGGGGCCTCTCGGGGAGGGCCAACAATGCATGGTGAAGACCTTGCCGTTTATCATGAGGGCAAGGGGGAAGCCATCTTTGCTGCCTTCCCAGAGTTAGCCACTTTTTTGGGTGGTTGGGACCTCATACAGCTCCCCCAAGAGTACTTTCCTGGAGGGTGGGTGGGTGTAGTTTCTCCACTCAGTGGTGAATTCTTTGAGGGCAGGACCCAAGTCTTATTATTCACTGGGACCCCCAGCACAGTGATCAGCACAGAGGACATGTTTAATAAATGCTCATCAACTGAGTGAATTTGTTTCGGTTCTTATAACAGCTGAGTGCAGAGTTGCCTCGTAATTTACATGTGCTCCTCATGCATTTTACATCATTGTTGCTATAATCCACAATCCCTTTTCTACATCTTTATGCATGTTCTTGATTTCTCAGATTGAAATGTTTATTTCATACTCTCAGAACTATGCTCCTTTTGTTACGCTCCCTTAGTAAAATCCTGGGTCTTACAATGTGTGATTTGCAAAAACAGATCTGACTGGATGTTTTGATATTTACCTTAGAAAAGAAATCAATAAATTATTTGTGTGTCTTTAACATAGAAGGAAGTAACAGAATCAGTTTGCCATCATTAAGGTTGACAAGTTAATGCTTAAAATGCAATCCCAGCATCGTTAAAGGTTGTGAGTTTAATGATCTACCTCTAAGATGTAAGGTTTAAGATTTACCTGTCCTTTTTCCCTCTCCCTCCTGCCTCCACCTGACTACAGGTTTGCTCAGACAGAGCAGGATTTCATAGCCCTGGCCATGGTCTTTGGACTTCTGAGGGAAGGGGGATCAGGAGCTCTGATATGCCTCCACAAAGCAGACCACTGAATGGCTGACAAATCCATTGACATGCCAAAAGGAAGTGCCACTTGCTATATTACCCCATCCAACTGGAAAGGAGCCCACAGAACAGTTAGATCTGTCCATCCATTTAACAGACAGAGTGAGAGAGGCTCAGGGAAGATGGGGACTCACTAGAGCAGCAGGTAGTAGGGCAGGAAGGGAACTACTCAGTGGAAGCTCAGGTCATTGTTGCAAAGTGCACCTACACTCAGGTGAGGATGCTGTTGCTAGGACTTCACCTTTCTTAGGATTTCAGAGCTTGCTGGCCCCTGAGCAGCACTGTGGTAAAGGGTGAGGACCCTTACATGACTTCCCAGGGCTGCTCTCACTGCAAGAGAAAGGAATACAAAGGTAGCTAGGTCCCAAAACCTAGCACACGTTTGGCCCTACATCCACAGGCCTGAACATACGTACAGGGACTATAATGTAAGTACTCATTCCTGAGGCAGCCCTTTCTCCAGCACATGGTGCTGCGGGTACCCTGTGTCCAGGAACGGGCCCCCAGGCACTCCGCTCCCAGACATCCTGCCCTTGCACTGGGTTCCCAGGTCCTTCACTTGGTCTCATGTATGGTTAAAATCCACTGGAGCAGGATTTTAGGGTTTGAATCCAAGCCCTAACTAGTTGTGACTTTGGACAAGCCCTTTTATCTCTCTGAGTCTGTTTCCTCATCAGTTTCATGGAAATAATTATAATTTCTATCTCCTAAGGTTCTTGTAAGAGCAATGAGTGCAGCATGCTTAAAATAATCCCCACAATCCATACAAAATTCTTGTTTCATTTTGTTGGGGTAGATGATTCACATATGAGTGAGAGGCAAAAGCCAATACAAGTCTACCCTTGCTGTGTGCCAGGGACTGTGCTCAGCCTCCCCAATGTTTTTGGGGCTCCCGCTCAAAATAACATTCACCCAGTATTCTCTCCCCTTCTGGAAAGTTTCCCAGAGTGAGATGGATAGGGTGAGCAGTGGCAGTGAAGGCTTGAATGCACAGACTGTAAATGGCTCAGGCTGTGTCTCCCTGAAGCCCCGATTTCAACACTGTTTTGATCAGAATGATGGCTTCAGCCACAAGCAAATTGATTGGCCTGTACAATTCTGTCATCCCAGCAACTGATTAATTCCTCAGTAATGAAACTGCCTGTGGTCCCTGCTAGCATGTGAGCTACATTATTGAGCATTTACTCCTTGTCAAGTTCTCCAAGTACTTTATACACATCATCTCACTTAGTTCTCAAAGCAAAGCCTTACTGGAGCGGGCCTTTTTATCTCCACTCTGTGCATGAGAGGTCAGTTCAGAGATGTTAAATTAGCAGCCCAGGGCACACAGTGAGTAAGAAGAGGATGTGGTGTCTGAACTCAGGTCTTTTCAACCTTTCAGCCACATAAAAAAATCCCAGGTTTCCTAAGGAATAATTTACATACAAAATAGTTTATACTTTTTAAGCGGATGGTTCAATGAGTTTTGATAAATGCATACAGTTGTGTGACCACCATATAATCAAGCTATAGACAGTTCTCCAACACCAAAAGTTCCCACTTGGCCCTTTGTAAGCAATCTGTTCCTACCAACCCCAACCTCAGGGGACCACTGATTTACTTTCTGTGCCTACAGTTTTGTCCTTCCTTGAATGACTATTATCAATGGAATCATAAAGCTTGTAGTCTTTTGTACTGACATCTTTCATTGATCATGTTTTTGAGATTCATCCCTGTCATTGTGTGCCATTGGTTTGTTCCTTTTCATTGCTGAGTAGCATTCCACTGTATGAATGTGCTACCCATGGTTGATTACCACACCAGTTGATGGACACTTGGATTATTTCCAGTTTGTGGCTGTCATGAGTAAAGCTGAGATAAACACTTCTGCACAAGTGTCTGTATGAACATTGTTTGTTCATTTCTCTTATACCATTTCTCAAATACCCATGAGTGGATATTTCATTTCTCTTACACCATTTCTCAAATACCCATGAGTTTTGGGTTGAGTGTATGTTCAAGTTTATAAGAACCTACTAAACTGTTTTCCAAACTTTCTGTACCTTTTGGGATTCTCACCAGAATGGTGTGAAAAATATTCTCAGCTACATTGAAACATCCTAGGCTCAACTTCTACCTTATTCTGAGTTGCTCTGATTTGGGAGGTTGAAAAATGATGAATGCCACATTTCACTGAATCTGATATGCCATCAGTTTCAGGAGGCACCACTATTTTACATATTAATAAGAAAAAAGATCTGACAAACTATAACACAGTACTTTCTTGTCACTCAGAAAAATATTTTAGACTTACTACAACAGCCTATATATCACTCTTACATAAAATGGCAAATAAAAATGGAAAACAAATGGTTAGGGTATTCCTTGAATGTATCCATTTTTAGAATTTCCTGGAATTTCTTTTTGACTCTGTTCATGTCCACATTTTTTCATACAGGATTCCACCTCTGTACCATCCACCTGTTGATGACATAGCCTTTTGAAAAAGAATGCTCCATTATTATCCCCAGGATTTTCTTTCAAGCTACTCTCAACACTGTGAACTTTCTTATTTGACTACACTCACATTTTATTCCCACCGCCTAATTGTATCACAGAGTTTAACAGCTTCCGTTCAAATCCAGTAAAAGAGTTGTGGCCAATGGATGTTTGATGTTTAACACAGCCCTTCTCAATGGCTATCAATCAGTCACACTAATCTTTATTGCTTTAAATAACATTTATCTTTTTTTTTTTTAGCAATGTAACAATTTCTCCAGCCCCTAGTAGTTGTTGGTTGAGCATATTGAAGAATACACAGAACCCAGCTATAAGGACACCGAGTCCACACGTATGTGGTCTAGGATGATTTTCTCATGACTTCCTGCCTGCCAGTGATTGAAAAGTGCCTTTATGTGTGGGAGAGAGCCTGATTTTAGGAATGTTAACATCTTAAGATTGTGAAATACAGCATATTTTGCCCAAAACTTGGATGTCTGCCATGCTCTATTTTTTTTATGTCCCCCCAAATCCTTGCCACAGACAACAGAAATATCTACTTCATTCGCAACACTTTCATCCTCCCCAACCACATCCAATCACAATAATTTTCCACTTCTTAGCCACTTCTGTTCACTTTCATTCAATGCTCTGTTTTCTCTACCTTAAGCTATTGCAAAAAACCTCCACATTTATCTACTTGCCTTCTAGTAATTTCTTCTCCTTCAGTCAATTCCATTCATTACCCCCCTAGTGATCTTTCTACTACACAAGTTTGAGCATATCATTCTCCTTCTCAAAACTCTTCCCTGGACCCCCATCATTTGAAGAATAAAGTATAAACCCCTTAACCTGACATTCAATTTCTCTTACATTCTGGGCCCTCGATGATCCCAGTATTGTTCTTACCACATCCCACTTCAGGTACATCTGATTATTTGGTGTTCTCCAAACATGCCTTGGACTTTCTCCTCTGGGATCCTGTATATGCTCTGTTGAGAAAATCCTTTCTTCCTTGGTCTTATTGAAGACTACTCATACAAGTGAAGCACAATGCTTGCTCAGTCATATTAACATAGTGTATTTATGGGGAAAGTTTTCTCTTTCTTTATACATATATATGTACTTGTATATACTATATCTATACACATATACAAATAAATAGACACAGATAACAAATATATACATGCATTTGATCTTTTCATTCCTTTTTGTTAAGGCCCATATGGAGTTTTTTTTGTACTTTTTGATCAGATTCTTTCATGTTTTCTGCTTGTACCTTCAATTACACTATTTTCTGCTGTATAATGGATATAGGAGGGCTACATGGGCCAATTTTAAGAATAGCCTGAGAGATCTGGTATTCTGGAGGGATCTGAGTGCAACAAAAAGACCGAGAGGGGCACCTGGGTGGCTCAGTTGGTTAATGCTGGACTTTGATTTGACTCAGGTCATGATCTCACAGTTTGTTGAGTTCAAGCCCTACGTCACTCAGCCTGCTTAGGATTCTTTCTTTCTCTTTCTTTCTTTCTGCCTGCCCCCCCTACACAAAATAATAGACTTAAGGAAGGAAACAGACCTAGAACTTGGTATCAGGCAATCCTGGGTCAGGCTGCAGCTTTGTCATTTATTCTTTCTATGATCTTGAGCAAGCATTGTGACTTCTCTAACTTCAGTTTTCTGATGGTTTTGAGCCAATGTGAGCCTCCAGAAACCTTACAGAAGGTTCTTTTCCAGCAGAGAAGGATGCTAGGAAACCTTCCACGTGCTTTTCCAAGTGTCCTGGGTTTGGCAATTCTGGCCAGCTTCTTTGTGTGGTTCATGTTCTGTGGCAGAAGGATGACTTTTCTCCTTATCCATATCATTTACTTGTGTTGGAGAAGCCGATGGCCAGCATGAGACCCCAGTCTCAGCCCTTCTTGCAGCTACACATGGTCGTATGACTAGTTCTTACTTACACTGTGTTAGTGGCAGTGCTACTGGTCAAGACTTTCCATCCACAGGTGCTCCTTCATGCTTTCTTTCTGCCTTTGCTGACTGGATGCAGATGGTAACACAGTCTTTTACCAGTGGTTCTCAGACTTGAGAGTGTGTCAGAATTGCCCAGAAGACTTGTTAAAATACATATGGCTTACCCCACCCCCAATGTTTCTGATCCAGTAGGCCCAGAGAGGGGTCTGAGCAGAGGCATCTCCAATAAGTTCCCAAGTGAGACGCTGATGCTGTTGGTATGGGGACCATACTTTCAGAAGCACTGGCTGAAAAGACAGCATGCAACAGGGAAAGAGTTGGAATACATAAGTGGCTTTGGAGTTCAAGAAAGCAGCTCTGTCAATCAGGGACACTTACCTGTGACCATTAAATGAATAAGAGATAAACTTTTATTGTGTTTGAGAGTTTATAGATTTTGGTGAGTCAATGTACTCTGTACCAGGTTAATCTATCCTTAAAAATGCCAGTCCAATTCTTCAAGATCCCAGGGCCCAGACTCATTGCTTGGTTGCTGTATGCCTCCCCCTTTCCTCTAAACCCAGCTTCGGCATCCTTCACGCCCTTCCAAGTATCTTATCTGATCGCAACCACCATCACTCAGAGTCTGGGAGTCTGTATTCCCTGCAAGTCCTCCTGTTCCCTGCCACCTAATGTATGGACAGTCACTCCATCCTGTAGAGGTCTAGAGTTATCTCTTACCCCTCGGACTTGGTAATGAGAGATTCTATCCTCTCCTCGCCTGGAACAGCTCATCCCCTCTGTCCTAATTAATTGCTTCCTATTTGGTGCCCTGGACAGTGTTTACTTCTTCTCCCTTGCATGTAGGAACCTCCGGCCTCCTTGCAGCAGGGGACAGAATGTGAGAACAGGGCCTCACCCACTCTGCAACTGATTCCTCAGTCCTTAGCACAGCTCCTTGCACGGAGTAGGTGCTCAACACCTAAAGTCAAAGCCACAGCGACCAATTCTGAGCAAGAGACTGGAACACATTGCAGAGTGAGGGAGGACAGATGGCAGGGGGTACAGTCTAACCAGCCAATGATCAAAGCTAGGAACAAGATACAGGTCAAGTATTTCTCCAGCCAAGTTCCTGAAGCTCTGGCTTGTCAGAATGTAGTCTCTCAGACATAACAGCTCAATTGTGTGATAATTATATATAAAGAAGTCTAGCAAGTATTAAGAGAGCTCAATAGGCATACGAAAGCTCAAAGCAGGATTCATGCCATTAACTCAAATTACATGAGCCGTAAGTCTGCCATCGCCTTCCTTTTAACCAGCACATCAAGGAAAAGAGGCACTTTCATTGGATTATAAAAGGATTTAATTAACATGGAATATTTCACAGGCAGACAACCTATGACAGAATAATTAAAATATAGTTTGTTGAAATGCACATTAATTGGTTACTAATTATCATGTTTCGTTCCCCTTTAAGGGGATAAAGATATGCTCATTAGACACCGCTCTACATAGAAGCATATCCATCATTTGGCTCAGCTTTTAACTAGAAGGAAGGGAAAGTTCCATCACTCTGCAATTCTAGAAAACTTGAGCAGAAGCCAGAGGGAGCAAGGGAGGGGCATCACTGTATATTCGGCACGCGGTGTGGTGGTGGACAGGTAGTCTGCAGGCCTGGATGCTCCTCTCCTGCCCTGCTCTCAATTCACTATGTATCTCCTCTGCTTAAAACACCTCATGGTTCCTCCTACCATTACACAAATTCCAAATCTCCAGTGTCTAGTAGGTTATGGCTCAGGCATTTGACTATCTTCCCAAGATTCTCTGCCTTGCCCATTCTACTGATGCTGACCTTCTTTTTGTGCTGTGAGCAAATGAAGTTTGTGATCACCACAGGACCTTTGCAGTTGACATTCCTTCATCTTGGAATCTCTATCCCTGAATCTTTATATGGAGCTTCTCCCCATCATTCACATCTCAGTTCAAACAATTCCTCACAGGCCTTCCCGGATCACCCAATCTAATGCTGCCCACTTTGTTCTCTACCACATCACACTATTTTATTTTATTCATAGATGTAACACTCTAGAAGTATCTTAGGTATTTATTTGCTCACTGATTTATTGCCTGTTTCTATTGACTGTAAAAGCTAGGAGAGCTGGAACCAATCTGTCTCCTTCATGCATTTCCAGCACCTTGGCCAGCCAGTGAGTGAAAATTAGGCATTTGACAAATATTTGTTGATTGGATGAATGGAAAGGTGCTTACAAAGTTTGAAGGAAGCTGCACACAAAGATCTTTGAGGGCCTCTTCAGTTCCAACATTTTAGGATGTTTTGAACTTATACAGAACTGAGGGAGGCACAAAAGCTATAAAAGACAGAGTGTGCCTTAACTCCTTTTTGTACCTCCCTACTAGCCCTCAGCAAAGCCTTGCCCGTGATTCTCTTTGAGGAAATGTTTGTGGACTGGGGTCCATCCAGATCTGTAACTTTCTAACAAAACTTCCACTATTAGAGCCATGACTCCTGTCCACCTCCCATTTTCTTTCTTTCTTTTTTTTTTGTTACCCCCTCTCAAGCTCTATTTTACTTTTTTCCCAATATTTTATTGTCAAGTTGTTTTCCATACAACACCCAGTGCTCTTCCCCTCAAGTGCCCTCCACCATCACCACCACCTCTTTTCCCCCCTCCCCCTTCCCCTTCAACCCTCAGTTCATTTTCAGTATTCAATAGTCTCTCAGGTTTTGCGTCTCTCTCTCTCCCCAACTCTCTGTCCCTCCTCCGCTCCCCCTGGTTCTCCATTAGGTCTCTCATGTTTTCCTGTTAGACCTATGAGTGCAAACATATGGTTTCTGTCTTTCTCTGCCTGGCTTACTTCGCTCAGCATGACACCCTCAAGGTCCATCCACTTTCCTAAAAATGGCCATATGTCATTCCCTCTCATTGCCATGTAGTACTCCATCGTGAATATATACCACATCTTCCTGATCCACTCATCAGGTGACGGACATGTAGGCTCCTTCCATGTTTTGGCTATTGTTGACAT
>NC_043716.1:20076471-20155262 GCF_006229205.1 Suricata suricatta
TGCCTATTAGTTTTCTTGATTGTTTCCTTTGCCTTGCAGAAGCTTTTTATCTTGATGAAGTCCCAAGGGTTCAGTTTTGCTTTCATTTCCCTTGCCTTGGAGGATGTGTCTAGTAGGAGATTGCTGCGGTGGAGGTCTAGGAGCTTTTTTCCTACTTTCTCCTCGAGGGTTTTGATGGTTTCCTGTCTCACATTCAGGTCCTTCAGCCATTTTGAGTTTATTTTTGTGTATGGTGTAAGAGAGTGGTCTAGTTTCATTCTTCTACATGTTGCTGTCCAGTTCTCCCAGCACCACCTGCTAAGGAGGCAGTCTTTTTTCCATCGGATACTCTTTCCTGCTTTGTCAAAAATTAATTGGCCGTACATTTGTGGGCCCAGGGATAGATGTGGAGGGCCTGGGTCAGGACTGGGCCAGTGGAGGCATGAAGGAAAGAACAGATGCCTTCCTGGACAGGGATACTCAAGGAGAGAAAACTGCTACTTTTGTGAAGTCAAAGCCAAGATTAATGATGCAGTCAATGGCCAGTCAGTGACTGTAAGATTCTCTTCTCCAGACCCCTGTTCCATTTCCTAATCAAACCCACACAGCATGGTCTTCCACCCTGGAAGATGCTCTTCTCCTTGAGAATAATTATATTATAGACTTCCTCTCCTAACCCCTCCAGATCTCTCCCCAAAGTTTGGTTATGCCTCTTTCAGGACCCCATGAAGATTTGCAGACTGTTGGTCTAAGATGTCACAGCTGCCAGGACCCATTTGACACAAAAGCCAGATACGTTCCTCACAAGGAAGCTTCATGGTAGCTTCCCTGACTCAGCAGGCACCGTGCTGCTGGTATCTCTGACTTTAGTCACCAGGAAGACAGTTACCACTCTCCCAGCCATAGTCCCTTCCACCATTAGCTGCATCTGGTGCACCAAGCTGTGCACAGAAAATGAAGGTTAGTGAGAAGGTGCCCAACGCTGGTCTGAGATAGGAGATATACTGATGGTGATGGAGGAAGATGGAGAGACTGGATAATTGAAGATCTGAGCACAAGGCTCCGTAGATAGCCAGGATGGGCTCACAGCATGAACCACATTAAAATCTCATCATCCACCACTTCGTGGGGCCTCAACCGCCTTGTTGCAAGTGCTATTTTGTAAGCAGTATTTTCAGAGAGTTAACAAATCTGGAGGGGCCCTGGAAGAGAAAGGCCTCTGTTGAATAGCTTTTCTCTTACCAGAGGAAAAAAGAAATGGTATTCCTTGTAACCCAATTTCCAAAGCCTATTATTACAGAGCACTGGGAAGATTTGCCTCCCATCAGGCTGAGTGGGGGCAGACCAGCTGCAAATGGGAGGCCTAGAGATTGGCTGGACAGCTGCTGGGGGAAAGGAGGGTGGTCAATGGGATGGGGTCAGCACCACCTCCCCTCAATGACACAAAGAGCCTTTCCCCAACTTGCATGTTTTACATTGACTTTCTTTCCTGAAACCATGAGATGGGAGGTAGCATGGTGGAGGAGTGACAGCATGGGCTTGCTGTCTCATAGTCCCGGGCCTGGTCCCAGCTTCTATACCTACCAGCCACCTGACCTGCAGTTTCCCCATCTGGATAAAGCAGGATTGCACCTGTCTCAAAGGCTGCTGTAAGCAGAAGTGAGGCAATATGTGCAGTGTGTCTGGTACACATAGGTCTCAGCAGACTGAGTTCTATTCCTCTCTTGTCCATCAAGGATCCCTAGAGCATTATTTAGCCAAAGATCAGCTGGTATGATACGTTCAATTTCTTTTGGTTAGGTAATAATTGTAAGGCAGTCGCATGTCAAAAGTCACCCACAAAATTCTTGACAGAGTTATAAGCTAGGTGGCCAATGGAATGCCACATCAGGCATCCCAGTGGTAAGTTGGACATGGCTGTTGACCTCAGAAATATTTTCTAAGGAGATGCTTGCTGCCAGGCACCCTTGGACTGCCCAAGAGCTGGGAAGGGAGATGCACCTGTGGTGTGTCTCCATTGCCCATGTCCTTGGCCCACTGGACAATGCCTCCAGGTGACAGGCTCTGAGTAGCAGAGGCATTCAAATCACTTGTTATATGGGGCTTTGGGCTCTCAAGAAGGGGTTTCCTAGAGCTCTAGCAACCCCATCCCCTTCCCTGCACTGGTAGAGGTCATGGTGGAACTGTGGCTCTTTCAGGGCAAAACTGAGGTGTAGCATATGACCCAAAAGGCCAGGGTCTCCCTTGGGGGCAGTGAGGTGCTGCTAAGATGGTGAGTGGAGTTAAGTGCCTAGGGCAGGTGGTAACTGGCCATATGGTTTATTGGGGCTCCTGCATAATAAATGACCAAAAACCTACCCTCCTTCAGAACCCTTAAAGGCCCCAAGACAATAATGCCACAACTTAAAGGGAGGAGTAAGCCTGCCATGCAAGACTTGCAGAGGGAAGTGGAAAAACTGCTTCATGGCTCTTAATCTCTTCCAACTGGTAAAGAAGATTTTTGGGGAGAAAGATCCTTTACTATCAGCTAAACTTTCCAGAGTTCTTTCCATGTTCTAAGCATGGTGCTATGTGCTTTATACCTTTAACCCAATTAACTGTCACAAGAACATTACGAAGTAGTAGATATTCTTATTAATTCTATATAGTAAAGAACCTCAGACTGAGAGAGATAAAATAACTTATCCTCATGTCACAAATGTACTTGTGACACTTCAGTGAGCCTATGATGCAGCTTGTAGAGTAGATGTACCTAGTGAATGCTCCTTGTCCTGCTCTACATGAAGCTGAAAGGAGTGAACCTAGGTCGCCCTTTCTTTTTTCCTGCAGTTGAATTTTCTTTCCAAGCACAATGCAAATATCCAGAAGCACAGGAGCTATCCAGCAACAGATGAATTGGGTGGCAGTGCTGACAGGCAGTAGGACCAGGGGGAGAATTATAAATTATATAGGGTAGCCATGAAGACCCGGTGAGACAGTGCCCAAGGAAACACTTCGCAAATTGGAGGCTGACGCTTTAAACAACGTTGGAGAGTTGCCTCTTGGCAAAGTTATTCTGAGTGGAAAGTCACTTTAGCTGCAGGCAGTGTAATTCAGATGGGTTTGATTCTCCACAAAGATGACACAGAGTCTCCATCCTAAGTGAGTTTGTGGCTTAAGAGGAAGGAACAGTAATGAAATTAGACCATTTTAGCACACACATGTCTGTGTCTGTATGTGTGTGTTGTGGGGACCAGTTGAAGGCATAGTTATGGAAGCCGGTCTATGCTAAAATAAATGGATGCTACCTTGCAGAAAAGATAGGCTTGGGGGAGAGACAACATTTCAAGAAGTAAGAAGAGCATATGGAAAGAAGCAGAATGGCCCAGGATGGTCAATTCAAAGACTATCAACCCAATACACTGAATCCTTCCAGTGTCTGTAGCTGCATGGATCCTCTTTCTTCTGTGATTTATATGGAAGGGGCTGATGGACAATGGATGTAGAGTCTGAGAAGAAGGAATGACCAAACTGTTGAACACAAGAAGCACCACCAGAAGGTATGTATATTTCCCCCACCAGGGAGGACTCCACGCTTGAGGCTGGCCAGGGAGTGAACAGTTGGGAAGTAAGGCTAAGCGGCACTTCAGACCTTGCCTTGCTGAGATGTGACTATTGATGGGACTTTTGAGACTGAGGCACATCTGAGATGTACCAGCAGCTTCTATGGACCATGAATGAAAGGGAAGGAGCCTACTATATGTCAAGTAGGGCCTGGGTGTTTTAAATATGTTCTTATCCTAATTCCCCCAATGACTCAGTGAGATATTGATTATTATTATCTCCAATTCTCTGGTTATCAGGAAGAGGCAAGTCAAGATCAAATCCAGGCTCCAATGTTTATGCCTCAAATGCTTATCTTCTTCCCTTCTCTACAATACATTTCATACCAGGTCCAGTCGTCTCAAAGGCTGTGGGGGTGGGATAAAAAAAAATGGGCCCCAGTTACCCAATCCACAGTTCTCCATGTTACCCTCGGAGCTGTCTCCAAACTATGTCTACTTGTGCTTTAGGTCTGCCACTGATTTGGTGAATGGGGCTTGAAAGATACCTTTTCCAATATGGAGTGAGTAGTCCAAATCTTGATGAGATAAGGAAAATATATGTCATATATTCACAGCTGACACCAAAATATCTGTTAGGAATGGAAGTCTTAGTGTGGAAAATACCAGGACACAGTCTCAAGGGTGGGAGAAAACTGGCCAGGGATATGTGTACAAAGGGAACTGTTCTTTGAGATGCAAGGAGAAGATTTTTATTATTCTATACAGAGTGTATTAATCATAGTTTTCCAGAGAAATAAAACCAATAGGGGATAGAGGATAGATAGATACATACATACATACATATATACATTCATACATACATATATACAAGAGATATATTATAGGAATTGATGACTTATATGGTTATGGAGGCTGAGAAGTTCCTCAATCTACCTAATCTGCAAGCTAGAGAACCAGGAAAGCTGATGGTAGAATTCCACCGAGTCTGAAGGTCTGACAACCAGGGCTGCAAATACTCTAAGTACCAGTCTTAAGTTAAAGGCCTGAGAACTTGGCAGGGGATGGTGGTGTAAGTCCTGAAGTCCAAAGGCCTAATAACCAAGAGCAATGATGTTCAAGGTCAAGAGAAGATGGATGTCTTAGCTCCAGAAGAAAGGAGAGGGAAACATCTGCTTTCTTTTGGCTTTTTGTTCTATTTAGATCCTCAAAAGATTGGATGATGCATACCCACAGTGGTGAGGGTCATCTTCTGTACTCGGTCTACCGGTTCAAATACTAATTTCTTCTGAAAACACAAGATACAGCCAGAAAGAATGCTTTACCAGCTGTCTGGGCATCTCTTATCTTATATGTCATGTTGATATATAAAGTTAACCATCACAGGGAAGGAATGAAAAGAAGGAAAAATAGAGATAATTGGGAGAAAAAAGATGGTGAAATGCTGAGGGATACAAGAAGTGACAGCTCAAATCTTCAGCAGTCTTCCTAACCTTACAAAAATTTTGGCCCAAATGGCTCTGTTGTAAGCCCATGAAAGGACTGAGCTTATGCTCTGGTTACCATGGAGGCAGAAATCAGACCTCAGGTATGAATATATCAGGAACTGAAGTAATTAAATCCATGAGAGTATCATTAGTCAGTGATTCACGATCACAGGAAGAATTCTAGATTCCCAGAAGCCTTGATTTGATCTGTCGGGGGCGGGGGGGGGGGCGCGGTGCGGGGCTGGTGAGCAGGTTCACCTATATCTCCAAGGGATAGAGAACTCAGGCAGGTACTTGGGTTCTACCAATCTGAGCTTCTAGCATTCTCTGGAGCAGAGCAAGATTCAGTTCAGATAAATGCATTTTGTTTTCAGGGACCTAGAGTCCAGGCATGTCATGAAGGCTAGCAGGCAGGCATCTGTTGGTAACAGATCAAGGCACCTCATGGAAAAGATACCTGTTTGGATATTTTAAGGATGAAAACTGCCCATTGCTACAATGGTTTCCCAGGCATTTATTTCATCATGAGGTAGATAAGCTTAGTAACTGAAGGTAAAAGCCATAGCCAGCGGTTGAGGTCAGAGGCTGAATCAAGGTGTCACTGCTTTTAGACTGTTAATCCACCTTGCACTTGCAGCAGAAACCTAGGTGGAGGGGACGAAGTTGCACAATGAGCTAAATAACTGAAGTTTCTGGAGGGGCAAAGGACAGGAAGCAGGGATGCTCTGGAGCTCAAGGGCACTGACAGGGTTCCAGCATGACTGCCTCTCCATCCACCTCGGCTTGAGGCTGAAAGCCGGTGGGAAGATCTGAGAGTTGGATCAATGTTAGAGCCAGTGTCTTTCCTGTCTCAGTGGCCTGGCAAAACGCAGAACCCAATGAATGTATAATTATTTCTTTAAAGTTTAAATACATTTAAATTCAGAAAATTAAGCAGAGTCCTCTTCTAACAGCTTCAGCAAAATTTCAAATATTTGTGAAGCATAATTGAATATCCTCCGTGAACCCAAAGTTTCACGACCACATCCAAATTTGGGAGGAAATGAGGCCTATGGAACCAGAAAGTGACTCACAGTCACCTCGAGGGAAGGCCTGTTCTGAATTTGTAGGTCCGCATATTAGTGTAACATGTCAGCTGGCCAGCGACTCCCACTTCCCTTCTTATCTTCCCATTAGTGACCACACAGAAAAGTGTGGCAGCTCTCCTAAGCACATGCCTAGCTCCCACATTATGCTAAGCTGTGCCCCAAAGCACGCCTTAGCAAATTCTGCTGGACAAGGCACATGTCCTGGTCTGTGACAGGCGTCCTCACACCAGCATGAGTGCAGGTGGGGAGGGTGGTGGGAACCTTCCTGAAGTGAGTTCTGCTGTTCTGTGCCAACTCTTCTGGGTTGCATTGGTCTGTTCCTCATCATCATCACATCAGCGAACATTTGTGGAGCATCTTTAGTGGGACAGACACTAGAAAGCAGTCTTTTTTGGGAGGGAGGTGCTCCATTTTACAAATGTGAAGTCATTTATTTAATTTCTTGGCAAATAAGTAGAAAGCAGAGCTATTTTTTATTTTTTTATGGGGGTTGGGGAGAACATTCTGTGCAAGGCCAAGGTGTTGTCTAAGCTCCTCTAACTTCAGAGGATTCAGATTGCAAAATTTCCTGTGGATATTGCTGAGATTTGTTTTTAGGTTTTGGTAGAACAGATATAGGATAATTCTTCCTCTAGGATTGAGGTCAGAGAACTTTGTTAAGGGCCAGATTGTAAATATTTTAGGTGTGTGGGCCATATGATCTCTAAAACAAATAACCAACTATGTCACCGCAGCTTGTAAACAAATAGGTATGGATGTATTCAAATCAAATTTTACTTACAAATACAGGTGAGTATGTTTATAAGTTATGTAATTATATATTGTATGTCATAAGAACCTAATTTGCTGACCACTGCTATATGGCATGGTCCTTACTTCTAAGTATGGCCTTTCTGATGTCTCAACTAAGTTTCAGGTGTTAACAAGGTCTCTGGGCTAGAAACCTACCACCTCTTAGAATTCTTCAATCTTGAGTATTTCCATTCTACCCTAACATTGTAGCAACTCCTCTGGGCAAAGGTTGTGTAGACTCAGCCCACTCCCCTACCACACAGAGCTCTGGGAACACCCCCTCCCGCACAGCTTTCTTCCTCTACACTGGCCTGCTCCACAGATTATAGTCACTTCTGCAGTCCCCCAAATTTGACCCCTATCTCCTCAGTCAATGAGAGTATCATGCTCTATTTGGGCTCCACATCCCTATGTCACAGTTATAAAACTGTCCCTAGACAGAGAACTAAAGACAATGAGACATTACCTCATGATTTTCTCTTCTTTTCATAGATCATGCTCTTGCATTGCCCACTGTCAATGCCAGAATGCACTTGGCTTATATATTCTATTCGTTTATACAGTTATTTATGGCCTAGAGTTAGTCCAGTGCTAGTTCTCTGTAATGAGCAAATACAGAAATCCCCACATTCACATCTGTCTTCTTCACCTATTCTCCACTCTGGGAGCCAAAACGATCGTTTCCATTTAAACATCGAATCATCCCCAGGGTTCTCCCTAAAATGGTTCAATGATTCCCTATTGCTCTTAAGCTAACATTCAAGGGACAGGATATGTTTTTGCCCAGCATTGAATCCCAACACACAGCATGGTGCCGTCCCTATGTGAGGTATATAATAAACATTTTTGAACAAGTGAATGAATGAATGAGAAATGACATTTTTGGCAGAGAAACTGCATAAGCAAAGGCAGAGAAGCAAAAGACGGCGTGGGGATTAGTGAATTATTCAGTACAACTCCAACTCAGGATGCTGACTAAAAATGACTCAATGGTTTCATGGGTAGAAAATATGGCAATTGAGGATCAGGGCATTAAATTGCCATTTTTCAACTACACAGGACCTTAAACCATGTCCTCAGCATGAAGCTCTTTAGTTGGATAGGACTGTCTGGGGGGCAAGGAAAGATTTACTTGGACATGGGGTGGCTGTGCTCACAGAAAGACAGACAGAAAGACATGTGTTCAGGCAAAAGGAATTATCAGTTTTCTATTAATAACACCCCAACCAATTTTTCATGGAAACCTGAAAAGAAGAGGAAACAGATCGATAGCAAGCACACCACATTTGTGCAATGTTGACGTCCTGCCCACATTAGAGAAAGTGAATCACAGAACTCCTTTCCAGACAGTAGAGGAAATGACTAAGGGAACTAATACTTTGGAACCAAGCAAGGCCCCAGAGTACACATGTGCTGATTAAATACATTTGGCAGCAAATTTTAGATATAGAAAATTGGTATTTGTGATATTCAGGAAAAGGAAACACAGGGTTTGGGCAGAAATGTCCCAAGACCTTTTGGAAGGTGGAGTTCAAAGATGTTCAGAGGAAAGAAAGTCATGAGCCTATGACTTGAGGCTGGAAGGAAGAACTTGGGGCATTGGGAGTCCTCTAAGATGTCATTTTAAATGTGCACTAGCAAATATTCCCAAGTAAGAAGGCCAATGATCATGACAAAGGAAAGAGGGACACTGCTTGGGAACTCACTCAGGAGGTCAAAGGGAGCAGAAATCCACATTTATTGAGTACCCTTGGGGCGAGGGTGCACTTTCATAAATTAGCTCATGGTATCTTCATAATAATCCTGTAAATTAGGGCCCATTATTTTCATTTTAGATGTGAAGAAACTGAGGCTTAGATAAGTAAAAGTATCTGTCTAAAGTTACAGACCTAATATACAGCAGAGTTTCTGCATGTGATGTCTAATCCCAAAGCCCATGATCCTTTCCAAACACCTGATTGTCTTCTTGGTCTGCTGTGTCTCTATAGGATAGGTGTTACATTTGTGGGCAATCTATATTTTTCACGAATCAGGTCTTTCTGTTTCCTGGGTCATAAGGTGTTGAATGCAATGCCACAGACGAGAGGGAGCATCACAATAATTGCATGTGTGTTATTTCAGAAATGAGCATGTTAGGCTCACTCATTTACTTACTCTTGAGTATCAACATTAGAATTTATGTATGTGTACATGTCATGGTCAAAGACCAATTCTGGATGCACCCAGGGGTCCTGAAGGAACAGGTGAAAGTCCATGCATGTGTATGTGTGCTTGGCTGGTCACACTTTGGTTTAAAGACCAATTAAAGAGAGGTGACTGATAGCACTTGAAGGTGCTCACTAAGCTTAGTTCCTTACTGTGCAATGCACCCTTTATAAAATTCATTCCCACCTTTAGCAAGGCAAGTCACTTGTCATTTTCCAAGAGTCCTTAGCAAGAAAATTTGCTTTAATGATCAGTCATGGAAACAGAAACAAAACCCATGGACTCTTCTTTCACCATCTGCATCATTTGGAGTGCTACAATTCATAGAAGAACACCCATTGTCTTGCAAGCTTTGACGTTTTTATTCAGGAAGACAGGAGGAACATATGCTGGTAAGTTTGGGTGTGTATTCTGAGCAGAGAGCAGGCAGGAACCTGGAAAAAATGTGCGCAAACGTGGTAGGGAGCAGGAAGCCCAAGAGGTATTGCTGGTTTCCTAGCAATCAATGACCAATTTCCCTCCAGGACTATTCCCAGAAGTGTAGACCACTTTAAAAATAGATGCAGGTCTTGGTTCAGTTATTGACCTTGCTCTACCCAAGGCTGTGTGCAAGAGCATCCCTCCAATAAGCTTTTAAAATCCTGGATTAGGTTTAGAGGTTCACATTCCTGGGACTCCTTTTAGAAGTTTGCTCCTCATTTCTCAGACTCCTTGGACGTTGTCTCAGGGAAGCTGTTCCCATCCAGAGTGACTAAAAGATTTGTTTCCCCTAAGGAATGAAATAGAGGCAGTTGTTCTCAGGAGAGTCAGGTCATTCTCCAAGACTCAGCTCAATGGGCACCCTTTGTGAAATCCTTTCCAACTTGTCTAGGCCAAATGCCCTTCTTGTATTCCTCTGCATTCCCAAATGTGGCCTGCTCTTATAGCACATATTTTTTCCAGAGAGTGCTTTTTTGTGTGTGTTCATGTGCCATCCTCTCCTATAGATTGGAAGCTTCTCAATTGCATCTTATTTGTCACTTTCCAGTGCCCAGCACAGACCTTGTATATACTAGGTGCTCCAGAATGCTTAATAAATGACTAAACAAGTAGACAGAGTCCCACAGATTCCCCATCTCCCTCAAACTGCCCTCCCCACTCCTAATCACCAGCCGTGACTTCCTCAACCTGGATGAAAGCAGATAGCAAGACCACTGTCCAAGACTTCAGATTTCATTGTTGAATTGGCACAGAAACTGAAATGCTATAGTTCTGGAGGGTCACACCCAGGAGAAGACAAGTCACACCCCTGTGTGTCAAGTCTTGTGTAAGTCTTGTCTGAAAGAGGATGTCATCCTTGGCACTAAGTACTTGGGGAAAACTTGCTTCTCAGACCAGAGCTGGCAACTGTGAGCCACTGGGCTGCCTATAGGAATGGGGTTCTTTAATCTTAATCTCAAAGAGGTTCAAATATCATGAAGCATTTCCTGAGTGAGGTGGTGCTGTCTGTTTGGAGCCAATCCAGATGATTGGATACGCAATATGAGGCAAGAGCCTGGGATGGGTGGCTGCCTCCAATGCCATGTGGATCTCCTACTGAAGGCCCTGAGTCTGAGTGTCTCTGTTCTTTTTCATTCTCTGGCTTCCCTTAAGAGTCAGTCAACTCCCCTGCATACTTGGTCTTCTCCCCGCTACATCACCAGGCAGCCACAGGGTTAGTCTGGAACCAGGCTTGGGCTAGTGGGCTTTAGGAAAAGCTAGGACAGAGAGAGAGCTCAAAGGAGTAACTGGAGCCAAAGGAAACCACAATTGCAAGGCCAGCTGCCACTCACATCCAGAAGCTTCCCTCCAAAGTTTAAACTGTCTGAGTTTATGCCACTCAAAATGAAGAGGTTTCTCTGCTTCTCAGAACTCAGTCTTCTGAGAAGCTGGAAGGTAGTGATGTTTCCACTAGCACAGAATGAAAGGAAATAACACTTGCTTGGTGTCTGCCCCATATCAGTCATGTTATTCTCATCTAGTCTAATCTACCCAACAGTCCTGTGATGTAGAGAGTATTTTGCTCATCTTATAGCAGATGAAACAGACCTTGAATAAAGTGACCCCTCATGGGCCAGCTGTGCAGCAGAACTAGAATTAGACCCAGGCTTCCACATTCCCAATCTTGGCCCCTTTAGATTGCTGCTTTGAGACATCTACAAAACAGCATCGTATAGCTCTTCCCCAAGCCTGTCATTGGGGCACCTGAAACTAAGTGCTGAAGGCACACTTGACCTTACCTCTGTAGACTGTGTGACTTCAGGTCTGCCCGAGTGGCTCTACCAGACCCTCAAAGTGCCCCTGCTCCCAGTCAAAGAATCAATGGGAGGGGGCCAAGCTAGAAAGGAGCTCAGAGCCCAACTAGTGGGACCCCATTACTTTTCATAGGGGGGCCCAAGATTATGGAGAAAAGTGACTTGTTCAATGTCACACATGGTAATGGGATGGGTGAATCACTGGGTCCAGGTTCCCCAGTCCTAGTACCCTGGTTTAGCTTTGCCCTAGACAGGTAAGGCCCAAATCAGGGATATTAGGGCTGCCAGGGAAGCCACCTGACCCCACAAAGGTTCATGCCTTCCTTTGGGGGCAGTGCTGCACCAGCAACCTGACAAGGCAACACTGGGCTGTGCAGGCACAGAAGCACTGTGCAGTCAGGCTAAGATTAACTGGATAAAGGCACCGTGCTCCAAGACACAGAGATAACTGTCCTGTCTCTGCCTTTCCCTTTCATTTTAAAGCCTGTGTCCCTATCACCAAGTCAGCAATCCAATTAACCGAGATTTTTGAGAAAAGCCTCAACAATGAAAAACTAAAATCTTGATTAGGGAGTCCTGCCCTGCCTCATTAATCCTCTGGTTGGTTTGCAGTGGATCTCGTTGAAGTTGGCTTCCCCACCATCTCCAAGACGATTCTAGAATGCTGATTTAAGGAGAGCAAGCCCTCAATCCTAGAGATAAAGATCATTGCCAGCAGCACCAGCACAGTCCTTGGGTCCGTGGAAAGCCATAAAAAGTAAAACACTCTGCTCGGGTATCCTGAATTAATTATTTTTGTTATTTGGTGCCTTTCTGCAAACAGGAATATCCAAGGGTTAAGGAAGGGCATTTATGCCCCTGAGGAGCAGTATAAAATGGTACTGCCTGCCATTCACGCCTAGAGGTGCCAGCAAGCCACTCCTAGCTTTTGTCCCTGACCTGCCCTTGACTCTGCAAGTACTCTCCCTCTCTCCCTCTCTCTCCCTCCCTCCCTCTTTCATTAATAATAACTGACTTCCTCACATGAGCCGTCATACTCCTCAGGCTAGGAAACTCTTCCGCCTCCATTGTCTTGTTTGAATTTTGAGACAATTATAAGAGTCAGGGCAGATATCCAAATGCCCATTTACAGGTAAGCACACTGAGATCCGGTGAGGATATAGCAGTTAGTAGGTGGCAGAGCTAGGGACTGAAAACAGAGCTTCTGCCTCCATATCCATCCAATTCTTTGTACAGGATACCACCTCTTTCCTTCTTGTGCAATGTTTTTTTTTTCCTTTGCTGCTGTTGTTCTCTGGAATGGTCTTTAGAGGTGGGAACGATGTTCTTAGTCTGTCTACCTTCTTTCCCAAGAGACCTAGGATCTGTTCTGACATCCATCCTCTCCCAGCAGAGGAAGGGGGAAGAGGAGCTCAACCCCTAGACTGATCTAGGGATGATCTCATTTTCCTTGGAATGGGAAGAATCAAGTGACCCAACTTCAGCCAGTGAGAAGGGAGGCAGAGTCTTTGGGGAAGCTTCTGGTAAGACTTCTCCTCTCTTTTAGGAGAGACAGAAGAGGAGGGGTTTCCCTTACTCCTCTGGACATGTCTTCCTGTGTTGCCTGCACCCTCACTCATACATGCCGTGTTCTTCTACTTGTTTTTGTCTTGGTTTGTGCTCTTTTTTCTGTTTGGCATGCCCTTGCTTTTTGTCCACCTGGTGAGATCATAATCATCTTCCAGAACCCATACCCAGCAGCCCCTTGGTTCTTTCAAGCAGATATGTTCACTCCTTCCCTAGTGTCTTCTTGTATGCATTCATTCAAACATTACTTGCTTAGTGCCTATCATGTACACTCTGTTCATTACTATAAAAAAATGCTGGATAAGAAGACTATGGTGGGTGGGGGGGTGGCTATTTCAGTGATGGTGTCAAGCAAGGCATCACTGGGCAGAGTCTGCATGTGGTGAGGGAGTGACCTTGTGAAGATTTGGGGGAGGGGAAGTTCTGGCAGAAGGAAGAGCAAAGACAAAGCCCTGAGGGTGGGAATATGTCTGGTAAGAAAGTAAGTGTGAATGGAGTACAGTGAATGAGGGCCAGAGCAATGGTTATCCTGGCCAGGCCAGGGTAAAATGATGTAGAGTTTGGTAGACTCCATGGATAACTGCAAATAATTTGGGGAACTCTGGGGCTGGGGCAGTGAGAGAGGAGTGGATGTCATAGTCTGACCTGGATTTTGAAAAGATTGATCTGGCTGTGAGGCTGTGGGGACGTGAGGAACGAAATGACATTCCAGGAAGAGATGATGGAGGTGGCTATGGGAGGTGAGGAGCTTCAGGACTGGGATCTCCCTTGAAGGAAGAGCTAACAATACTTGTCAGTGGACTGAATATGGGAGGAGAGGGTGAGGGAAAGAGCAGGACTGAATTTCAGATTCGGGCCTGGCAAATGGTGAATAGAGGCACCACTTATAAGGGGGAAAGAACAGAGAGGACTGAGTTTGGGAATGGAAATCAGGGTTGGGAATGGAAATTGGGTTTGGATGTGGCAATTACCAACCATATTGAAAGACTTGGTTACAAATCTTGAACTCCTTGAGGGGAGGGGCTGTGAATTTTCTCATCTCTGCTTCCCTCATTCTGCTTAAGTACAGGTCCTCACAAATAGTGTAGATACTGAAACCATTATTGATGAATATTTTGACTTCTACAATGCCCTTATTCCTAAAAAACTGAAAATGGCAGCCAGATATCATTGCTTTCATTGGATCACTTGATCACCATCAAACCATTTCATTCTCATTTTTGATGACTCTTCCAATGGCACACACCATCACTCTTTAGTTTCAAGCCCATCTGATCTCCTGACTTACCTGTCCTCTCCAACAGTCAAATAAAATCCAAACGGGTTTCATGGGAGCTCTCAGGTTAAAGATACACTTCAGTAGGTTCTATACTAACATGCCATGGTTCAGGGAGGTGTTTGGCCTGTTCCTGCTGGGTTGTGCCAAATTGGTCAATCACTCACCACTCAGATACTGAACATCTTCTATAATAAGTCCTTACATTCACCTAGCACTTTGTCGCTTACACAGGATTTTTATATATCCTCTCTTTGGACTTGTGCATTCCGCCTCTGAGTTGACAGAGCAAATCTCTGGATATTAAATTCCCTATTTCTTTTCAACTTCCATAACTTGTGTCCAAGGACTTTAACTAAGACTGTTCCTTCTACCTGAAATGTCCTTGTTTCTCTTTTGGCCTGGGAAACTTCCACTTAACCTTCCAGAATTATTTTAAATGTGACATGACACCTTTCCCGACCCCCAGGCAGAGTTAACTATTCATCCATCCCTCCTCTGTGTTACCTGGGGCATGTGGATGTGCCTATCTGTTTAGTTATTGTGCTGCATTGTGTAGCTATAGATAGACATAAAATATTTAGTACATATAGAAGTATCTATCTCTCCAGTAGGTAATAGATAATATTCTCCTTGAGGGGAGGGAATGTATCTCATTCTTCTCAGGATTCCACTGCTGTGATATATTCTCTTACACATAGTTAGCAATCAATAAATGAATCACTATATGGCTATTTTAAAACCTTGAAGCCATATTGTGGGGGACTTGTGCATATTTTGCTAAGGAATATGGACCTCAGCCTGTAGGCATAAAAGAGCCAATGGAAGCTTGATTTATATCACAAAAGGCAGATGGCAGGCTCATTTCATAGGATTTATTTCCCTGAAAGCTGATGAGGCCTGATTTATATCTTCTCTTGAAGGTCAGGTGATGTACTGTTCAATTCACTCTGTCATTCTCTTTAACAATGGCTTTCATGGGGATGTGATGGTGGGATGGTGTCAGTTATACACAACCTGCTTGTCCTTTCTATGGAACTTCATGAAATTTCATTTCAACTCCCCAACCTTTTATTGAGCATGTACTGTGTGCCTAGCTGTGTGTTCAATGCTGTGACAATAAAGCAAGGTGGTCAGGGACCCCCTTTGCCAAAGCTCTGGAGGTGGGGCCTGTGAGGCATACAGATGCGTGACGTCTGGGTCTCAGTCCCCAGTTTTGTAGCCTTCATCCCATGCAGCGGTGATTTGCTCCCAGAGGAGCTGGAGCCTGGCTGTGATCGATGAGCTCCTGTCACCCTCATGACACACTCTCCTGAACCATTTCACCAACACTCAGGTGAACCTGCTGCACTGGGCTGACGGGATGGGCTCCAGGGAGTGGGGCAGTGGAGGGCAGCAGCGGTGATGAATTTAAGTGTCAAAGCTGCTCACCAGAAAACTTAATTGACTTCCTCAGACTCTTCCTTCTGCCACATATTCATCCATTCACCCATCCATCCATGCATGCTTCCATTCATTTATTCATATACCCATTCAGATAATTATGTTTGAGGTGCATATCTGTGTGTCTTCATTGTTATATATTTATCCAATCATCTGTTCATCCATCCATTTATTCTTTCATCCATTCATTAATACCTTTACACTTAAAAAAAAAAAACACCTGGGGGCACCTGGGTGGCTCAGTCGGTTAAGCGTCTGACTTCAGCTCAGGTCATGATCTCATAGTTTGTGGGTTCGAGCCCTGCATCGGGCTCTGCGCTGACAGCTAGCTCAGAGCCTGGAGCTTGCTTCTGATACTGTGTGTCCCCCTCTCTCTCTGCCCCTCCCCTGCACATGATCTGTCTCTCTCTGTCTCTCAAAAAAAATAAATGTTAAAAAAAACTACAAAGAAACACATCTGCCTGAGCTTATTGGTATAAATCCATCCATCCATCCATCTGCCCATCCCATTCACTAAATATTTATCTGTAAACATGTATCTTTCTTTGCTGAAAAATTGTGAGTGGCTTTCATGTGCCCCAACCTAAAAGCAAAACCCCTTATCTTACCATTCACAATTAGGCTTTATTTCTTGATCATATCTACATGAGCACTCCCTTAGCCAGATGGGTCTGCTCATCTTCCCTGGCAGGCTGAATCTTCCCTCCACTCTTTTTCTCCCATCACTTTCCCTTCCTAAGTGCCCTGCTGGATCACTCTTATCTACTATTGTTTGTTGCCTTCTGACTCCTTATTTAGTCAAATCTTCACTCCCTCATGAGATTGTCCACTCTATTCCTACACCAACTCTTAGTCTCCTGAGTGGTCCATCCCTTCTCTGAACTCCTAAAGCTCTTAGCATCTGACCTGCTTTTTGGGCACTTAGTCCTTGTTTCCTTGTATTTATCTTTTTATAGATGTGGACTTTCTCCCCTGAGAGGTCTCCCTCTACTCAATACAGCTGACCCTTGAACAACGCAGGGCTTAGGGGCACTGATGCCATGCATAATCAGAAACTCCACTTATAACTTTGGACTCCTCAAAACTTAACTACTAAGAGACTCTCATTCTCTGGAAGCCCTATGGATAACATAAACATTTGGTTAACATGCATTTTGTATATGTGTTATGTGCTGAATTCTGACAGTAAAGTAAGCTAGAAAAAAGAAAATGTTATTGAGAAAATCATGAGGAAGAAAAACTACATTTACAGTACTGTACTGTATTTATTGAAAAACATCTGTGTATAAGGGGACCTGCACAGTTTAAACTCACGTTGTTCAAGGGTCGATTGCACTACTGAAGACTAACTCCTTTGACTTTGTCCCACCCAGCCCTGAACCCATCAGGATTCAGAAGAGTCAGGAATGAGTTTTATTACTCCAAGCCTTGTGCCCACTGTTGTTGACCTGAATTCCAGAGCATCGGTGGGGGCTCTGGTCTGAAGCCTCCTTTCTCAGACCATCAGCACATACAACACAAGTTCAGAATAGAGCTCACATAGAAACCTGCTTGGCCTTGACATCTGTGTCCCTCTTTTGGGACGTGGCATTGGGATAGAACCTGCTTCCCTTATTCCAAGTCTGATGAGTATTTTCTGTAACTGACTGGTCCCAGGGAACCATGCCACTGCTACAGGTGTCTTTGAGGGTTTCCTTCTGTTAGTCACCTCTCACTGCAAAACCACTTCAAAACTTATTGTTTCTCATGATCTTGTGGGTTGGCTGACTGGTTCTTCTTCTGGTTTTGCCTAGCTTCACTCATGTAACCACAATCAGTGTTGGGTTTTCCCTGATGACTCTCCCCATGTGTCCTAGGCCTCAGCTGGGGTGACTGGAATAGCTTCTCATCTTCCATGAGGCCTTATTCATGTGGCTACTTCTTCCTTAAGGAGGCCAGATTAGGTTTCTTCAGAATATGGCAGTTTCAAGGTCCCAGGAAGGTGCAAACAAAACTGCATGACTCTTGACACTTGGCTCCAGAGTTAACTCAGTATCTCCTAGACCACATCCCACTGGTCAAAAAGTCCCAGCGGCCCACATTAAAAGGTGGGGAGACATTTCCCTTCCTGATGGGAGTAGTTCTAAACTATTGGGGCTGGGTTTTTCAGTCCATCCACCTCATATCCCCTGGCCCACCCACCAGATTGATCTCTGCTAGATAGTGCATTGTTCCAGATTAGCCCGAGTTCACCACTTTTGGAGACAGTATACAACACCATGGACTACTATCTCAGGGGCCATCCCTCTAGCTGAATCACCTAAGGCATCTTCCTGTTATGATATTCCCAACTCTACTATATGACCCAGGAATGAAGGGATTGTGTCTGTGTCCCATTCAGTCTCTACAAACTAACATATAGCATACTTTTATAGCAGTTACCACTATCTAAAGTCTACCTTTTGTTATTGTGTGTTGCTTTCTTTCATTTTGTATACTTGTGCAAATTTTTCTCTTCCACCAAAATAAGAACTTCAGGTAGGAATTTTTTTCACTGATGAATTATCAGCACCTACAGACATAATCAGCACATGGTAGGTGTTCAGTAAACATTTTTTAATACATTCAAGCTCCCTGAAAACTGATTCACAACCCCTCTCCCAGCTCCTGTCAGTAAAAGATGCCATAAACATCTGCTTGAGGATAATTCATTCATTTATCATGGATAGTGTGAAATGTCATGAAGGTTCCAGAGACTCTCTTTATGTCCATTTTATACATGCTTCTAAGAGTCTTGAATTTGTCCTGAGAGGGTTCTGGTCCTTGGATGAGTAAAATTTCTTTGGTGAGACTAAATTTGAACATCTGGAAAGACAAGAGGATTTGTCCATTTCATTCAAGTTCCTTCAAATAAATTCATCTCATCCATGAAAAATAAAAAGTAAAAACCTCACTACCACTATCCTCAAGATTTATCAGACTTTTGTTCAGATGAGGATGTTCATTGAAATGAAGTTACAGGTTATAAGAGACATTATGTGGGAGAGACTAATGGTCTTTTCTCTGGCAGGGGATGGAAACTGTGCTCTATCCCCTCCTGAACCTGGAAAATTCAATGCTCAGAGTCTATCGTAGCCAACTGAAGTTGAGCAATGTGTTCAGTTTATACCAGCCAAGAGATCGATGAACTTGCTGTCCACATGTACTAGCAAGATTTTGTTGGAGGTCACATCCCCCCTGTTGAATGTGGCTTGAATGGAACCATTACTGGTTCAGTGTCCAGAAGGCCTCAGAGAGGTCCTACATGGCATGGCAAGGAATAGGGAACACAGCAAACCCCCTGCCCTTACCACATCTCAAGACCTGGACATAATTAGAGGAATTTTAAAACTGAGGGTGGGAAGCCCCTGACTCCAGATCCAAGTGATGATAGGACCCAGATTTTCAGGCTTATCTATAAATCAAATCTTATCACATGAGGACCAACTGCTCACCTGAATTAAGGCCAAATCAGTGTGAGCAAGCAGTACCAATGAGCATTCCCACATAGGACAGAAAACCTCCCTTGTGGAGGTCCCTCCCTATAGGAGTGCTTGGCGCTGTCCAGGGTACCTGCTCCATGATTTCCATGAACTGGCCTAGCTGCAAGCTACCATCTCCAGGAACAATCCCATTCCATGCCCTCCACCTGCTTTCAGCCATCTGCACTGCCTGTGACCCATGATGGGCCCACTCCACCTGTCATTGCTGTCGCCAGGAAATGACATAATCATCTGCATATTAGATCTTGAAGGTGACTATGGAATGATCTGGGATCCTGAATCTTAGTTCTTCCAGAGAAATAAATTTGCTCTCAGAGTCTGAGGCTAAGGCCTTCCCAAAATATACAGATACCAAACTTCAGAGGAGCCATAAGACTCATCATGAACATAAAATATGGGCTTCAGGGCACACATTTGCATGGATAAGTCATGGTCACATAAGGGATTCAGAGTAAGAAGACAGCAGATTTCCCCCTTAGGAGCCCTCTCTCCAATAGCCTGCACCAAGCTGGGTTAAATGAGTCCACTAGACCATTTAGAAGACACTGCTATTTTCTGTGGTATTTTTTTTATTTGTATTACAAATATACAGAAACATAGAGAATAATAGAATACCTACCATCCCCCTTAAGTAATGAAACTCTATATATACAACAGAAGCCCTCTGTGACTCTCCTGGATGTTAGTCTCTCTCCCCTTCCTTTCCCAGAGATAACCAGCATCCTGACACAGATAGACCCATGCTAGAATTTATGCCTTTAGTGCATATGTGCTGGTAAACATCAGCTTTGTCAACAATTTTGTCTGTCAGTATTAGATCTTTAAGCATAAGTACGATCTTCAAAATTTATTGTAGCTTTTTATTTCCTCCAGCTTTTGCTATTTAACTACATTGATGCATGTTCTTTATTCATTTAATCATATATTTCCCTTTTGATTGAATGTTAGGTTGTCTCTAATTTTTTTGCTCACATTTCTCTCTGAACCTGAAGGAGGAACTCTCTTTGGCAGACTTGCTCTATTTAGTTATGTGGTAGCTTCAATTTAGGTACTTCCAAATTGCCCACTAAAGTGGTGGTACCTGCATTAGCTTGAGTTCCCATTACTCTGCAACCCAACCAGCCCTTGATACTCTCACACGTTTTAAATTCCTGCTTATGTGATGGTAGGAAATGGTGCTTTCTTCTTGATTTAATTTGCATTCCCCTGATAACCAATGAATCATGCTTATTGGCCATTTCTGTTGCCACTTTTTTATCTTACCTCTCCATATCCTTTTTCATTGTTCTATTGAATTGTTGATCTTTTTTCAAGTTGATTTATAGCAGTGTATCTTAACAGCACCACTATTGACACTTTGGACTGGATGATTCCTTCTTCTGGGGGACTGCTCTGTGATTGCAGGAACTTCAGCAGTGTCCCTGGCCCCTGCTGACTAGATGCCAATAGATGTCCTCCCCCTCATCTCAGTTGTGACGAGCCTATTCCTAAGCATTGCCAAGTCATCCTCAGCTGAGAGAATTATAGGAATACTTTATTTTGCATGGATGTTAATCCACTGTCCATTATACAGATTGATTATATCTTCACAAAGATATTCTGGGATAGTCAACAGAACTGGTTCTTCTTTTCCTCAGAAGTTTTGGTTTGGAGAGAGGAAGAAAGAACAGTCTATACTGTGTCCAAAGTGCTGTCTTCCCATTGTTGTTCAATTCTCCTAGGTATGTGTTGATATCCCTACTTTACAGATGAGAGGGCTGAGTCTAGTAATGTGCCCAAGGCCACTCAGCCAATAGGTAGTAAAAACAGGGTATGAATTCATGTCTGCCTAGTTGCTTCTGCAGAATAAAAAGAATGTGGCACTAGGAATGAGGAGGTCTCAGTTTTCATCCCAGCCTGTCCCTAGGTGGCTGTATGGTGAGGACCCGTTCTCCATGCCTATCTTCGTTCTCATATGATGAGGAAGAGCCTGGACACAGATTTTAACATGCCAGTTCATTCTACCAACAGAGCAGTGGGGTTGAGAGCAGAATCTAAAGCCAGGGCTGCCAGGAGTGAGATCTGGCTCTGCCGCTCCCTACTGGGTGGGTTATTGCTAATCCCTTCCATGCCTTCTTTTCCTCATCTGAAAATGGAAATTCAAATACCACCAAACTCCCAATGCTTTTCTGAGGATTAGATAAGACAATCCATGTAAAATATTTAGTACATGATGGAAGCTCTACAGATGTCATAGAATGTCCTTGTAATCCTACATATAGGTGACCAGTTAGCCCGGACTGGGAGGCAACGCAGAATGTAGATTATGACAAAAAGAAACAACATTTCACTACCTTTATACAAATAATAACAATCAGGAAGATTTGTCAGTAGACAACCCTTTTTAACTGAAATCTGAGGAAAAGAGCTCTGTAATAAGCTTGTAGTTTGTATAATTTTGGCACTTTGAAAAAGTATTTGAGCCGACCTATGGCTCTCCTCTCTCAAGAGAACTTCACATCCCTTCTCTCACTGTGGGCAGCACTTGGCCGCTGGGCACTGCTATCTGCAAAAACTCTACAAAGATATATTTTAGTGCAGGGGTACCCAGGGATCACAGAGTCTGAATTGGGGTCTAAATGCATACTTGCCTTGCTTCCCTTTCCATGAAAGCAGTATTTGAAATGAGGGAATCAAGCTTGTCTGGACTCAGCAGACTCATGGGGAGTAGGTCAGGCAACCAGCGAGCAGGGGCCCCTTTCAAAGAGGGAGGCGAGGGGCTCTTTAAACATGCATTCTCCAAGAGCTGGGACTGCCACCGCTAATGACTCTGCAGCCTCTGAGAGGGGCTGCCTGTCGAGCACACCAGTAATTAGTTAACACATGGAAATAATCCCAATTTAGAAACAGGGCCCATCATTTATTTATAGAAATCCAGTGCACATTTTTTTTAAATAAAAACACTGGACATAGTTCCTAGTCAAAACCAAACCATCTAAATATCTCCAATCTTACCTCCTGACTCACTCACTCACTCACTTTCCTCCTCCCTCCTCCTAGAAATCCACCTAGACTGACCTGGCTGAGCCCTGCACCCTTCAGCTTTCAGGCCTTTCACTCCCCACTCAGCCTGCTGTGCAGGTGGGACCATCACTGGATAACGCTTTCTGATTCTTCTGTGTGTGTTCTCTGAATTCTCTGGGCCTCTGCATGTCTTTGGCAAGTGGAAAGAGCATAGGTTTAGAGAGAGCCCAGTTCAAATCTTACTTCCAGCCCTTTCCAGCTGTGTGGTTTCAGGCGATGGATTCTTCACCAAGGCTTGCTGCAAATAGAGGTATTACATGTGGTTAGATACATGGAGTCTAGAGTCTGGCACTCAGCATAGAGCAGGCACTCATTTTCTCTCCTGGGCAAGATTCACATCTTTCTTTTTCATTCTTTCTTAATTTCTGGCAGAAAAAGTAGGATGGCATATAAAGGGCTGGCTTTAACTCAAGGTGAAGTCTAGACTGGAAAATGTATCCTTGACTAGAAAATGGGAATGATAATGATCCCAACCTCACAGGGTACTTGTGAAGTTTAAGTGAACACTCAGTAAAAACCCAGTGTATCCCTCTGCTCTTGGCATCAGCCAGCGGTGACATGGGGGCGGGGGTTCCTACTTACTCCCTATCCACAGATAACCATCCAGCACATGCTCAGAAAGGAAAGGGGACCTGCTTTTTGAATTTGACACATCTGAACTGGAATCATATCAGTTCCACCAGTGTGGTTCCAGAGAAGGTATAGAACCTCTGTTTCTTTTGCTGGAAAACCGGTGTAGTAATAGCTCCTACCCCAGATCCTGGAAGCAGATTCCTCCCCATCGCCAGAGTCTCCAGAAAGAGCCCGGGCCAGCAGACACCCTGATTCCAGTCTTGTGAGACTCCATAGCAAGGCTACTTGGACTCCTGATCTACAGAACTGTGAACTAATACATGGGTGTAGTTTTAAGCCATGGAGTTTGTAGTAATTTTATTAATGTTTGTTTATTTTTGAGAAAGAGGGAGAGAGAGAGAGAGAGAGAGAGAGAGAGAGAGAGAGATCAAGCAGGGGAGGGACAGAGAGAAAGATACACAGAATCCAGAGCAGGCTCCAGAATCTGAGCTGTCAGCACAGAGCCCTATGTGGGGCTCAGACTCACAAACCTTGAATCATGACCTGAGCTAAAGTCAGACATGTAACCAACTGAGCCACCCAGGTGCCCCTGTAGTAATTTGTTAAAACTGAAAATGAATACAGTCTACAAGAAAGAAGATGCCACTCAGGGGAGAAGGGTTATGAGCTCCCAGAGGGCAGAAATTGGTGTCACTTATTTGGAGCTCCCAGAACCTGCTATATAATAGATGTTCAATAAATATTTATAGATGAATGAATCAATGAATATATATTTTTAATGAGCAAAATAAAAAATCCAGACTCAATCTATAAATAAGCAACTTTTCCAAAAGCTGCGGTGCCAGGGTGGGCTCAACCATAAGGAAGGAAAGCTGACAAGTAAGTGCATAAGAGCATGTGTGATGCTTCTGGCGCTTGAAGTTTACTCTCAGCTCTGTTAGCTGTGTGACCTTGGACATGTTACTTAACATCTCTGTGCATTGGTTTTCTTTTCTGCAAAATGAAGATAAAATAATAACTACCTCATAGGGTTTCTGAAGGATTAATTAGGGAAATACATAACAAGGTCTTAGCACTGTGGCTTGCCTGTTGTAAATATTCAATAAATACTTGGTATTATTTCACAGATAGAGTCAGAATCTTCCAAATTTAATATTCATTTTCAACAATGTATGTGCCCCATCCCTTCACGCACATTCCAAGTCTCATTTTTCTTATAAAGATGTAACCTGAAAAACATCCTCCAATCTTAAAAATTTATCACTTAAAAAATTTTTTTAATGTTTTTATTTATTTTTTTCTTTCTTTCTTTCTCTTTCTTTCTTTCTTTCTTTCTTTCTTTCTTTCTTTTTTTCTTAGACAGAGAGAGACAGAGCATGAGTAGGGAGGGGCAGAGAGAGAAGGAGACACAGAATCAGAAGCAGGATCTAGGCTCTGAGCTGTCAGCACAGAGCCTGATGTGGGGCTCCAACTCATGAACTGCAAGATCACAACCTGAGCTGAAGTCAAATGTTTAACTGAGCCATCCAGGTGCCCCCGAACTTCTATCCCTTTAAAGAAGATTGGACACTTGTTTTAATTTAGGCAGATTCCCTTGCTTCTCACTACTGCTGGTTTTTCAAAGTGCAATTCATCAGCAGACAATACCACTGGGAGAGGAGTGGATGGGGGGCTGTTAGACCATTACCCCATTCCCCAGATGGAAAGAATTTGAGGACACTAGTGGCCTCCACAAAGCTAAAGGCCCAGACCAGCAGGGTTTGACCTATACCAGGCAAAGCTTCTTTCTCAATGGCCTCATGGATTAGCTGAGCTGGGAGGAGAGAAGGCTATTCATTTTGTTGTGGTTGTTTTTCTTTATCGGACCCATAGTGCCTCAAATTCCATAAACCCATAAACCAGAACAGGGCACAATCTATTCTTAATTATGCAAGGATAGCTGATCCGGGTTGCAAATTGTCCACAGCAAACCTTGCTCTCAAATTATTGATAAGATTGTCACTTACCCTGCCTACGTCTATTTTGGCATGGATGGCTGTATTTCTGACTGGGCACTTAGCCCTAATCGGAACTATTTGTGTGTGGCTATTTCTCTACCTGTCTCCCCACCTAGAAGACAAATTCCTTCAGAGGGGGCACCTGGCTATCCATGTGTCAAACTGAGTTTGATTTTATGCCCCAACCATGACCTTCCTTCCAGTATGGAAGAAGAGGGCTGGCTCATCATAGCTTTGTTCACATTCATTTCGAAGCATTAGGACTCAGACCCCAGCAGAGTGCCTGTCCTGCTTAGACTGGTGCTTTGCCCCACGGGCCAGAGGAAAATCTCGGTTTCCACATGCTCCTGAGCTGGGTCTCAGCCTGTTGGTTCCTGAACCTGCTCAGAACATTGTGAAGCCCAGAACAATGAACACACCAATGTTCAAGGAAACGCACTCAAGCAGCTTGTGAAGCCTCATGTAAACTACACAAATGATGTTTGGCTGACACTTGCCAGTTATATCTGACCACAGCATGGACAATGAAGACCAAGCTATGTTTGGTTGGTCTGTGGCTGAGAAATGATATTGATGAGAGCATGGCTGAACTTGCAGGTGCCAGGCAGGCATGTTCTGGGCTCCTAGAGCAGGGGGTGGACTTGGGTAAGCCTCTGCTGGGGTTTAACTCAGCCAGAGCTGTGAGCCCTTTGGATTCTTTCCTTTCCGTTGCCTCAGCCCTGAACCCTTGGCAAGGTATGGAAATCTGTTTCCATAAAACCAATTTATTTTTCCATTTATTTGATTAATTTAAATTGCTAATACTCTGGCCTCAAGGTCGTAAACACTGGGTAATAAAACCCCCTTTACATCTGTCCAGTGCTTTAGTGTTCTTTAAGCATTTTCACATCTATTATCTGATGTGACCCTCAGAACAGCCCCGCAAAGTACGCAGGCAAGAGATTATAATGGTTAGTTCATAGAGAGGGAGATGTGTGCTGCCAATGGTTACACAGGTAGGACAGAACAGAGGGGAGGTTGAGGCTGGCTCTTATATTCTATGTTTGGTTCTCTTGTAGAGTGACTAACCATTTCAACTTACCCAGGACTGAGGGGGTTTCCCAGGGTCTGGGACTTTTTTAAAACTGGAAAAGTCCAGGGCAAATTGGGAGGAGTTGGTCACCTTTCATCAGGCCCCCAGGCTGTCTGTCACGATGGAGCCCTGTCACCTTTTCCAGGTTCAGCTGATGGAGGTGCCTGTGACCTGGCACAGCCAAGGAGGTATTGTACCTGGCTGAGTCTTCTGGGGGTGTGAGCTGAGAACAGTCAACCGTGACTTACAAATGACTCATCTGAGCTGGATGCTGGGTTGGGAGTGGGTGGGTTGTGGAAGGACAGGAGGCAGGGCCTGCACATATGAGTGACCTTTCCTGCCTGGGCTGCTCATGAGATATTTCACCAGAGAAGGAAACTGAGAGCCTAAGGGTGCTCAGCCAGAGAAGAGACACTAACAAGGACTGGCTGGTTAGAAAGACCCATGATAGAGACCCTGAAGGCCAAAAGACAGATGGCACAGAGGCACAATGGGTTGATGGGACGATGGAGAGGGAGAGCAAGGATCAAAGGAAGAATGGGCAGGGAGAGGGGTATACATGAGGTAGTCATAGCCAGAGATGAGTTTTGTGGCCACCAGCTGCCATCCACAGTATCTTTCTCCTTTATGGGCTGTAGGTAGCTCCCTCCTAGTGTAGAGCTCAATACCTTCTTGATAAATTTGTCAATTCCATTTGGCTGGGAAGGGAGGAAAGGGGAGGTGATCTGCCCAAACTGGCCTGAGCTGGATATTGATTAGTCCAGTCTAGGTTAATGGGAATTTAGCCTTGAACCAGAACTGGGGCTGGACTGGCCAGCCCTGGCTTGTTTCCATAAATGAGTGCCCCCTTGTTCACTTCACCCTGGCCTTGACCTTCTCCCAAGTCCTCTGGCCCCTGGAACTTGGCCACATTCCCCTGTGGCTTTAGGATGAGAATCTCAAGTCTTGGTTCTGTTTGCCTTGCTTATTAGCATTTTGACTCTAGTAATGTGAATGAATTCAAATCTGATTGGGAAATCATTGAACTAAACCAAGCCCAGAACAAAGCAATTGAGTAGAAAATTGTGAATACCAGTTGCAACTTGCCCTCCCCACCCAAGACAGAGAAACACCATTGTTGGAGTCACTTGAGAGGCAAGCAGGAGGGAGGTGCTCTCATCGTGGGCACCTGCTCTAGGTGTGTGGAGGTCACCATGTGGCTGGCAAAAAAGGCTCAAAGGCTTGAGTAAATATAGGAAACTATAAAACGCTGGTGGAAAATTGTAAATAATACAGTAGGAATTAGCAAACAGATGGGGTTTCCTGACTCTTCTGCCAGCAACCATGTAGGATGTTACAACCTGCATTTTAGTTTTCTCATCTGCCCACTTGATCTTTCATCTGATTTGTATTTTCCTTAGGCTTGACATATTTAATTTATATCTTTCTATTTTATTACCTGTAGTTCTTGAAGTATGCCTCAAATGCTCAGTGGGACAAAGTGAGGAATAAGTACATAATTCAACCAACCCTTTCATGAATGTCTCCTTGGGAGTACAGGGCTGTGGTGTAAGCCTACGGAATAGGGAAAGCAGGATGGCATTGTTGTGAGTGTGTGCCTCACTGATCCCCATCCCAGTCAGGCCACAACCGGGAGCAGCCAGCTACCTCTGGATTTGTCACCTCTTTCTTGTCTCAGGAGGACCTAGCAAGTGTTCAATGCCCTCTGTTAGGGGTAGAGAAGTCAATCACAGCTCTTGATTCAGGGCCTTATTGGATGATGGCTTCCTGAGTATCTTCATAGAGAAGCCAGTCTATCTTTCTGGAGCTTTCTTTTTTGGTGCTGCTAAGATCCCAGGTTTGCCTCCTTCAGCCCATCCCTACCATTTCTACCAATGGACAACTTGAGTGGATTGAGACACCCCTTGTAAAGTTCTTGGGCTGTTGAGATACCTTCCCAACTGGCTCTCTGCTCCACTCTTGCCTCCTTGCAGTCAACACCACAGCCAGCCTGATGGGTTTAGAGCATGAATCATTACTCTGCTTTCTGCATTGCTCTGGGCATAAAATCCATGTTTCTGCCAAGCCTTTCAGGCCCTGCATGCTCTGGCCCCTGTCTACTTCTCTCTCCCTTGTTCATGCTTCTTCAACCTGAATGTGCCACACTTAGCCCTGCCCTCAAGCATCTGCATGTTCAGTTTCTGTTGCCTGTTGCAGGATCTCCCTCTTTCTTTACATAGCAAGTCCCTCCTCATTCTTGAGGACTCAGATGCCATGTTCCCAAAATGCCTTCTATCCCCCGTCCACTTAAACTGGGCCCATGCCCACCGCTCTACCCAACCTCAAAACTGCATCACATCATCCAATTTCTACCACAGTACTTATCACAATCTACAATAGTCTTCTTTATTTATTCATTTGATTTGTATGTGTCTCCCTGAGCAGTGTGTAGTTTCACAGGACAGGGACCAGATATTTTGTGATCTCTACTACATCCCCAGCACCCACAACCAGGGCTACAACATAGGAGGTTCTTAAAAATTATCTGTGAGGTAAATGTATCCATAACTTAAACCAGGAGTTGGCAGACTATGGCCTTTGAACCAAATCTCGCCCACTACCTGTTTGTGTAAATAAAGTTTTATTGGAATGCAGCCTAATCATGTACATAATGTCTGCAGTTGCTTTGGTGCTATAAAGGCAGAATACTCGGAATACTTGAAACAGATGTCACAGAGCCCACAAAACTGAAAATACTTGCTTTCTTACCCTTTAGAGAAAATGTTTGCTGACCCCTGGCTTATATCCCAGCTTAGTCTCCATGGATATTTAGGATTTCACTTACCAAGAAACCAGATACAGAAGGATTCAGGGTTGGTTTAGCAGCTCAGAGTCAGCCTTTCTATGTTGCCCTCTGCCTGACAGTAAACAACCTTCCCTCAAGGTTCTAAATTCGCCACCACAACTATGACCATCATCTCTAAGCTCCAAAGAAGAAGGAGTGTAAGGAGAGCAACTATGGCTTTCTCCATTCCCAGGGAGAAAATCTTCTCCCTGAAGGACAGTATGCGGACTTCTTGTGTTTTATTGGTTAGAACTAGATCACGTGCTCATTGTTGGACCAATCACTGGAAAGGGGAAGAGGAGACCTATGACTGGCTCAGGCCAGTGATGTTTCATGCCTCGAGGTTGGGTACATTGCCTTTAGAAACCAGAGGAAAAGGGAGATGTCTACACATATATGAATGAAGCATGCCCTATTTCTTCACACTGGAGATGGTTGTGATGAAGGACTTAAGTGGGTTCACTCCTCTCCCCTTGATAGAACTAAAAACAGATGGGCACATTATTGCTTTTTCTCCTTTTCTAGGTTTCAGGTAAACTTGCCTCTCGTCTTTAACCCTCGCCACCATTTTCTCTCTGCCAGCCACCAGCCTTGATCATAACTTCAGGAAAGCAGGTTTCAGCTTACTTTACAAAAATCCTGCTTGATTCAGATTTTCCTAAGAAACCAGCCTAGTCTGATGATAAGGATTTGAGGGACACTCTGCCAGCCAAGTCCAATGTTTAAACCCAGTTATACAAAAGACATTTTGGTTTAATGCATTGTTCTCTACAATACCTCTGTTAAAATGGATGATACTTTCAAAAGGCCATGCATGGTGAGTTTATGACTTAGTCCCAAAGGCATGAGGTCATACATCATCTTGGACAGCAGAAATACTGATTTTGAGGGGAGCAGGGAGCAGTGTTATAATGGAAATAGAACCATGAGCCAGTATACCTGGATTCTAGTTCCCTTTGTTTCTTTATTTTCTACGCAGCTAGGAAAATTCACTTTGTCTCTCCAGACCTCACCTTCCTCATCTGCTCCACAAAAGGGTTGGATTTAGTGATCTTTAGAAACACTTCCAGCTGGTTAAAAGGGATCAGCTATGCACCCTATATGGTCTCATGCCCCATTACTGCATTGATTCACCCACCATTCCTTTAGCCGATCTTTCAATATATATTCCTTGAGTACCACCACGTGCTAGGAATTTTGCTAGATTCTGGGAATGTAATAGTCCCTGCCTCTGTGGCACTTTACTGTCGGGTGGGGGAGACAGAGAGAGTACATAAGTACATACAACATGTGTGACAAGCATGATAATTAGGGAAGACGCTGGCTCACTGCAAGCTCATGGCAGTTCAGGGCAAGGACAGCAGATGCCACCTGGGATGAGAGGTCAGGCAACTAACCGGAGACGGTGATGTCTATGTTAAGATGAAAAGTCCAGCTAACTAAGCTGAAGTGGAGGAGAGAAAGGAAGTTTTTCTGATAAAAGTATCAGCAGATGTTAAGAACTGTTAAAACTATTTATCATTTATTCCACATCTGAGGTTCTGTTTTTCCCAAGTCAATCCACTTGCTATGTAACCTATTTGAAATTATGGTAGAAAGAACAATCAGATATGTTTTAAAAGAACTTGAGTCAAGTTTATCTAACCAACCACTAGTGTGATAGTAGTTGGTTTCTGTTTCATTTATTTGAAACCTATGATGTTCATTTCAAACATGCCGCATATATCAGATCCATTAATTTAAAACAGAATTACCAAGGTGTCAGTGTCCTAGGCACTTGGCTCAAGCCAGAGATATAAAATAGGGGAGGAGCCAGTCTGTACTTTCTAGGAGCCCACACCTCAGTGTGGAGATAGTCAAGTACTTTAATGAGCAGTACAATGTGTTCTAGGTGCATTGAGGATGGTGTGCTAGTTCGGCTGGTTCCGGGAAAGCTTTCAGAAGGCCATGAGCTCTGAACTGAATTTGTTCTCTTATTTATTCATTCTTTTATTTTAATTGTTGTAAAATACATGTACATAAAATTCACCCTCTTAACCACTTTAAGTGCATAATTCAGAGACATTAAATTCATCCACGATGCAAAGACCCCCACTATCCCTCTCCAGACACCTTCCATTGTTCCACATAGAAACCCTGAACATAGGAAACCCCAAGTCCCACTCCCCCTCCTCCCAGCCCCCAACAGCCTCTGCTCTGCTTTCTGTCTCCAGGAATTTGCCCACTCTAAATACTTCATATAAGTCAAATTACACAATACTTGTCCTTAATCTCTCCCAACGCAGTGTTTTCAAGACTCATCCATGTTGTAGCGTGAATCACTATTGCCTTCCTTTTTAAAAAACGTTTTTTTTTTTAGAAAGAGAAAGGGAAAGAGAGTGAGGAAGGGGCAGAGAGAGAGGGGGGACAGAGGATCCAAAGAGGTCTCTGTGCTGACAGCAGTGAGCCTGATGCAGGGCTTGAACTCATGGGCTATGAGATCATGACCTGAACTAAGTCAGATGCTTAGCTGACTGAGCCACCCAGGCGCCCCTCCTTCCTTTTTAAGGCTGAATAATATTCCACTGTATGGATATGTCCCACTTTGCGTATCCATTCACCTGCTGGTGGACACTTGGGTTGTTTCCACCCTTTGGTGAATAATACCACTATGAACATTAATGTTTGATGTCTGTCTGAGTTCCTGGTTTTAATCTGTCTGGGTATGTACCTAGGAGTGCATTGCTAGATCATACAGTAATTCTATTTGAACTGAGTTTTGAAGGCTTAGAAGACTGAGCAGGAGGAAACATGGATTAATGCCAAGGGAGGGTGCATTTCTGTGGGGCTACCCATTAGTCACATAGTCTCTCACTCGCCCACCTCTCAAGGACCAGGCTCTGTGCGCACTGTGATGACCACCACCGAGATCAATCCCAGTTTCCCTTGAAGGGTGACTCTATTGTTCCCTGGATGATATCTGGTGCTTTCCTACCTCCTTCTCCAGTTCCATCTGGCCCAGAACATCTTAGGTCTTTCCATGGGTTGGTAACACTCTCCTGCCTACCTCACTGAGTTGTTTTGAAGAGCAAGGAATAAAACCCATCAACAGTGGCACAGACGTTTGTGACCTTGGCTGTTGCTATTGTCCTCATTGTCATCTCTGTTAGAATACCTCACTGTGGTGTAGAACAGGTTCCTTCATTCACAACCAAGTAGTCCAGGTCCAAGGAAAAGAAAAACTCGGAATATGACATCTTAAATTGCTGCATCTCTGCACTACACCCCAATTCCTCCAAAACCCAAATCCGTGATAATAACAGGAGTGGAAATTCATGTGCCACATCCTGAGAGATACAAAGGAAGCCAGGCTGCTTTTCTCACTTAGAGGGTTGACAGACATGTCTGGGAGAATATGTTAGCAATTCCAGAGCAGAAGCCTCCTGCCTCAAAGAGTTAATTCCCCAAGGGTTGGTTTATTTGTTTTCAAACATCTAAAACATATTTACTGAGAAAGATCTGAGTGCCTGGCACACTGCTAGGCCCTGTGTGGGTACAGAAGCCTAATACATGGGGGTCCTAGCCTTCATCCTGCTGGTGCATTTATTCTAAGGTCCTCAAATGCCCTGTGTCTATTTTCTGACAACTCCATTCCAGTTATATCTGCTGGTCTGGGCTCTAAGTGTGACTTTTTCCCTGCCAAAAGGCTGACCATTTAAGTAATTCATTTGCTTTAGTTTGGGGAGGCTGACTTTTAGCTACTGCTGCCTGTCTTGTTTTTACCTACAGTCAGTGGAAACACTGGAACCTATCTGCCACAGGGTATGATAACATGTGTGACTCATAAAATTACCCCGGGAGTGCCTGAACTGCTTGAGACCTCTAGTAAAAAGACACAGCTCTGGTTTCCTCTTAGGCTCAGAATGGCAAATAGGTGCCACTGATGCTGCTGCTCCTTAGCCCCCAGCAGGCATGAATAATCCATCATGGTGCTTTGTGGCTGAGCCAAGGCATGGCTTCTCACCCTTTCTCAAATGCCATGCTCCTGGCAGCCACCTTCAATTGATCTGAGCTGCCACTTTACAGTATGTAGTAGACACTGATGGTGTCCCACCCAGATCTTTCTGGGCCTCCCATTCAGACCCCAGCTACTGGGAGTATCACCTATAACAGCCAACAACAGTACCTTCTTTCTGAACATTGACCTACATTGGCCAGATGGGAGCCACCTCTCTAGGAAATGTCTCCAATGTCATGTCTTGACTGATACAAGGGTACAGTAGCCTAGTCCCCTTGCTATTCATGCATATTCATATCCCTGACATCAGGCGTGCTTGGCTTCCCCCCTTGCTCCGTCCAGCTTCCCTCACACCTTTACAGATTGTAATCTCCAATAAATCCTCACACCAGAATCCTTGCTTCAGTTTTTCTTCCTAGAACCTGACCTAAGCTGGTCATCTGTCATACCTGCTTCTGGCCCTACAGCCAGGAAGGAAAAGTCAAGGACAAGGAAAACTTGAGTGAATGTACAGAGCTCTATACTGTCTGTTCCATACAATAAATAAATAACCCCCACAAACGTATACTGAGTCCTGGACATGTGTTGGGCACTGTGCTGGGTACTGGGCATACACTGGTACATGAGATGATCCATGTTCTCATGGACCTCCCATTCCAATGGGATGGGTGTAGATATGATGGTCCTGGGAGCGAGGACCCTCTACTTTGAACCAAAGGGAAGGAGGATGGTACAGTGGAAAGAACAGAGTAGATCCTGAAGAATCTTTTAAGAGACAGGCATGGGAGCACATCTTTTGCTCTGGTTTTCTCATTGCCAAGAGCAGGAGTTTTACCATTTGTGGGTCAAAGACCCTTAGAGATTCATGACAGAGCTTCAGAGGTTCATAATCCCCACCTCCTAATTGAAATGCATGTCTATTTTTTTCTTGCAGAATGATCCACCACGTTCCTGAAGGCATCTATGAACCACAAAAGTCAAGAATCACTGCTTAGATTTTGTGGCCAGCCTACCCAAAGGCCTTGAGACAAAGATGGAAGAGGTTTTTTGTATAATACCAAAACATCCCCTGAGGAGGTAACAATCATGTGTGCAGGCCCAGCTGTGCTATCACTGGAACATCTGGCTGATAAATGAATTCTTCTCTTTCCAAAGGTTTTGAATCATGCAATGACTGCATTTTAGGCCTGGAAGCCTGCTCACTGCTGGGCACTTGATTGTCTCTCTGGGTGTCCTCCTTGGTCAAATGAGCAGATGATACTATCTTATATTCAAGATCCATCACTGACTTTCTCTGATTTTGTAAAGAACCTTGGAAACCATCTATTTTAGGATCTGTTTTAAAGGCAGCAGGGTAAAGTAGCCAAGTGTGGGGCTCCAGAGCTAAAGCTAGAAAGCTCAGGTCTGAATTTCATCTTTGCCACTCAAGCAAGTTTCCTCTCAAGGCCTCTAGGAAACAGTGACAATAATGGATTATAGTGGCCCCACCCCCACCCCCACACATGGTTGCTTCAAAGAACAAGAACAACCACGTATAGTGCTTAGACCACAGCCAGGAACACCATCGGTGCCCAGTCAATGTTGGTTTTTCTATTATTTGTATATAGAAGAGAGAGCTGAAGGGGCAGGGGGTGATTTCCAGGTCAATACAGTGACCTTGCCTCAGTCTGGGTCCTCTCCTCTGCACTGCCACACCTGCTGGCAGTCTTCATCTCTCTCAGGACAGCACGGTTTCTCAGCATCTGCAAGACTCCAACAACCTGAGCCTCAGAAAAGCCCATCCTCAGGATGGTTTCTTATGCCTCAACAATCAGGGGGGTTTGAAGATTCCTCTAAGTGCCAGAAAGCCCCTGGAGCTGTTATTTTCAACTCATATTCCCATCCCCACCTCCCTCCACCAATTCCCTACACTCCCTCTCTGGGCTCTATCCTGTGAGGAAGGTCCTGCTTTGCCTCTGATGCAGGGTATCTTGCTGGGTCTTAGATCACTCTTTCTATAAGATTTATATTATCTGTTCTATGTGTCCTTTAGATTACAGGCTGCCATTGACCATCTGCTGGGTGTTCACAATGCTGGCATTCTGTCATACTCTGACATAGGCTATCTCCCAGTCAGATGGCTGACTCAGTCTTAACCTTGGTGGTCACCAGCTACTTGTTTCCAGAACTTTTCTGAATCAGCTTTAATTTCAGGCTAGCCCCATCCTACACCGGGTCATGTGTGATTTGAGAATGTGTGTCAGGTGAAGCCTGAAGTGAGAGAAGCCCAGGGACGGTCGGCATTGTCTGTAATGAGTTAACATACAATTTATGTCACTATCACTAATAGCATCATCCTCTTGCATTCAGTAATTGGCAATTTACAAGCCACATTTATGCTGTCACATTGTTCCTACAACAATCTTGTAAGGTAGACTTGATGATCATTGTACATGCAGTTAGTAAGCTCAGGCCTGGAGAAATTAAGTAATGTGCCCAAGGCCAGAGAACATTTTTAAAAGGTCTGCCTGACCTGAAGTCCAGTACTCTTCTGCCACACCACAGCTGGGACCCCAGAGGGTGAGGAGACCCAGAGCAAGTGGAAAGACACCAGCAAGACAGGGAAGAGGGGCGGGGTTCTCAGGAGATAAGGGGCTGGAGGACCAGAGCCAAGTTGTTCTAAGACAGAACACACCTCAGTGAGGGACATCTTTTGCCTTCCTCCCTGGGGAGCCTCCAGCTACATAAGGAACATGGGAAGCCTCAACCACAGGGACCCCTGCCCCTGTCTCTTTCTGTCACAGCTCTGCATCAGCAAAATGAGTCTGAGCTCAGAGGCCAATCAGATCTAAGTTTCAATCTTACAATTTTACTGCTGGAGAGACCTCGGGCTAGTTACTCAGCATCCCTGAGCTTCTGTTTCTTCATCTGCAAAACTTAATAGGCACATCTGCCTTGTAGGGCTGCTGCAAAGATTAGATTAAATAATGAATGCATTGTTGTAGGGAATAGTTGGGGAGCAATGGTCTGAGAAGAGAATTAGCCACATGGCCAGAGGCCCCCAAGAGGCCTCTTTGTGGGGTGACAGGCTGGGCTGAGCTGGGTCCTGCCTGCTTTGGGTTCCCTTTCTTCTCTGGACCCCCCTCTGTGGCAAGCTAACAGTCCTTCCCCTGACTGTGTTGATGCTGTCTCCTCTGGCTACAGACTGGCTAATGCTCCCTGCCTGGCAGTTCTTAGCCAAGCTGGGCCAATTAAGCTGCATTCCTCTAATTGTTTTGGTGGCTCTTCTCTGAACTCCCTCCAACTTATCTACAAATCTGTTCTAAATTTAGACTTAAGCGCCAAGTCTGGGAGCTCTGAGCTTCTCCCAGCTCTAGCCAACCGTGAGGCTTGCGTGCCTTCCCTGGTAGGACTGGGTGTTTCTCCTCCTCTCCATCCCTCTCCTTCTGTCTCCCCCTCCTCCTTTCCCCTAATCATCAACACAAAAGCAAGGAACGACTGTGACATGATTTATTTTGTTTGCAGAGTGCAGGTTCATAATCAGAAAACAGTTTTTCTTATTTAAACTTCCAGGAAAGTGATGGTAGAGAATTAAAGGGGGATTAATTGAATGCACAAATTCTTTCTGTGCCCTGGAAACTGCACAGAGGAAACAAAACAACTTTGAAATAGCAAAGGAAGGGAGAAAAGGGGTGGGGGTAAGAGCAGAGTGGTTCTTTTGATGTTTCTTGGTGCCTCACCCCTACACCTGTCTGGTTTGCACTCCTTAAAGCCTCAGCCTCCAGTGTCGACCCTGCAGTATCTTCAGTAGGTGGCTAGGACCCACCCAGGAAGCAGATTTAAAAACACCCTCTTCTCTCTTTCCTCCTGTCCTTCCCTCCCCTCCCCCTTTCCTCTCTTCCTCATCTTAGATTTCATCCTTCTCCCCTCCCTTTTCTGGTTTCCACCTCCTCCTCCCTGTCATCTGCCTTTTGGCTCCTTCTTGTCCTCCCTCCCTTCCTCCCCCTTCCCTCCTCTCTCTCACCTTCCTCTCCCCTCTCCTCTTGTCCTGCTCCATGGCAACATCAGATTCCTTGCCACCAAGCACCTTTTATGCCAGTACAGCACCTTGTGCTCCGGAAAGCCCTCTCCTACCCCTCGTCTCATGGGAGCTGGACAACAGCCCCGTGGATATGGGCAGGTGCCTGGGAAAGAATGATCTCACCTCTGGTTAGACGAGCAGATCAACAACCCAGCCAAGATCTCATGACAACACTGGTAGAAGAGCCAGACTCGTTGTCTTAGAGTCTCATTCCCATCAACCCAGAGGACACGTGATGGCTGTTCCCAACAAATCACAGTGAAAACATACCTCTTCGTTGTTACCAAATCTCACATATTGCGGAAGATTGCCCAGAGGGTCCTACAGGCGAGGTGACGTGGTGGAGGGCTGGGAGATATGTTGGACAGCCAGTTACAGTTCTGTCACTTCCTGCAGATCAAACCTCTTTCTTCTAGCATCTCAAAGGGGTGTCAGCTCACAAATGTGAATCTGTCAGGAAGTGTTGAATCTAACAATATTCTAGGTGCATGCAGAGACAACAATTCTGGTCCCCGTAAAGGTGACATGTCCCTGCTCTGTATAATGGACCTATCACTTATACATATATGACTCAAGCTTTGTTTCAGTAAGATTCAGGTAGGATAATGAGTGTGAAGAAGTTTTACAAACTATAAAGTTCTACATAAACACAAATAACTCTTGTTTTGGGGATTACAATAATCATAGGGATAAAGTTGGTCTTAACACTGGATGGAACCAGTGTTGGCAATAACCTTTGAGGTGAGGAAAGCGAGGTCCAGAGAGAAGTAATAGTCCAACAGTTCGCCACTGCAGGTGACGAAACTGGAAAGTCTCAGCACCTGAGTTCCTGGCTTTCCCTCTTTCTAGATGCTGCTTATAATTTTTTTGTTTCTTTTCCTTGATGGTTCCCTCTTTCTTTTTCTTCCTCAAAATTTAGTACATGCAAAGTGCCTTCGAAATACTCTTTATCCATGCCTTTTCCTCTATCCAAATATTATCTATTCTATATCCCATCATATCAAGATCCTGCGAAATGGCTTAAAAAATTATTGACAGATCTATACTGAGGGGCAAAGAAAAAAACCATGGTGTCTAACTGTGCCACCTCACCTGCAGACCATTTTCATCTCAACAGAGGCCTTCACAGGCCTCAAAGAAGGAGCAGTGACTACCAGGGAATTGTGAGTTCTGTGTCAGGCTGTTGGAGATTTTATCCACACAGCCTGCTGATTCAGCTTGCTCTTCTGTGTTGGGGACTCATCTCATCAAGCCATCCTCACGTTCTTACCTCATGACAACCCTCTGGCTTCTTTCCCCCCACATTGGCTCATTTCTCTACCTTTCTGAGCTCCATGACCCTGACTGGTGGTACTGATGATTCCCACAGGCTTGACCTAAAAGCCCTCCATCATGTGGGTTGTTTCTGACACAGAGTATGTGTAAGTTGCTCCCTATTCTCTTCCTTCTGTATATTCAGGAATTAGATCTAGGAGGTTCTCAAAGAGTATGAGTGTAGGGCAGGGACAGAGTTTCTGCAGTATGCATCCAGGGGAGAAACAGTAGGTATGTATAAAGGTATGGGGTGGGTCTCAAAGGTGTGGGGTGTCTAAAAGAAAACTTCCCAGGGAGAAGAAGTGAACAGACAATGGCCCACTGGGTAACAGTTGTCTGTCCCCTTTTTTTTTCCCCTGGCTGGTTTGTGGACTTACATTTCTTATTTCTTCTTGCAGGCTTAGTGCCTACTACAGATGTGGAAATGTCAGCATTTGATGAATTCTGGTGCTAGACTAAGAGACCTTGCTGCCTCTAGGACAAGTGAGGATGAAATGTCAGAATTTGGAGAACCTAATGTCAGCGATTTTAGAAATTGCTTAGTTCAATTCCCCTTGAGCGTTTTGTCAGGAAAGCAAAGGCTGGCCATAGGGTATGCAACAAGGCACTTTGCTGGAAAGAACCAGTACCGTCTGGACGCACATCACACACTTAACAAAGAGTCGTGTCCGTGTGCATACGTGCGCCCATCTACTCTGGTGCGTGTGGGGGGGGTGGTCTCTCCTATATGTGTGTACGTCTTCTGGTGGTAGGAAATAAGAGCTGAAGGGGCAGGAGAGGTAATCTAAGGGAACTCTTTGGTTGCAGAGAAGAAGAAACTGAAGCTGAGTAGTATCTTGATCTGTAAAGTGGGGGCCTTGATATCTGCCCTGTTTGCCTAGTAACAGTATGGATAGGGTCAATAAGATCATGGCTACAAACTTGCAAAAAACAAACAAAGCAAACAAATATTAAAAATGTGATTAAAAACCTAGCATATACGGGATTAAGTTCAGAGTTATGCCGTGCTTGTGAAGGGCGTCGCTGCTTCGGAGGTATGGGGAACAAAAGGCAAGGAGAGGTGGAAGGGAAGGCCATCCTCCAGACTCCCTGAGATCCCCATCCCCATGCACACAGAGCTGCACGTTGGAGCCACAAGCCAGCCAAGCAGGAAACACAGGGGGAACAGTGAGGTCACTGGATCAAGAGGAGGCTGGAGTGCACAAGAGAGATGGCTCTGGGTCAGCGCATGTGTGAGGCTTCTTTGTCTGGAAGATTCTCCAGATAATAAGGCATCATGTGGGGGTGCCAGGGTGCTGCAGACCACTAGGTCTGGGGCTCGGAGCTGCAGAGGCCTATTGTCAATGTTCCCGGATGACCACTGGCTCGAGTGCAAGGGCAGGTGTGTGAAGAAACAGGTAAGGGGAGTGAGAGACGCTTCGCCAAAGCCACATGGTGGGATGTCTGGGAGGGAGGGATTGGACACAGGCTCCCAAAGCAGGACTGCCTCTCCCAGGGTCACAATCAGGCAGGCCAAGTGAAAGTGGCGTTCTGCTCAGGTGTGGAGCCCAAAGTGTGGCCCCTGCTGGAGCTCTAGGTGGGGAAGTCCTGGACCGCTGATGGCTTCCGTCCCACCCCTGCCTAGGGAGGCTTGGTGAGACCAGCACTCCTCCAGAGAAGAGAGCTCAGACTCTCGGCCCCTCTCCTTTTTCTACTCTGCTGCCCAGTTGCTCTAGCCAAAATCCTTCATTCAAGCCTTTCATCTTCTTTCTTCCTGGGGGGACTCTCTTTGAAGTATGTCCAGAATCTGGCCATTCCCAACCCCTTCAAAACTACCACCACATCCCACCATCTCATCCTGGACCCCTGCTTCTCCCCACATCCACCCTTACAGCCCTGCACTCTCATTTCTGCAGAGCAGCCAGACATGCTCACACATCACTCTGATCCTGTCTTTCTTCTGAGAGACACCCCAGAGGCTCCCCTACTCACTCAGATACAGAGTCCAGAAACCACATCTCCCAAATAAAGAGCCCTCAGATTTCCTCTTGCTACATCCACCCGCCCTTACTCATTGTGCTTCAGCCATACCGACCTCTCCTATCTCAGGACCTTTGCACAGGCTGATCCCTCTGCTTCCTCCGACATGGCCACATGGTTCATGCTCTCGCTCCCTGCAGGTTCCTTGGTCAAATGTCACCTCTTCCTAAATCCCTTCCCTCTTCTCCTCATGTGAAATAGCTAATTGCCTCTCTGCTGAGATACTTTTGACCTTACTGGGCCGGCTTTATTTTTCTCTTCTTTTAGCTCTTATCTCCACCTGACATATGTGGCCGCCACTATTTTCTGGCTGCTGCAGTGCACAAAGCCAAAGGGCACCAAGAGAACGCCATGTCCATGTGCACAGGGCAGGAATCCTATTCATTTTGACTCACTGCTGAAGCCCCAGCAATAGGACCAAACCAGTGTTCAGGAAATACTTGTGGAATGAAGCTTACCCCTTCTCTTCACTGCACTTTCTACCCTGCATCTTTCTCTTTGGTATTTTTTCCTCTTGAGTGCACTCTAGAATCTTTCCAGGGCTCTGAGAGCCCTTCCCATTACCTCCTGGTGTTGCAGAAAGGGAGCTTAGGGGTACCGAGCTTGAACACCATTTTCAAAATTCCCACGCCAGCCCCTCCCCCAGCTCCACGTCCCCCTGCCCCCACCCCCAGAAGCTCCATCCTCTCCTCCACGTGCCAGGCTGTTCTCTGCCCACCCCGCAGGAATGAAGTTACTGTAGTCATCCTTCACTGTGACTGGTTGCCATGGCAACAGGGACACCAGCCATCCACAGAGCTCTGGGTCAATGTGCACCTGGAGTTTAGCAAGGTAGCAGGGTGGGGGGTGGGACATCGGGTTGCTGTAAGGGAGTTCCTTTGAAGCAGACATCCAAGAAGGGGACAGCTGTTGTAGCCTCCAAATCCTCCCTCCCCTAGCTTCGAAACCAAATTAGGACTCTAGGACAGCGGCACATGTGATTACACATCACTTGGAAGGAGCATGACTCTAACACAGAGGTGCAGGTAATTGTGGGGGGGCACTGCATGTGGCCAGTTGCAGCCCCTGGGAAAGGTACTCCATGCAGCACGGCCCCACAGGCTCCTTTCCTCTCTCGGGAGTTGGCTGACCTGGCCCAGGGCACAGAAGAGTAGATGGAAGGGGAGATGGACAGGAGGGAAAGGAAACGCACAGCAAAGTGAAGAGATGGGGCCACTCACATGGCTAAACCCAGACATGGCCCGCTTCACCACGAGGGTCAAGTCCCATAAGAAGCCAGGCTGGATTCTCCATCCTTCCCCTGACATACATGGGTTATATTGACCTGGCTACATGGGTTAATGTTTTTGTTTAGGTAATGTGCATTGCTACAAAAGGCAAACTCCCCAATTTCAGTAATTTAGGCCAATAGATGTTTCTTCTGCATTGCACATAAAGAGCAATCAGCGTCTTTGAAGGGAGGGCAGGGGAGGGACCCAAGCTAATAAAGGGTCTGCCAATCTCAAAAAAGATGAAGTGTTTTTGCCAAAACCAAAGGTGATCTGGACCTCGACGCCCAGCAGTCAGTAGCCTGTGAGGAAGAGGAGAGGGTCACACGGGCATTTTGGGGGGCCGCATTTGGAAGGGGGCTATACCATTCTGCCCACATTCCAGAGGCCACAACTTCATCACCTAGCTTCATTGAATTGCAGGGGTGTCTGGAAATGTGTGGCCAGGAAGAAACAGAAATCCACTTGATGAACTGTCTCCACCACAGGCTGGAAGGGAGCCTGGCCCTGCAGGCAGCGTGCAGTGTCTAAATGGAGTGGACGGGAGGTGGACAGTTTTCCAAAGTCAAACAGGAGGGCACCTCCAGGTCTGCACAGAGCACCCAGTGCCATAACCATTCAGGTTTAGAATCCAGACTGGCCTCCCTCCTGAACCTTTGGTTATTTATATCATGAAAGTCCCGTCTTCCCACAGGAGCTTCTGGGGTTGTTGAGAGGAGGAAGGAGGGGAGAATGCAGTAGGTAGGGGGGGGCGATGGAGAAGGGCACAGGAAACTGTGGTGACAAAGTGCATTTGTAGCTTAGCCACTGGAATTCTTGTCTTAGCCCTTGGGTCATGCTAGTTTTGCTCGCTACTTGGCACTCCTCTGGAGCAACTTACCATTCTCCCGGAGCCCAGAGGGGTGGGGGAAGCCAGGAGTGGAACAAATGAAATCACAGAAGACTCTAGGAACCCTAAGGCCAAAAGCCTCCTACCCCAGGGGTCCTCAGAGACAGAGAACCTTCAGAGAACCCTGGGGAGTGCAGGGGGGAAGTGCAAGCTGAAAGCATCAGGAGGGTGGGCACAGGGCACCATGACAGGCTGGTGAGCCAGAGGGTCTGAGGGAGGCCACATCAGACTCACCTGGGACCTTTCTAGAAAGACCCAAACCCCATCCCAGGCCTTTGGAGTTAGATTATTCAGAGGTGGGGCTCCAGTATGAAAAAGATTCCCCCCCAAAACCTATTCATTCTATAGACGGGGAAATGAGGCTCCCAGAGGAGATGAATAATTTCCCCAAAGCCAAAAAACTAATTGGAAGCAGAGCTGACCTAAAACTCTCTTTTCGTGTCTGCTAGGCACTGCCTGTCCCACTGCTGTAACTGACACACACACACACAAACACACACACACACACACATATAAACTCACGCACTCACACAGACAGACGTTCACACACTCAGGTGCGCATGCACACGACATGCACGCACACACACCCTGCTAAGCCCTCGGGAACCCAGTGGACTCATAATCTCCTGCAGAAACTCTGACACTCAGGCAGTTGGAGGCTGATTTAGCTGCATGTTCCCATAATTGATCCTGTAGCTTGCACAGATCTAATCCATATTTATCATTTCACATCGGACAAACAGTACCTTCTGTGCCTGCTGCTGCAGCAAGAGTCTTCGCTGGTATTTGCATATATAGAAGTGGGTCTCCACCTCAGGAGTAGCCCCAGAGATAAGACTCCTCTCATCTCTGATAAGGGCAGCATTTTCCTCTAGTGGCCCCTGCACAGACAGGGTCCATTTAGAAATCCTCGGGGATATGCAAAAATGGATTGGGAGTGAAATCCTTGGTCTGAATTATATTAAGTCTGAATTACAGAGAACTTTTAAAAAATGTTTATGTGGAGAGAGAGAGCAGGGAAGGGGCAAAGAGGAGGAGGGGAGAGAGAGAATCCCAAGCAGGCTTGGCACCATCAGCGCAGAGCTGGATGCAGGACTCGATCCCACAAACCGCAAGGTCAAGACCTGAGCCAAAATCAAGAGTCAGATGCTAACCAACTGAGCCACCCAGGCTCCCCTGAATTACAGAGAAGTTTTAAATACAGAGGTTTCAAACGGCTTTTGAGGCATTCAGGAATAAAATGGACAGATAGGGAGCAAAATGAGCCCAATTAGAGGCACTTTGGGGACCACTTTAATGAATAGTAGAGAAGTCCTGTGTAATTAGCATGCTTTTTTTGCTGCAAAGTTAGTATTCCATATATTGAAAACCAATTCTTTTTGTAACTGAACATAATAATTTGGAGGTGAAAACAACATACACTATTCCCTTGCATGGGGAACAATTAGTGTGCATATAATAATAAAGCAGTTACACAGACCAGATTATCAATCACACCAGCCAAGGAGATTCCAGACCCTATGCAAACCTAGGACATAGCATTCTCTGATTCCCTGGAAGCCCAGGGATGTTCATACTCGCTCACTCCTGTCTCAGGCACAGTGCCCCTTGTCCAGGATGCTCCTCTCCCCTTCTTCCTGCACTCCTGTCTCCCTTGGGTGAGCAGCACAGGTGCAGAACGTATTACAATAACACAGCCATGAAAACGCCATTGATCTCCCACTCCCAGTCTCTGCTTTAATCCACATTTTTATTAAACTTCTTTTGTGCAGGAAAGAATATTTAGGGAAAACCATGAAGGACTGTCAGGCGCTGATATTAGTCTTCTCAGCTCCTACCAATGAGCTGTTCCAGGGCAGAAATATTTGCCATTGGGCAGTGGACCCAGGGGCCAGATTGGAAGCGGGAGTTCATTTGGCCAACAGAAGGGAGGATAAAAGACCGCTCTCGAGATGCCAGGAGGACAATGGGAGCAGCGGTTTCCAATTTATTTCACGTCTATTGAATGCTTTTTAGAACCCAGCTCCCACATCTGGCAAGCTGGCACCATCCCTCTCAGAATCACCTAGGCTTAGTGCTGGGCGGCACAGAACATCCAAGTCTCTCCGCTCAGTTCTTTTTGGGTCTTTCCAGCCTGTGAGGGTCAGGCTAGGTACCACTATTCACAGAGGAGCCCAGTGGGCGCTGTACAAGCCCTGACTCTGCAGCAATCTGAGTTCAAGGCTAGGTCCTTAAAGAGGCCCCCACCCTGAGCCTGGAATTGCTCCATTGTGATGCTGATTTCAGTATTAACCTGGTCTGTACTGCTTCTTGCTAGACTGAAGTGTTTGGAGACAACAGTAAGGATCTTAGCCACCTTTTATCTCCAGAATGTAGCACAGTGCCTGGCACATTACTACGTGCTCAGGAAATGAATGAATGAATGAGCAAGTGGCTGAGTTCATCAGACTGCAACTGACAAATCCTGGGGTACCTGCTGAGAGGGAAGAGGAGGTAATACCCAGGAAAGGTGAGTTGTCTCTAAAGGAGGCAGAGCGCCCCAAAGTAGGGTCTGGAGGATCTGAGGACCACCTTGCCTACTTTACACTCACATCCAATCCCATTTTTAATCTTGGTGCCTTGTAGATTCACCCCCAGTTTCCTTATTGGTTTCCTCCCTACCGGCTGGGGTGGTGCAGAGCAGGTAGGTAAGGGATGTGAGAACAGCAAGTCTCTTTCTTGGGGCAGTGGTTTGGCCAGCGTGTGCTGGACACACACTGAGTCCCCGGCACTGGTTTGGCCCAGTGGGGGTGACTGAGCATTGTGCTGAAAAACCAAGGTGCTTCTGGCCTAGAGGAGCACGAAATAGGATCATATGACACAGTGGCATAGAAGAACCTGAGAAAATTTAGGCAGCAACCCAAGAAGGGCCACGTGACAGAGTGGGAACAAAGACCAGAAGGTGGAGGAGGGCTTCTAATGCTCTGTGGGTGTTTTCTGCCCAGGCATGGCCTCCTGGGGGAATCTGCTCAGATGAAAACATCAGGAAGAAACAGCAAATCCGGAGGGTGCAGGGGAGGGAGGAAACGCACCCTCGAGACCACCTGCTAGGACCAGAGCTCCATCTCCTCCCACCCCAGCCTCTTCTCCCTCCATTCCCACCCTGATTTGAACCTCTTCTCGCCTGCACCCTCTTACGCTAAATCCAGATCTCCCTGGAAGACTCAGATACAGTCTTTGGACAGTGCGTTTGTTCTTTCCCTCGGGAAGTAGCCATGGTTATATTTTTCTCTTGCATTTTTTGTGTGGCAGTGGTAACAGTGACAATGATGCCAACAGCTCCCAGATGGGGGAAGCAATGGAGACATCCACCTGTCATGGTCCCTGCCTTGCATCTCTTGGTCCGCACCAGTCTTGGGCAACTTATGTTCACAGAGTCCATCCTGGACACCAGCTAGAGGTTTTGGACCACTGGCTACAGAAATATAAGCAAAACTGTGGTCCCAATGAGCTGACCTGTGGTCCCCCAGATGACACATTCCTAGGACATTAGGAAATAGGAATGTGTCCCCAGAAGAGGGGCAGTCAAATGCAGGGCATTAAGAGGAATTGCTAGAGAGACTGAGCTGGTTAAACCTGGAGGCAAGAAGTCTCTAGAGGGTTCTACATGTGGGCTGTTGGGGCATGAGCGATGGGGCTTGCTTTGTGTTACCCAAAAGGCAGAAGAAGAGTCACTAGGTGGAACTTATAGGAAATAGAATTAGATCAAGAGAAGGCAGCTGTTAGAACTCTCAGAAGATGAAATTAATGAGGTCAGAACAATGGAAGCTTTTGTCCCTCCAAACAGAATACCTCCTTGAGCACATAATTACATGGTTTTCCTATGTATTTACTTCTTTTACTTCTCCACCATCCCCATAAGGAAGTCAAGCTTATTGCCCCCATCTTTAGAGGGTAAGATTGAGGTTCAGGGAGATCAAGTGGTTTCCAAGAGAACCCCCTCTCCAGCATGGGGCAGAGCTGGGTTTGAAGCTGAGTTTCCCATTTCCAGTCTGGTCCTCCTTCCAATGGGCCCAAGTCCTGGGGTTCAAATACAAGTCTCAGGGATGTTGGAAGGGACTCATGCATTTGTAGATCCTTATATTCAAAGAGGGTTGGAGGTACCTTTCTCCCAGGATTGGAAGCGTGAGGGAGCCCTGAGACCCCTACCATGCTGGGGACTCTAGGACTCTGTTTGCTTTCATGGGCCCCATGTGGGACTAGGACAGATCTCCTTTGCTCTAAGATTCTCCCCAAACTGGGGGGAAACTTTTGTCTCCCCTTTATCTATGTGAGCTACATGGGCATAAAATAGGTATGCATCTGTCTGTCCATCTCCCCTACTTGGTCCAGCCTAATCTCATTTCCTTCCCTGTTTTTCTATTGCTCACCTGAGTCTTGGCTCTTTGACCCAAAAACCAAAGATATGGTGTCCTTCTCCAATTCCACCCTGGACACTCTCCTCCAGCAGCAAGTGCCTCTGGTCCATCTGCCTGAATGGGTAGGGTCGCTGGGTGATGAGAGTGTGGGGCTTGGGGCGCCATGAACATCCTGATGCCTAACCACCAGCACTCCTCACCTTCCACCTGAACTGCCACGATGGAATCTTAAGCCTCTGGCTTCCCTCCCTGCCATGTCCCCCTTAGCTGCTGAACTCATGTCTTTACAGTGTAAAACTGGATCATGACAATCCTGTGCTTAAAAGAGGCTGGCAGCCTCCCATTGCACTGAAGATAAATCACAGAATTCCTGTCTGCCCCTCTCATCTGTGCACAGCCTCCTCCTTACTCTTTGGGCCATGGTCACCCCATGGTCACTGTAGCCTCCACCCAACATCCCGAGAACACCAAGGACGTTCCTTCACACACTCTGGAGACTCTGCCCGGCATTCTTTTCATCCGGACCCCTGGTCCCCACTTGGTTCTTCCCTGGCTTATCCTTCAAGTACGGGGTTAAATGATCCCCACCTTAGGAGTCTTCTTGTGCCCCCAGTCTAAACCAGACTCCCCTGGAATCCTCTCCCATTGGGTCACCCTCTTCTCCACTGACTTGATCATAGCCTGGGATTATAGATTCATTTTTGTGTTTAGTTTTTACCTACTGTCTCTTCCGGAAGGAAAGCTCCGCAAAGCAGGGGCTATTGTCTGTTGAGCTCTGGGTCTCTAGAGGAGCTCACCTCTTTCTTGTGAGGCACATAGAGAGGGAGAGGGAAGGGGAGGGAAGACAAAATGTATGTGGGGGAGGAGAAAGGAAGGAGGAAGAAGAAAGTAGGAAGGAGAGGGAGACTGAGGAAGGGAAGAGAGGATAGCGGATGGGAGAATGGCTAATAAGGACCAGAATCCTTCCTGCCAGCTGACCTTGGGCTTCCTCCTCCTCCCTGTGAGCAACCTGGGAGTTGACTCTATTGGACTGTGGCACCCTCACCCGACAGGTGGAGCTCATGCACCTGCCAGGCACCCTGGAAGAAGTCATAGGGGCATGTGTGCACATGCACATGTCCTCACATGCACATTATGATGCATGCCATGGAGCCAGAAAAGCAGCAGGCCCTTGGGCTCCCTCCTCACTTTGCCTCTTACTTGAAGCTCCTTCCCTTAATGGCGTGAGGTATTTTGGATGTAACAGCTGTAAGAAGCCAGACAGCAGGAGCAGCTGGAGGGCACACCATAAAAATAGTGCCTGGAAAATCTGCTCAGAGTGCTTGCAGGCCTCCAGGAATCTGGCTTACCATCAGAATGGTTTCTGGGAACTGGGCTGGTGACTGAGCAGGAAATCCACAGACTGCAGGATTCCCAGACTTTAGCTAATCAGGGAGGTGAAAGAAAGCCACTCGGTCCCCTCCCCCGCTACTGGTAGCCTTTAATTTCCCAACTACACTCCCAGCCTCTGCCTGGCTCCTCCTCTTCATCTTCCCCTGCCCAAGTCAAAATGCCAGCAGCTCCAGGCTTCAAAGTCTGCCCTGTGCTGCTCGGCTGGTGACTACCTGGGCATTGGCTGGTGGATGTCTGGGCATAAAACAGTAGTGACTTGAGCCCTGCCAACCTAGACTCTGGGCTTGGCTCTATGACCTCAGGTACATCTCTTCCCTCTCTGGACTCCGTATTGCTCATCCACAATATGGCCTTTGGTAGTCCTAAGATCCTGACTTAGGTGCTCTCTGTTTCCTTTGAGATTAATTTTTCATGGCACTTCTTGTCAGTCAGTTTTTCCTGTGTAACAAAAACCTTAAAATCCCAATGGCTTACAACAAGAAACATTTCACATTCACTGGTCTACAGGCTGTCTGAAGTTCAGTTGATCCAGGCTGGCCAGGCATGGCCAAGCCAGAGTCCAGGCCAGGTCAGATTCAAGTTTGTTCTACATGTCCTTATTCTGGGACCAAACTGAACAGCTCTGGGGCATGATCATCTCACAGCAGGTCACAAGAGTATGAAAAGCCAAGTGAAAATGTAGCACCTCTGCTCATATAGTGTCCACTAACATTGCACTGCCCTAAGAAAGTCCCATGGCCATGGCCAACTCAGTGAAGTGGAGAAATGTTCTCTGGCTTCTCCAGTGGGAGGCAGTGCAAGAGTCGCAAAAAGCTGGGCTGTGTTATTCTGTTGAAGAGAGGGAATGAAGAACAGTGAATCATGTTTTGCAGGGCCTTTGAGAGTCCGTGTGGGTATCCCGGCCAGGCACTAAGGAAGACAGCTAAGGGCGAGGTTTCTTTCCATGTCCCATACATTTTGCCAAATAGAGGGGTGTCTGTTTGGAACTTCCTGCTTCTAACAGCGAGTAGCAGAGGTCAGCAATGTCCCTGTGATGCTCTACAGTTCCCAGCCTCCCTTGCAGGGAGGTTGGCCACAGGGCTAATGTTGAATGTGCACAATAATGATGTGTGTCATTTTCACACCGAGGTGGGTAAGTCTGAGCACGCTTTTCCCTTCAATCTTGGAGTCTCAGGAAAACAGACCCATGAGCAGGTGTAGCCTTGACCCCCAAGTCACCATGCAGAGCAGAGGGATGCAATCTGCATCAAATGATGTCACAAGCAAGACATAAGCTTCTGTATTGTGCGGCTACCACGTTTGGGATATATTTGTTATTGCAGCCCAGCACAGCCCTGTTCTGGTGAACACACTGCTCATGCACTGGCTCCTTGAGTAGTGCCTCATCTCTTTTTCTGTTCTTAATTCAGGCTGATTTGTTGCCCCCAGGCAGACACCAGAGGCAGAATCCAGGAGGAGCTGTGCAGAAAGATCCTGTGCTTGGCCTGGAGAAGCCCTACCTCTGGACAGGGCGATGAGTTCTGAGCGAACCTTGGAGGAGCATTGTCACTTACTTTTAAAAATAAAATGTTAGTTACTAGGTGTGTGGGTGTGCATGTTTTGTTTTAGTGTAGAGACATAAAAAAAAAAAAAAACACCAAACAAAATGGTCCACAATTTCCCTGAGAACCTCTGCTTTCATTTTTAAAATAACTGTAATATGTAGTTGAGCATTCAAACAAAATGGATACAAAATGAAAACCAAAATCTCCTCACTCCTCCAGTCCCTCTGTCTCATAGGTGCTGACTTTAAGCAGTATATGAACAGTTCTTTGTATTTTTCTTTTGGTGGTGGCGGGGGGAAGGGTGGGGGGTGGGGAGATGTGTCTAGCCTTCTTTACTTAAGACTGTGTTCTGTAGTTTGCTTTTCATTACTTAATAAGACAGCATCGAAATCTTCCCCAAACACCATTTTCAGGTGTCTCTCATGCCGTTGAATGCTTCCAGAGTATTCCATCAGACAGGGGTACTGTAATTTGTTTAATACGGCCCTGACTGAGGAACGCTGTTCCCACTGTGGGTTATGTTTTCTGCCACCGCCAGTGGCACAATGACTATAGTGAATACCCCTGTCCTTCTATTTATCAGACAGCTTCCTAGCAATGGAATTTTTAGGTTCAGTGGAACGCATCCTTTAGATTTTGATCCATATTGTTAAACTGTCCTCCCCCAGTTGTACCAATGACCATTCCCAACAGCAGTACAGGGGCCTGCGATGCCTCCTCACCAGCGCTGGGTTTTCATTTTTGTCAATTCCGTAGATGAAAAATGGCATATTGTTCTTCTCATAGTGAATTTCTTAGGGGAGGATTTCCTTCTTATGGTCTACTAGAAATCAGGTTCTTGAATGAACAAGGTACCTAGCAGGTTGTGAAATAAATGAGCCAGCATGAGATGGGATATTCTAGGGCTTTGTCACTTCCGGCTGGAGCTGTGCCCCGATCAATCTCCCCATGGATGTTCCCAGCGTCCCTGAACTTCTGCCCCGAATCCCCCCATTGGGTCCCTGCCCTGTGAGCTGGGCTGCACCACATAACTACAACCCCAAGGCCACCTTTCCCTTCTTCCTTAGACAGAACCAATCCTGAACAACCAGAGCCATGGGCTTCTTGTCAACAGAGCTGTTCAAATAAAGGCAAATGATTGTTTGTGGGAATGGTACAGAAATAAATGTCTGCCTTAGTTGAGGGACTACGTGACATCCCATCTTGGATCTTTTTCTTTTTAAGTTTATCCACTGTACTCTTTTCTGGTCTAAAAAACCACAGTACCCTTGAAGTGAATTTGAAAGATGCGGAAAAACATAAAGAAAAAAGGATAAGTTGCTTGCAATCATGCAGTGCTCACAGGCTTTTGTACACACACCCACACACAAACACACATTTACCAAAGCCATTAGCCATTCTCCAGAGGCAATGTAACATGGCTGTGAGCAGTGTGGACTTTTGAACGGGACAGTCTGGGCTTATATCCTGACTTCACCACTTACTGGTTGTGGGGCTATGGACAAGTCACTTTTGTTCCCAAGACTTCAATTCTGTCATCTGTAAAATGGCCATAATAATAGTTACCTTTCTCATAGGGCTGGTGAGTGTGTTATGCTACATACAAGTTAAGCTGGCAAATAGTAAGAGTTCTATGTGTTATTATATTTTATTATTACTAAAGACAGCTTTCCCTTGTGTGGATGGACCCTAATTTATTTATCTGAATCCTCTTCTACTGAACTTTTGGAGTTTTTCCCCACCAGTGTTCCCATCATTAATAATACTGCAATTATCTACCTGTGTGTGGAACTTCATGGCCATTTGTAGCTATGGGAATGGCTTATGTAATAACACAGCTAATTTCAAAGTTTTTGACCCGCTCTGCTAGGCTTTCCTGTAAAGACAGTGACATCTCTTCATTTGTTTCATCAGTATGTGAGAACACTTGCTTTCTTGTTCTTTCTCCCAAGTTTCATGTTATTATTTTAATTTTTTAATGTTTTATTGATTTTTGAGAGAGAGAGAGAGACAGTGTGATCAGGGGAGGGTCAGAGAGAGAGAGAGGGAGGCACAGAATTGGAAGACAGTCTCCAGGCTCTGAGCTAGTTGTCAGCACAGATCCCGACGTGGGGCTCAAACCCACGAACCGTGAGATCATGACCTGAGTCAAAGCCTGACACTTAACCGACTGAGCCACCCAGGTGCCCCAACATGTTATTATTTTAAAGACCTATGAAGGTTTTCCCTGCTCCATAGGCCTTTTTAAGGAGGAAAATGATTCCAGAAGAACAGCAAAGAGCAGACAAAAGGCAAAGCTAAAACCATGACATTTGCAGGATAAACCTTTGAAAACAGAAGCCTCTGAGGTTACCTCAAGGGGCTCCCGCTGCTAATAAAGCTATTGTCTTGGTTCCAACATCATCACAAACACAAGCCGCCCTGATTTCACTGGGTTTCTGAGAGCCTTGGTTTCAGAGGGAGACAGGGAGCCTGGGAAGATGTACTAATCAGCACACATGTATCTCTACTTCTGAAAATCTACAGAAATATCTACGTGAGCCTTCATCTTTCAGATTTGCAGGGACTCTGGAGAATGCCTTTAAAATAACAGTGAAACCAAGCTGCAAATACTTTGTTCTGGTGAACTGGTAGTTTTAGTATGTTGCCACTTCCTGGGGGGCACAGGCCCGGCTAAGTCGTGTCCCCCATCCTGCATTCAGGATTCCAGTGGGTGAAGGGGGTGGAGGGTCACAGGTCAGGCTTGCAAGAACCCCTTCCAGCTCTAACGTTTCATTAGCCGGCACCGCCTGTTTACCAGAGAGATTAGTAGCGTGCAGGGCAACGTGTTTTAAACCATGGCCCTTGACCAGCACATGTAATTGGAGGCGCTCTTCAAAGTGACAAAATGCATTAGCGGGTCTTGGCCCCTTGCGGGACCTCACCAGCTGTCAGCAGCAACTGCTTCAGCACAGGAGTCTATACTGTGTTGGCATTCGGGTCTCCTCAGTCTCTCATCTCAGTCTCGTCTTCTCTGGGGGCTGGAGATCCAGCCTCTGCCTTCTGGGTCAGATGAGAAAGGTCTTGGGGGAGAGGAGGAAGGTACCAGCTGCACCCGAGAGAGGGGCCTGATGCAGAGAACAGAAGTGGAGGCTGACAGTAAGCGCACCTTCCAGTGTCCAGGCTGTCCACAGCCCTAAGCCACAGCAGAATGTGGCTCAGCCTCACATTTGCCAGCCTGGAACTCAGAGCCAGACTCCCTTGCTGGTCATACTGACCGACTTCCCAGTGACACTTGAGCAAGTCACTTTACCTTCTGTGCCTTCATCTGCTTGTCTGTAGATGAGGATGGGGATCACAAGAGTACAGGACCTGCCTCATCAGGTCACGAGCATTGAATGAGTTAGTATCTATAAAGTACCCAGAAGAGTGTCTGGCATGAAGTACGCTTTATATAAGCATTTGCTGAGCTCGTCAATAAACAACTTTGAGGGGGTTGGTGTGGTCTTAGTAGAAAGACCAAAGGTGTTGGAGTCCACTCTGGATCTGCCCCTCCTTAGCTCCGGTGCCCTCAGGTAATATGTGCACCCTCTCTGAGCAACAGGTTTCTTACCTGTATATCGGATTTTACAATGCTAACTTCCCCGGAGGGCTTAGAGATGTGAAGGACTTGGTGGAGGTCCTGGCCCATGGCAATGTTCAATCACCATGATGGTTAAATGTATTTAGCAATGTATTCAGAGATCCCATGTGGTTGATTTTATCAGCACCTTTATTTTACAGATGGGGAAACTGAGGCTCAGAAAACCTAAGTGTTTTATCCAAGGCCACACAGCTAAATAGGAAGAGAGCTCAGATGGGAACGCTGGCCAGTACCTCCAAACCTTACACTCTCTAGGGTAAGAATTCAAATTAGAAGCATGGGGCACACTGCGAGCAGGGAGAAGGGGTGTGTGTGCAAGCAGATGGGAAAGGACCACACAGTCCTGCTGGGTCATAGGTCAGAAGCATCTTCTGCCATGAGGAGCAGTCTATCCCTCAGGATCCTGTGCCCCCTGCTTACATAAGATGCTAGATCAATCCCCTAACCTTTCAATAAGCATAAAATTAGGACTTTGCATCCTGGGTTTTCACTTGGAAAGGTCAAGGCTAAATTAGTGGGTCAAATGCCTCCAGAAATTTTTCATTTTATCTTAGTTCTTTTCAAGGGCATCATTGTGAAAGGGTATAGGGAGCAGTAGCTTGGAGGTGAAGGGCAGTGTTGAAACTGCCAGGCACAGAGAGAGATAGTGGAGAAGGAGCCCAAAGAAGCATCTAGAGTGGGAAAGGATGGGAAAGGCCTTGTCTGTGTTACTACATTGAAGGCACCCAGCAACATGTTCCCATAGAGTCACAGATTCTTAAATCCTCCTATGTGAATCATATCATTCAATTCAAAGGTGGGAAAACCCAGGCTCAGAGAGGTTGAGAGGTTTATCCCTGGTCACACAGGGACCAAAGCCAGAGAATAAAAGTTACCTTTAGTCTTTGACCAGGGACAACAAGACAGAGGTGGCTAAATATATCATAAAGTCCTCCATGATATATTCCAAAGTGAGTTTTGGGGCACCTGGGTGGCTCAGTTGGTTGAGCGTCTGGCTTCAGCACAGGTCATGATCTCACGGTCTGGTCATTGGGTTCGAGCCCTGCATTAAGCTCTGTGCTTACAGCTAACTCATAAGCCTGGAGCCTGTCTTCAGATTCAGATTCTGTGTCTCCCTCTTTCTCTGACTCTTCCCTGCTTGCACCGTCTCTCTCTCACTCTCTCTCTCTCTCTCTCTCTCTCTCTCTCTCTCTCTCTCAAAAAAAGTGAGTTTTGTCATGAACTTCAAGGCCAGAAGGACCACAGAGGAAAGGGGAATGGTGCAGGGGGACGGTATCTGAAGACAGAACCACAAGTCAAGGACACCAATGAACAATCCTGCTGTTAACAGGCAGTGGGGGGCATACCACAGACCCGTGGAGATGCACTGTGTATAAAATAGCATTCAACTATTCAATCTGAAGCTGCTATTCAGAGCTCAAGTCCAGCTCCTCATTTTGCTTCCCAGGGCTTAGTCCCCTCTGTTCAAGATCTGGACAGTCTCTGCACTGCCTTACACCCCTGGGTTGTTGTAAAATTATAAATAGTAACAATAGAAAGGAAAGCACATGTGACTATACCCGCTATTCCACTATAAAATAATAAGACTAAGGAAAACAGTGACAGCAGACAATGAGGGTTAAGCCCTCTGTTGAAACCCCCGTACCCAGCCACAGCTATAAGACTCTGTGATGGAGAAATGGCCCTGGACAATGAGTTCTACCTACCACTCCAAGAGGAACACATTGGTGGCCAGTCCGACTTCCTAAACTCATTCTAGTAACACTCCATGTTTCCTGAGCATGTATTATGTGCCAGGTAGACACTGTGCTAGGTGCTCCCAAGAGCTCTATAAGGTACACACCACTATACCATTACTCCTTTTGCAATTGAAGAAGCTCTTCCACAGAAGGTGAGCTCCCAAGCCAGTATAGAACGGAGTAGAAATGAAAACTATAGGCAACCCGATTGAGGGTCTGTTCTCCAACCATACATCCTGCCTCTTGTTGGACCTGATTCAGCCCCTCCTCAGCCATCTCCTTCCCATGCACCTGCTCATCCACCTTAGTATGAAACGTACCTTTCTCTGTTCTTTCTTCTTCAGCCATTTCCCCTTCCAGGGGGCACTGAATTCTTCCCACTAGATATCCATGAGGGAAAGACCACTGATCCACAGCAGAGATAAGAGAGATAAATCCATATTTGGGGTTAACAACCCAGTGGACTGATATTTATTCTCTGCATTTCAGCTGTGATTGTGGCTAATAAGGAGACATGCTGAATATTATTATCTGTTAATAGTGTCATCCCTGCTTTTCTAAGTGATCCTTGAACTTCAGGGGCTAGAAGCCAAGAAACTACATCTCCCAGACTCCCTTGCCAGCAGGGATCACTGAGATCCTGCAAAGAAGAGGCCCTTTGAGATCTCTGAGGTGGAAGAAGAGATCCAATTCTCCAGTAGCAGCTGTGTGGGCAAAATGTGGCTGTCAGCAGACAGTGGATGGGGTTTTCACTAGGGGCATTTGGGCATCCTCCTGAAGACATTGAAACGTGTAGTGGCTTCCTGTGGCTTCTGCATTTTCACTTTTTCTGAAACACAGCAGTACTCTCTGACCTCTGTTTCCCAACCAACAAGAGTTGTAAAGCCTTCAATCCCCCTATATTAAATACACTCCTGTTTAAAACACCTAATGTGGCTCCTGTTTCCTGACTTGATATTTGCAAGTACATTAGGTATTCCCTACAAAGGAGTAGGTAGAAACCACCATGCACTTAAAATTTAAATTTTCTGTTTAAATTCCAGCTCTTCTGCTAACAATCCATATGACTCTGGGAAAGCCATTTATTTTTCTCATCTACAAAACAGGGCAGACAATATTTGTTCTGCTTCCTTCACAAGATTATCAGGAGAGTTACGGGGGCTAATAGATGCTAAAGAATGTTCTAAACTATAGATTTCTACATAAGAAGAGAATTACTATTTTTGTCTTCTTTACAGAGCTTCTTTTTGAGAACATGTATTCTCATGTTGTCCATAAGAAAGAGGAGCCAGCTCCTGGCTAGCCTCACAACTGACTGCACAGAAATCATAGCTAGTTACTCACTCTTAGAAATTTAGGCCACTTCTCTACCCAGATTCAGGATTCCACCATAATGAACTGTGACTCATAGGTCATCACTGAATTCTCCTTGTGTTCCAGCAAGTCTGAAACTCCCTTGGTGGGGCCAGGTATAAATCCTATGGCTCATTCCAAGATGGTCTGTTGTAGAGATAGGTCTAATGGTTAGCGTTTAATGGGGACAAAATTTCAGTTTGGGAAGATGAAAAACTTCTGGAGGTGGACAGTGGTGATGGTTACACAATGGTGAACAGACTTAATGCCACTGGATTGTACACATAAACACGGCTAGAAGGGTACATTTTATGTTACATATACGTTACCACAATAAAGAAGAAGTCCTCGGATGTAGAGGGCGTTATGCTAACTGAAATAAGTCAGCCAGAGAAAAACAAACAGAAAGGAAGTCCTCCCGGACAAGTATGCCACTGACGTTTGAGAAAGTTTGTGATGATTATGTTATGCCATGTTATGCATATATTGTGTTATGATTTTATGGCTCTTAAGAATTCCATAACCCTAATCCTTTTCCTATTAATGCCTGAAATGACAATACATTTATTAAGTTTTTTAAAAAAAAGAGATCAGCAAAGACCAGATGAACTGATAACTTACAACAGCAAAATATGTATGCAGGGTGTGAGATGTGCCACATATTCCAATGAAAGTACAGTTAAGTCTAACTTGTCTGTAACTAGATCTGTTGTTTAAATTCAGTTCCAATAATAACTTCAATAATAATTTTTTTATTTGTACTCTAACAATTTCAGTGCGAATTCAATTTCACCATATAAAGAGTTCCTTTTTTTTTTTTTTAGGTCCTAAAAATGATATAACCAGAAAGGTTATAGCCTCAATAATAAATTACTTCTTCAATAAGATGCAATATTTCAGGAGGAAAAACTGTGGATGTATAACCTCGGATACAGCTGCTCGTTTGATTGCAATAAAAAAGAATTCAGAGGACGTCCCTGTGAAACTCATCCATTGACTCATTTATAAGCAAATAATCACACTAAGAAATGGAAGCAAGCAGTAAAGGAAAGGCCACAGATCCCACTAATGTGGTTACATACACAAAAACAAGGGCTTAAAAACACAATCATTAGGTGCTTTGTGATGAGAAGGGAAGTGACCACAACATCCCTTGCAGTTGCAGCCTTCTCTGATTACATCACAGTCAGAGCACTCAGAACCCGTGAGGCTCCTTCCACTTAGCACAGTACCCTCCAGTTCCATTCACTCATCTGGGGAGCTTGAGAAGCTTAACAGAAGACCATAGGGGACGTGCAGGGGGAAAATTGTTACAAAGAGACAGGGAGGGAGGCAAACCATAAGAGACTCTTAAATCCAGAGAACAAACTGAGAGTGGATGAGGTGAGGAGAGGGGGAAATGGGTGATGGGCATTGATGAGGGCACTTCTCGGGATTACCACTGTGGGTTGTATGTAAGTGATGAATCACAGGAATCTACTCCCCAAACCAAGAGCACACTGCATACACTGTATGTTAGCCAGCCTGACAATAAATTATATTAAAATAAAAAGATGAAAGAACGGGTGAGAACCTTGCAGTAGAGCTGCCTGTTCCTTATTTTTTTAAAAAGACAAGCATCCCAAATTTGATGACCTTTTCTGTAATGGCAAATGGCTGTCGGGAGTCTACTACTTAGCAGATATTAAAAAAAAAAAAAAGCACACTTAATCTGTTCCTTCAAAGTAGAGGTGACACTTTAACAACACATACGAGAGCAATTGCCTCTCAAAAAAGAGTCATGATATGGAAAGAGCACTTGGAAAAATGGATGTTTGGAAAAGTTGCCATTGTTACGTGATTTTATTACCAGAGATGATGTACTTCCCCAAGGAAAGTTTTCACGTCCATATACCCAAAACAAAACAAAACAAAACAAACAAAAAAATACATGGAAAGAGAATGCTCTGATCTGTTTTAAAATCCCCTGAAGGGAAAGTTTGGGTGGAATTTTGAAACCACTTGTTAAAATGGCAGAAGTACAGTATCTTTAATTTGTCAGAAAAACTAAACAACTTGTGGGCTTTCAGACAATGTCTACATAGGGCTGGATCTGAGCAGAGGAGAGAGGGAAAATCACCTCCTGTGTTATCTGTACCAAACCTCTATTAATGCAGCCAAGGGGATCACCAGTTAATTAGGCTGCCAGAGCACACAGCTGATGGCAAAGTTCCTCTGGGTCTCCGGGTCTCTACTTCATTTCATCCATTTTTTTTTTTAGCTTAGGCAATTTGTGACGGGCTCCTGTGTGTGGTGTCAAAACCTCCTGTCAAGAAGTTCCATTTGTCTGCATTAGCCATAGGGATTTGGTATTGTTTTATGCAGTGTTTTTTGAAGCTGGCGAAAGCCTCGAATGGAATCTAGTGACAGCCTGTGAGAAATGAAATCATCCTTATTTTAGAGCTTTCCCATAAAATTAGCAACTTTGCTATTTTTCTGTGGAGAGATTGATTTTTATATGTCTCAGAAAATAATTCAGAAAACATTCTAAAGGCTAGAGTTGCGTCAGCAGCCTTCTTCTTTCTTATGAAGTAGACAAGATGATTTTTAATAGACAACATCTATTTGAAAAGAGTCAGACTGTAAAACTCAGTTCAGTGGCTCCTTCAATGAATTCTTACCTTTTATCCATCCTGAGTCAAATCCATGCCCATCTCAGGGGTTCCAAGACCCTGCGTGCCTGGCACCCCAGCCCCAGGCCTCTTGGAACATCTCTCCCTCCACCACCACTCATGAGTCACTCTGGCTGTCTTTCTATACTTGGAGCACACACGTTTATCCCACCTCACGGTCTCTATCCTTGCTGTTCTCTTTTCTAGGAATGCTTTTCCCCCAGATCTTACCAAGGCTGGCCCATTCTTATTCAGGGCAGTAAAAATACCACCTCTCCCACGACCTTCCCCAATGCAGCACCACCTTGGCCTAGGCAGTTCCCACTACATCGTGATGTTTTATAGTCTTTGGGTCTTAGTTTATTCATATGTTATTAATAGTAATAGAAGCTACACTATAAGTAATAAAATGTTAAGTTCTACAAGCACTATTGGTTTACCACTGTATCCTCAGCACCACAATAGTGCCTGGCACATAGCAGCTGATCAATACATATTTGTTAGAAGAATAAATGAATGGATGTCTAAGCCATTGTCCTCTTCCCAAAGTAGATGCCAAGAATCAAGGAGCAGCAGGTGTGGGAGGTCCACAGCAAAGAGACAGGGAACTAGTGTTTATGGCATGTCTGGTGTGTGTTGGTTCCTTCTGATAAGCATCACATCTTCTCCATAGGGTGGGGCTGGCTACCTGATCCAGAAGAGGAAGCAGGGGCTTAGCAAGTTGGCGAACACGTGGAGCCACATAGCTGATCCCTGGCAAAGCTGTGCCTAGGGGTCAATGTGTCAGACTCAGGGCCTCTGTTCTTCCCCCTGCAGTCCTCTGAGGAGCACAGAAATGCAGTTCCTGGAAGGTTCTGTCACCAGTCTGCTAGGGTTCAAACTTCTAATTATCTTCTACTAATTAGATGGTTTCTTCTAAATCGTTTAGTTTTATCTTATAAATCTTCTACTAAAAATCTACTAATTAGCTGTGTGACTGTCAATACGGAATATAACCTGTTGTATCAGGCTGATAACAGTGCTTATGGGGGTTATTGTAAACATTAAATGAGATGATACACGTCAAGCAGCTACAGCAGACCTTGGACTATCACATGTCTCAGTAAATGCTGGAATTATGGTCATGTCCTTATTGCCATATATCCTATTGTTCCTGAAGCATTGTTTTCCCTTCCTCCCTCCAGCAGGTGCCTGACACTCCTTAGGCTCCTGCTAGGTGCCTGACACTGTGCTAGGTGTCTGAGATAAAAGGGCAAATAGAAGGTGGTATCTGCAAAGCACCCTGGAATGTGGAGGAGGGTGTGTCTCTCCTTGTTTAAGGGATCACTGAGAGCTTTGGGGAGCTGGCTGATATCTGAGTTAAGCCTGAAGGACGGAATGGAATTCTTCCAAATGGAGAAATGGAGCTAAAGAAAAACATAATGAAATGACTGTCAGGACTGGGTTTTAGAAGTAGGTCAACATTTTCTATGGAATCAACAAACTAATTACAGTTAAGGGGGAAAAGCAAATACACACCATGCACGCAATTTGAAGGCTGGGTGCAAAATGTGACTAAATCTAATCTTTCTATCACATTCCAGCTCCAGTTTTCTAAGGACAATGTTTTTCAGAAGAACACAGGTTTTGTTGTCAAAAAGTCTGGTGTCAGAATAACAAGTAAGCTGTGTGGCTTTGGGCAAAATTATTTACCTCTCTGGTGTTAAGTTTCCTGACTTGTTTCTTAAAAAATGGAAAGGAGGTAACAATTCTGACTCCATGGAGTTGTTTTAAGAACTAAAAAAAAATATGATGTATGTAAAAACCTAATACAGTGATTGGCAAATAGAAGATATTCGGTATGTGTTAATTTCCTTCCTTCCAATTCTGGCTCCATGGGCACTGACCACACTGTCGTCTCCAACTGTAAACTGCCAAGCGGTCTCATTGTTTTCACCTTGTTTTCACCCAACAACTTCCCCCACTTAACTCAGTTATCAGCTCAAATGAGAAGCAGGTTTTTCCTTCCCCAGAACAGAAGCTAAGAGAAGTCAGGGCCCCTGGCATAGTTCATTGCTGATGTTTCTCATTTAGTGCCTACCAAATGACAGATACTTTGATGAGCGCTTGGTTTCTTTGTTCATGGAGTCCTCATAACAAGCTTGAGGGCAGGAACTCTTCCCATTGTCCAGATGAGAGCAATTTAAGCTTCAAGTAATAACGTGCTCAGGATTACACCCTGGCAAATGAGGCCTCCAAGGCAAAGCCAGGGCAAACCAGAACTGTCCATGGTCCTTATATTTTCCTTACTGAAACACGAGCATTATTTTTTTTTAAGTTAAATTTTAGTTAGTTTACATACAATGCAATATTGGTTTCAGGAGTAGAATTCAATGATTCCTCATTTACATACGACACTCAGTGCTCATCACAACAAGTTCCCTCCTTAATACCTGAACCCAGGCATTATGGTGCATTTCTCTCTGTCTGATTTGTCTACTTTTCTCTCAGTGTCTCTCTCTCACCCTCTCGGTATGCCGGCCTGTGGATATCATTCCCTAACCACATTCCTCCTCTCTTTCTCTACTCCCAAGTGGAGAAACTGAGCATCACAGTCTTAGAGGGGATTTCCAAGTTTTACAGGGTGTTCTGTTGGGGCTGAAGTCTCAGGCTCCCTCCCCCTACCTCCCCATCTGCTGCCCTCCTCTGCCTTCTCCCTCTAGCGTCAGACACAGACCTTCCACTTCCCTGCCTGCCAGTCTGACGCATGCTTCCGGCCAGAACTACTTAGGAATAATTATTTTAAAAACAAATAAACTCTTCTCTCAGTGATCTTTACTCTCCTCACATCCGCACCAAGCAGCGGCTATTTTTACACACCCCAGCTTCTGGCAGGTCTCTTTGGAAAGTCACCATGACATTTCATGCGGTCTGGCCTGGCATTCATCTAAAATATTTTTTCAAAAACATCCTGCTCTGGAGAAATGTCAGCGTTTATGGTGCATCCACAGGGATGTATCAGCAGAGGAAAAGATCCACTTAAGAAAGTCCCAGCTTGTCAAGGAGTTGGTTTGGAGGCAGACTCACCCAGAAGTAGCAAAGCAAAAGGGGGCATGCTGGGAAGAAGTGGTTGTGAATACCGATGTCTGAGGTCACATGGTGAGTCTGGAGTCTGGAGAGAGGATGGTCACACAGACTGACAACAAGTAGGTGGGTGTTCAGGACAAAGTAGGGAGGTGTCTAGATCAGTGAAGTCCAGCTGGTCTTGGACTTGAACAAGTTTTCTCCCTACCTCCATCCATGGCCTCCTCTTAGATCTGGCATGGGTAGGAATTTGGGGGCAAGCAGACACGGTCCCTTTCACATTGGTGATGGAGAGGAAGCATGGGAAGAGAAACCTCAGGTTCTAGTCCTGGCTTTGCTACTAAGTTATTGATGATCTCCAGCAACTCACAGTTGTTCCTCTTGGTCCTTGATTTTGCATCTGTAAAATGAAGTGGGCACTAGATGGTCCTTTCTAAACCTTACATTCCTTGAGTCAAAGACCAAACCATGAAGATGGTTGCTTATCACAGTGCCAAACATGTGGGATTTAAGAAGTTAAAGGTCATCATTTTCATGCATCTATCAATTCATCCATCCAGCTATCTATCCACCCACTTACTCTCACTAAGAACTTTCTATATGCCAAGAACTAAGCTAGGACTATGAAACTGACTCAACCTAAGACTTATTATCAAAGATCATATTATGATAGCCAGCCTCCAACATGACTCCAAAAGAGCCGTGGATTGTGGTATTTATACCCTTGTGTAGACCTTTCCTACACTGTACCAGGGTCAGTCTATGTGACCAGTGGAATATCACAGAAGTTAAGTATTCAATCCAGAGTTTATGTTATGAAAGGCACTGTCTTCTCTCCCCTCCTTCTCTTGCTCTGAGGGAAGCTAGCTCCAAATTGCAGAGAAACTCACATAGACTATGGATAAACCCACAGGATGAAGAACTGAGCTCTGTATGTAATAACCAGTGAGGAACTAAGGGCTTCCAACCACCACATGATTGAGCTTAGACATAAATCCTCCCCTATTTGAGCCTTCAGTTGACCACAGTCTCAGCCAAAATCCTGACTATAACTTCCTGAGAGACCCTGAACCAGAGCCGCCCACCTTAGCTGTTCTCTAATTCCTCACCCACAGATACTCTGGCTAATAAATGTTTGTCATTTCAACACCTAAATTGGGAATAATTTGTAACACAGCAATAGATGTGTTATTAATACAGAAAGAAAATGAAAACAGGAACCAATAGAATTATTACACAAACATTTTGAATATTCTTAAACATCAAAAATACAAATAAGGATGAGTGTCCACTTTCAGAGAATACACAATTGAAATAAAAATGCTATAAGGAGATAAAATTGACAAGTCTGACATGGGAGTTTTAAGGAGGACAAGTTCATGGCCAGCTGGAGAGGGATAGGGGAGTTTATATCTCTTAGCTTAGGAATGGTTCACGAGTGAATGTCTTTAAGTTGGATTCTGAAAGATTGGTGAGATTATAGAGCATAAATGGAAAGATACACCAATTGCTATGGTCATTATAAGCCAAGCCAATCATTGGATAAATTTGGATACATTAGGAATGACTGGTAGTTTAATGTGGTTGGTAAGTCTGGGAAGAAAAGACCTCGAATGCCATGCAGAGACAGGTGCCCTTTCTCCTTGGAGCCATGTCCCTCGAGACATCATTATCTAATTACCACCTTTATTGCTTTTCATCTGCACAGCCCACCTATTATAATCTGTTTATTTTTCATTTAAATGGACTAACTTTGTAAAATTAAAAGTTTACATTTTTAAATGTTTTTATTAAAATTAACATTTTATTTTTATTTAAAAAAATTTAATGTTTATTTTTGAGAGAGAAAGAGACAGAGCATGAGTGGGAGAGGGACAGAGAAAGAAGGAGACACAGAATCTGAAGCAGGCTCCAGGCCCTGAGCGGTCAGCACAGAGCCCAATGCAGGGCTCGAACCCACGAACCACAAGATCATGACCTGAGTTGAAGTCTGGGGCACTTAATTGACTGAACCACGAGCCGCCCCTAAAATTAGCATTTAAAAATTTCCCCAAGCAATCATGTCCATGAAACCATGGGTTTGATAGGCTATCTATATTTGTTCCAACAAACATAAAAATGAATTATCACTGTTAAAAAATGTACTTTCTGTGTGCCCCCTAAAGTCCCCTAGTAGCCCAGCAGTGGTACACCACATTTCGGGAAATGTCTCAGAAAGTGGTGTTACTGGTAGGGGGATGCCCTGATTGGAGGTGTGCTTAGGTGGAGTCAGCCTCTGTCACCATGTCTAGTGTCTGTCACCCTCAAAGCTCCCCTTTCCTTTAGCATTCCTGACACCTAATCCACTGATCTTGTCTTCCAAATAACCCTTTATCACCCTGCCCCCATTGCCTCCATAACTTCCTTGGCTTAGGTTTTAATCACTTATCACATGCACCACTACAGTAGTTTCCTGACTTCCAGTACTCAAGCCTTCGCCCTCCTCTACCTTATGAATACAATCCTGACCACATGACTTCTTTGCTCAAGTTCTTCCCCATCACCTTCAAATTAAAAGCCCTAATTTCTTAGCCTTTGGACTGAGTATTCATGCCTAGGACCCTCCACACCTGTCCAGTCTCATTTATAGCCCTCATCCACCCAAAACAACATATACACAGACATACTTCAGGTTCTAGCAATAAAAAAGGATTTATACTTTCCTGAGCAAAACTGTTCTCACATTGCACATCTCCATGTCTTTGACCAGGCTATGCTCTAGTCCTTCCTGGAATGTCCTCTCTTGTCAGTCCACTCAAACAAGCCTACTTGCCCTTTGGGAGTCAGCTAAGTCTTCCCTTGCTCTCCCATAGATGCACAGGTGTCCTTCCCTTGAGCTACGGTGTCATGGGGTACAAATCTTATCATATCACACTGTGTTTTAAGTCTCTCTCTCTTTTTTAAAGTTTATTTATTTCTTTTGAGAGAGAGAGAGAAAGAAAGAAAGAAAGAGAGAGAGAGAGCGAGAGAGAGAGAGAAGGAGAGAAACGGACATAAAGAATCTTAATTAGGTTCTGAGCTCGTGTCAGATGTGGGGTTTGAACTCATGAACTAGGAGATTACAACCTGAGCCGAAATGACGAGTCAGACACTTAACCTACTGAGCCACCCAGGCACCCCTAAATGTCTCTTGATACCCTACCTGCAATACTAGACTATGAAGACAGAATTGAGGAGGTTTTATCTGTTCTTCCATCTTCATACCCAGCACACACAAGCCACTAAATAATGCTTCTCAAATGAATGCATGGTTTACAGGGGCACAGGGGCAGGTCTGTGGTCTGGCTAGAAAAGAAACTTCATTCCAGCTCCCTCCTGCTGCTGCTTTGCATTGGTGAAACGTTTCTCCCAACAGGAAGAATAAAAGGGCCCTGGGCAGTGGTGTGTGTGGCAGGTGGAAGGGGACAAATGTGATGAACCCTGGGTTGATCTCCCCGTGCCGGAAGGTGAGGCTCTGGTCAATGCTTCCTGATTCCTGTCAAGTTCAATGTTTTTTGACAGACACAAGCCAATTAGTTGTCTGCTGCCAGCGGCTGGTTTGCTCAACATGGTTTGCCTTTTTGATTTGAAAACCTAATATTTTTCATGGATTTGATTTGGTTACACTGGGGAGCTGAGATAAGCCATTTGGTCTCAGCTGCTGAGCCTGCTCTAATGGTCCTCATTGGCTTCATACCCAGCATCAAGCAAGTTCTCAGCCTCTGTCTCCAGCTTGGATATAGGCACAGGCCTCCTGGGCTGTGGACACACCTGCACAGGTGGCTAGGACAATGCTGTTTGGGCCCAAAGAAAGGCAAAGGACACTAATCTCCTCACCAATTAATAAAGGTGGTGTTGGATGCCTGGGGGTCTACACAGCTCCTTTTATGAGGATCTAGCCTAATTCAGCTTCTGTTCTCTGCACCCCCCACCATCCCTGCATCATCTTCTGATTTGCTGCTACAGTAGGAGCCCAATCCATCTGGCTTTACAAGAACAGAGTTCTCTGTTCCATTCATGTTTGCATCCCTGGTGTGAGCTTATAATAATAACCACTTTTAACAATGTTTAAGCCTGTGTCCAGGGCTGGTACAGTGTTAAGCACTGTCAACATCCCTTATTACACTTAATCCCCATAACAGCTCTCTGAGCTTGATACAGTTATTACCTCTGTTTAATAGAAGCAGAAATTTAAGTCAAATGAGATTAAGGAATTTATCATTGCCAACCTTCACATTCTAGCAAGAAACTAGGCTGGGTCTGAATTCAAGCCGGCCTGATACCACATCCCAGGGCCCTGCCTGGCACAGCAATCCACCGCCGTGGGGAATGCTTGACAAACTGTGGGTGAAGAAGCCGTGGATACAGGCATTGTCTACCTCCAAAGCCTCTTGGGTGCTGGGCGGAGGCTACTGTGGACTGGCTGACCTCCCAGAAGTCACAGCTGCCTTTATCAATCTGACCTGCCTAAAGATCCTGCCCACTGGATTGGGTGCCGTGTGGCCAGCATCTCTCTCTGAGCCTCATTTGTGTCTGCTGTTCCTGTTAGACCCAGCTCGTTGACCCTCCTGGCCCTCCTGGCCTCCAGCCCAGAAACCAGCTTCTGCACCTGGAGAAGGATCCCCAGCCTTTGCCCTTCCTTCCTTCCTTGCTCTCTGCCAGCTTTTCTTCCACTTTTTAGTTTGCTTAAGATCTGAAGTCTCCTTGGATCCACTCTTAAGGAAGAATGATTTGGCTTAAAATTAGAAGACACTTAAGAATGTCCAAAGGGGAGACATTTTATTCCAGTGGGGAGTTTCTAATCAATTCCCAGATCAATATACAGCTCTAGTAATTGGGGGAATCTGAGGGAAATTAGAAGGCTACTCTATTTTTATAAATGATCTCTAAAACTAGGTAGGTTAGGAGGCTGATGCTAACCAAGTGACCAGGTTGGGGTTGTGCTACTACAGGCATTGTCTGTAGGGTAAGACAGGTGATTGGCCCTTGACTTACTGATTCCCAGGTGGTTACATGGGAACAAAAGACATAATTTCCTGAGAAGAAGGAAGAGAATTAAGGAATGCTAGAGGCAGGGTACATGAACCAGGACCCTCTGGTACTTCTTGAATTTGACAAGCTGGCATTACTTCACACATGAAAAGTGGTGGGGGTGCCAGGCACAGCCACCTGGCAAACTGCTGAGCTGGTGGAGCAAGCCTCACCAGCAAGCCCCAGCCTTTGGGGCCCCAGGGAGAGGAGCCACGCCAAGCCCTACAGCAGGGCTGGGGAGCTTACAATGATCTCGCTGCTCTAAATCCCTGAACATACTTTGTGTGTCTCAAGTGCAGTATCAAGGGGCCTAGCAAAGTGAAGGAAGCAGCTTGTGCAAGATTTGGAAGCTGTTCCTAATAGTTATTCATCGAAGCTCAAAGTCAAGTTAAATGTGATCAGGGGTGGCTGCCTCATTGAGTGTTTTACGGGACCAGGTCTTCCCTCTGTCCACCCTTCATACAGGTGTCCAAGGGATCTTCTATTCACTGTTCTCCCCTGCTCTCCATCCCTCAGAGGCCACCCATTATCTGTGGGGCCTTTGGGATCTCACTCCTGACAATACCTCTAGCCTCTTCACTCCCCAGTTCCTACAGCCCACCCCACTGAAGTCAGTCACAGTGGACAGTCCCCAGAAAAGTGCCAGCCCTCCGGGTCTTTGGTCACATTGCTCCCTCTGCCTAGAGTGCCCCCTCTGCTCCTGTCTATGCAATGACCCCCTATGCAGCTTTCAGGGACCAGCCTGACTCCATAAAGCATTTCTTGACTCTCTCTGACCCTCCCCTGCTTGCATACACTCCATGAAGATGTCTGTCGTGCACCTGTTAGCACACTGTCGTCCCCCTCAGGACCACACTGTTCAGCTCTCTGTGACATGCTACATACAGCACAGCAGGCAAGGGCTCAGGCTCTGGGCTCCTAGTCACAGCTCTGCCACTCCTGCTGTATGATCTTAGCAATGTACTTACCCTTCCTGTTTCCCCATCTGTACCTGGGGATGATAATAGTACCTCCCCCACTGGATTACTGAAAGAATCAAATATGAAAATTCAGAGTGTTTTGCTGCATTGTCTGGCCCATGGGGGACACTCAGTAAAGCTTAGTATTATGGTTTTTTGTTGTCATCATTACTATCACAACTGGCATCCCAAAAGGGGTATGGCACCTAGCAGGTGCTATAGATAATAAATGTAAAAGAAAGAACCAATGCAGAAAATCCAATCTCACTGAGAGGGCAAGACCATTAATTAAACCCCTGTCTGCTAATAAATATTTGTTGAAGGAATGAGTGAGCAGGAGAGGATGAAGTATGACTCCAGACCAGAATGAAGTTGCAGAATGAGTCCAGGGTGGGTAGAAGGCAGATGGGAGGTTGCCCACTCTCTGTGGTTAGGAGCCAGGATGGCACTGCCACATGACGTCAGGAAGGAGGGAGCTGGGAGGCCCTGAAGCTGGGCCGTGAACAGGTGGGGTGGCGCCAGCCATTTGGGTCAAGGAAATAATTATTGGAGGATCAGATATCGGTACTTTGAGAACCTTTATGCAGCTGATGTTTTCCATAATTATTTGCTTTGTGCCTTCTTTCAGTATTTAGCATAGTATGCTATTTTTGTTTTAAGTTTTATTTATTTTAAGAGAGACAGAGACAGGGCAAATGGGGGAGGGGCAAAAAGAGGGAGGGTGAGAGAATCCCAAGCACTATCAGTGCAGAGCCTGATAAGGGGCTCGAACTCACTAACCATGAGATCATGACCTGAGCCAAAACCGAGAGTCGGATGCTCAACCAACTAAGCCACCCTGGTGCCCAGCATAGTATGCTCTTTTTTAGAGGGTTTTTTTTGGGGGTGGGGAGAGAGGGAAGGGTTGTATTTGATGCCAGCCTGTCTCAGTTGTTCTAAGGAGAAACCAGGAAAACAACTGAACTGAGATGTAAAATAAAAGAATGCAGTTGAGTGATGACAACATAGTATTTTGGAGTGAGACCTAACAAAGCATGATGACTGCTGATTCTATGACTGTTTTGTGCCTCAGTTTCCTTATCAGGGAAAGGGATAAGAATAGTATCCCCTGCAGAACGTTGCTGGGAAGCTGTAATGAGATCATGCCTGTAGAGCATGTGGACAGAAAGGATAAGCAGAAATTAAAGGCGGGGGGAGGGGGTGGATGGGGCAGTGCAGCATCCATAAGTGGGAAAGGGGCAGGAAAGGGAACAGAGGTGAGTAAAGTCTGAGACCCCCAAGGGGCACGTGAAGTTTGGAGCATTGAGAATCTGGAGCACCTGAGAATCTCCTTCCACAGTGTAACCTATTCATCTGGAGTGTTCTTTGTTCTATTCACATAGAAGGCTGTTGTCCTGTGGGGATTGATAACCATTGTCAAACACCCAATAAGCAGGATGAGGAGTAATGATATAGGACCAGGTGATCTTGTTCTTTTCAAGCCCAAGTTTCTCTGCTCTAAGAATGGGAAGAGCCTGTGAGAGTTCAAGACAGGGCTGATCACACAGGTCTTAGAGAAGAGGAGGCAGGAAGACAGAGGTTATGACATGGGCTTGGGAAACAGAATTGGCTTTGGTTTCTGGCTTTGCCACTCATTAGTTGTGCAGCCTTGGGAAAAATTACTTAACCTCTCTGAGTCTCAATTTTTTTCATCTGAAAAGATGATCATAACTCCACAGAGGGGTTTTGTGAGGATGAAATGACAGGATGCATGGAAAGCCTTTGCCTGGTGCATGGAACATGGTTAAGTGATTGAATAATTATCTTTTAGGCGCAGTAATATTTATAATAATAAGATAAGTAATTATAATAATAAGATAACTTCACTTACAAGAATAACGATATATGAAGCAACAGAATAATGTTTATTATTGTCATGGCTGTTGGTGAAGTACTGCACAATTCTCTGGTTCAGATTACACTTGGAGTTCAGGGATGGGGACGCTGCACGTCTAGCACTCAGGGGCTGCACGGTGTTGAAATGGCACCCCAAGTCTCATATCTGGAGAGCAATCAGAAGAATATGGTCCCCCCACCCTGTCCCAACCCCTGACCATGAGCCGTGAGAACCTGGAAGCTTCTTTTCCTGGTGAATGGTGGAGAGATTTGGTCCACCCTTCGGAGCCCCCTCTCCCTTTTGCTGCCTCTCTTCTTTGACGTGCTTTGTCCCTGATCCCACAGCAACTGCAACCCAGATGATAATAGTCATGGCTGCCATTTATCTTGCATTTGCTTTCCACTTGGCGACATGTGGGAAGCATTCTCCACATATCACCTAATTTAATCTTCAAACAACTTTGTAAAGTGTCTCCACTTTATAGATGGGGCTCCAGGAGGTACAGAAACTTGCCCAAGGCCACAATGAGTGGAACTCTCACTCATTAAAGGAGAATCAGAGGACCTTTCTTTTATAATAAGTACCAGAATAACAGAAGTGACCAGCCCCACTGCTCCAAGCTGCTTCCTCCAGAGGCACCAGCACCAGGGCCCCTTAGAAACATCAAGCCTCAACCACACTGCTCCTCTCTAAGGACTGGCCAAGGTGACGTCTGTGGGAAGTCATCTGGGCAAACACTAGCCCCTTCCTCACTGGGGTGCATCCAGACAGCAGTCCATGAAGCTCAGGGGCTTGCTGTGGCTCTCTTGGCCACTGTGAAGGTGCTTCCCCAGGATCAGAGAAAGCTCTGATGTGTCACCTGCTTCTCTAGGCTGCCCTGATGTCTGGACATAACATTGAGGCATCCCTGGAGTGGACACCATAGAAAGGTCAAAGCCAGTGAGGAAGGACTGGTTAGGCAACAAGCAGCTCATTATCCTTTCACTCCCATTCCCTGCCTACCTAAAGTGTGGGCCTCCTGAGCTTTGGGTCACAGACAGCCCATTTCTGTTAGGTAGAAGGCCTTCTGGAGTTGGATTCACTGCCTTATTTGTTCAGACCTTCCATTTATATGGACCTGCCATGCCTGCCAATTGGTCAGGCCAACAAAGCCATCAAAAAGCAGGGCATGCATTCCCTTCTTCCTGTGCACAGGCACTGCACCCGGATGTCACTGTCTGTAGCAGCCTTTCCCACCACCATGTAGCAACTTCTCAGCCAATCCTGGTCTAAGGTAGGAAAGGGTTAGAGGCAGTTCTACTTCATCTTCAGGGTCTGATACTTAAGGTCATTAACCTCCTCACCTAGTTAGTAACCTGGTATCTCTGAGATCCTGTCTTGATGCACCCAGCACTGGTGTGATCCTCAAGAATTAGGGGCTTCTAGAGGTATTTCCTGCCTTATTCCCTGTTCCTTAGTCTGTCTCAGGATTCAGCCCTGCTCATGGCATTCTGGGCTCCTGCCAGTTACTCCCCAGACCCGGTGGTCACTGTGGGACTGCAGCTCATACACCTGGGCTCCTGCAACAAGCCCAAGAATGTCTGATTTCCAGTCCACTTGGGTCTTGGGACAAAGCCTTCCCTTGGATTACTTACCCATTTCTGGGTCCCACATGCCCACCACAGCCTCTACTTACCTGAATGGGCTGCTCACATGACAACAGTGTCATGGGACTGTCTGCTATTGTCTGCCTTCTATCTGCCTGATCCACACCTCTCCTTTGGGGCTGACTAGTTCCTGATTCCCTCCTCTCCTGGCCTCCCCTATCTGACTATAATGAACATGGCTATATCTGGTCCTATCCCAGGGCTTATCACAACCTTCACCTAAGTCGTGAAGAACATGACATTTAATGTTTATTTATTTTGAGAGAGAGAGAATGAGCAGGGGAAGGGTAGACATAGGAGAGAGAGAATCCGAAGCAGGCTCCATTGCTGTCAGTGGAAAACCTGACATGGAGCTCAAACTCATGAACTGTAAAAGCATGACCTGAGCCAAAATCAAGAGTCAGATGCTTAACTGACTGAGCCCCTCAGGCACCCAAGAACATGATATTCTTAATAATCACCAAGTATTCATTCAAAATGCTTTTACTGCCTTCCTGCAACACACCAACTTATGATGCATGATGCTGAATATTCAAAGAGAGGAACACTTTTATCATCCTTGTGATATTGGAGCTCTGGTTTAGTGGAGGAGGGAGTCAGTCAATAAACTGGCAAGCAAGGAAATAGAGAAATATGCTTTGGCAAATAATGATTATCTTGGACAGAGAATTATGTGGAATTTCACACATTCCAAGTCACACATTTCTATAATATTAGAAATTTTACAAGCATGCAGTAAGCAGTGAAAGAAGTAAATATAAACAAATAAAAGAATTTCTGTCATCCAACTCTAAGACTATCACCGAATTACTGTTTCTAAATCAAACAACTGAGTATATAGTGATGCCTTTATGAAGATGAGGGAAAACGTAGTGGAGGTAGGTTGGATTATATACAACTGCTGTATTTGTAGGGAAGTAATGATAATAGCTTGGATTTAGTGAGAGCATGCTACGTCTCTGACACCATGCTAATTGCTTCAAATACATTGTTTCAACGAACACTCAGCATTATTACCCTCATTTCTGGGAAGTGCAGGTTAGGTTAGAACAAGTCACTTGACCACTGGGACCAGGTCATTCTTCTGTCAGGCTGGCAGGTCTATCTCCTTTAGAAATACTGTTTGCATTAGGGGGTGTTAGCACATCACAGCAGCACTGTTGAATAAGCCTAAAGTGGGAGGCAGCATTTAATCTTCTTCAGAACAAATGAATTGTTGAAAGATGTATTTTTAAACTTCCATGGATATGCTGAGAATCTTTAAGAAAGGTAGTTTAATAAACAGAGTGACGAGGAACAGGTGTATATATTTTTAGCATCTCTCTGTACAGAGAAGGTACTAAAGGCAGAGAATGAGAAATTGTCCTGCACGTTAAACAGGGAAGCTAAGAACTGAGAACAGGGGCACTCGGGGCTCCTGGTTTTCTCCCCCCCCCACTCCACTTCCTGGCAGGTTCTAATGACCGGAACCTCCTCTCCATGATCTCACTGAAAGTATACACAAAAGTACCCACAAGGATGACCATGCATCCACAGAACTTAGAAAACCACAGAAATGTCCATTGTGGAGACACTGTTAAGCAGGTTGGAGCCACCCACACAAGGGAATAGTATAGAGCCCTTTCAATGCACTGATGCAATTTCATTTGAATTGACATGGACTGATGTCCACGAGGTATTATTTAGAGAAACAAGCATGTTTCAGAAAAATATTGTATTATTTTGTTTTTATAAAGACAATAAGATGTATGTGAATGAACATATGCAAATACATTGTGTGCATCTATGCATATTAATATATATCCAAAATGCTAGTATATGCAAAGAAAGATGTGGAGAGATCAAAATGCTAACATCAAAATATGCTAATGGGAGCATGGGAGAATTTTATATTTAAGTTGTACATTTCTGAAATGCTATAATATTTCTACGGAAAGCCTTGATTTCAAAAAGAAATAGCCATTAAAAAGAAACAGAATACTCTTGGGCCTACTTTTGCTCCCCTCCACCCCACTCCTGGCCAGCATGAGGAACCTCAGTTGGAAGAGGGCTGCCTTCAGCCCCTCTCATTACCTCACCATGTGTCTGGCCATCTGGTCCCCAGACCTCAGTATTAGGCCACCTCTTTGTCCTAGAAAGCTAACAGGACCCACCCTGGCTGGAGAAGGAGCCAGTGACAAGCTTGGGGAAACGAGCTTGGGAAAATGCCGCATCCGCATCTCCTTTTGCCATCTCCGTAAGCTGCCCTGATTTCTTTCTCGGAGCCCAGATTTGCAAGGAACCTCTCTGGGTGCTGCTTTCCGCAGCCGAGAAGATGTTAACTGAAGATTTCTCACTCATTTGCTCTTCTTCTTTCGAGGGAGCAAATTGGTCTCAAGGTCTCCAACTAGCTACACATATCCACACACAGCATGCAGACACACACCCATACAAATGCACACATCAACACACTAAGTGACCAGGACCAACGACCTACAACTGCTCAAACCCCATGCTCACAAAGCTATAGACACATGACAATAACATACAGGCACATACATGTACACACACATACCACACAACCTGCCAACTATCTCCAGCTTCGGAGGGGGGAAAAGAGGTGTTAGCTCCAGCCCTGCAGGAGGCTGACCACAGACTGGTCTGAACTTGCAAATCTGTTTTTTCCTCTCCTCCCACCCCCACTCCCTCACTCCCCCTCTCCTCCTCCTCTACCATGCCCTCCTCCTCTCCTCCTCCTCTCCCTCCTGTTCTGCTGCTGTCCCTACCCAAGATTTTTTTAAAGCTCCCTTTTCATCTTAGTGCTAGAGGTTAAATGATGCACAAATAGAGGCAGGAGCTGGGCCACCAATTAAAAGCTGCCTAGGGCAGCAAGAAACAGATTTTTCCTTGATTGTTTGTTTCTACACTGGGTCTGTTTGTTTCTACCCTGGGTCTGTCTGTCCCCTGCTGCTCCTCCCTAAGCAACAAGCTGGCACTTAAAGTGCCCTTTCCCAGCAAGCAGCACAGACCTGGGTCTCTAGTCTCCCAGCTCTGCTCTATTCGTTTTCTTCCCTGCAGCCAGTCCCCTCCAGCCTCTGGCTATCTCCACAGCTCCCCCACTCTACCTCCCTTCCACATATGGAGAGTGGGTTTGGAGGGAGTTAGGGGAGGAGGAGGAGGGGGTTGGAAGATCTCTGGGGTCAGGGAGGGACTAAGGACATTTTTGATGTGTGAAGAGATGTTTTCACATCTTCATTCACAAGTTCGAATGAAAGCGGTTAGAGCTGATAAAGAGGTACGTCCACTTCCCACTGGTGGCTATTAAGAGGCATGCCTTTGTCAGCATCACTACGGAGCTTTGATTGATGAACATCGTCTGCTCTGAAGCCAAGAAGGTTAGATGGAGGTGTAAAACTACATACATGTACTATGTGCACACACGCACACCCAGTTTGCATGTACACATCCACATGAATCATCCTTTACAGAGACTACTACGTGTGAACATAGTGTTGGGATCTAGGACCTGTGCTCTAAGTGCCATTGTTGAACAGGGAGATGGGGGAAACTGCTCCTGTCAGTGCCTCACCCTCACAAGGTTGCTTACAGAGAACCACTGCAACTGCCTGGGGGTTCCCCCATCCCACTGTGTCCCCCACATGTCATCCCTATACAGGACAGGCTAAAAATACCAGAGGATTAGTAGCCCTGAAAATACTCACAGCCAAGGATGCACGGGCAGATAGTAGGCACCTCCCAGCTTCCTCATCTCTCAGTTGCTGAAACTCTTAGGCATGTTTCCCAGAGCCTCATGGCAGGACTGAGCTAGGGATGTCCCAGTGGGAACAAGCTTGATAACACTGCTTCCTCTGCCTCCTTCCTCCGAGCCAAGAGGAGGAAAATAAGCCATAATTAGACCCGAATGAGTGACAGGTAGGTGTTTTGGAGCGTACAGTGGGGAGACCCCACCCAGACTGTGGAGTGTTACGGAAGAGCGTCCACAGGAAGGGATGTGGGGCTGAGCCCGAGTCAGGGAGCGGCGAGGCTGAAGGACTCTAAGTCTGACTCACTCACTCCTCACGCGGGCTACCTTCAGAAGGCGGTCTGCTTCAGAGTCACAAAATGAGGCAATGCGTGTGGAGGCACTTGGTAAACTGGCAAGACTTGTGTCATGTGAAAAATCATTAAAATGTGACCGGACAAAGCTCTGACTTCATCCCCTCTCCGGGGTCTGCACTCAGTTTATCTTCAAAGCCACAGCTCTTTGTGGGCTCTTTTCCAGGACTTCATGGTCACATCACCTTGTGAACCTTTTGCTCTCTTACTTCTTTTAAAATCTGCTCTAAGAAAAGTCTCTGATGTTCATCCTGAACCCATCGGGGTGATTTTAAGTCAAAAGGTTTCCCATCTGGTATCCCTAAGCAGCCTCCTTCTTACTGACCACATACTCCCTTCTCCCGGAGCGGAACTGCCCTGTGCAGTCGCCTCTGCGAGGGGGCAGGGACTGCTGAGTAGAGCCACAGAGGGCATCCATGTTTCTTCCCAGTGGGAGACCCATTTCCAGTTCACATCCCAGCCTGGAAGTGAAAATCTTCGCCCCAGAAGGGGTGGCAGAACATCTCCCGTTTGCCCCATGCCGAGGGTGGAGAGAAAGCGCAGGTTAGGAGAAAAGCCAAACAGAACACAGCTCTCCCTTGTTTAACAAATAGAATCAGCAGCCGGCATTTGGCAGAGCGTATTGGAGGGAATAAAAGCCTCCCCCAAAAAATCGATGGATAATGATTATACTTAAAGTGCCCTTTGAGCAATTGCATTAGCAGAGATGGAGAATGCTGTAAATAGTAACAAGGGCCCCAATAGGAGGAAATGACTGTAACGGGACAAAGATTACCCGTGTTTTGAGTACTCCTGAGCTCCCCCACCCTCGCCAGGAAGATTTCTTATTTATTTTTATTTTTATTTATTTTTTTCACTTGCTGGGGCAGATCTTGGCCTTTTTTTCTTGCAGAAAATTTCAAATGAGGGCTGCAGTAAAGAGAACATGGAGGAAGTCAGAGAGGTTTTTGATCTGCATAATAAAGATGTAAAAGAAAAAAGAAAAGCTGTCAAAAGTGAGGATTGAGGGAGAGAGTCTGGGGGTAAATGATATCTAGGAAGAGATTGTTTAGAAGAGCGGTAAGGGATGACGAGATTTTTTTTAATGTTTATTTTTGAGAGAGAGAGAGAGAGAGAGGGAGAATATGAGTGGGGGAGGGGAAGAGAGAAAGGGAGACAGGATCTGAAGCAGGCTCCAGGCTCTGAGCCAGCCGTCAGCACAGAGCCAGACATGGGGCTCAAACCCGCCAACCACGAGATCATGACCTGAACCAAAGTCAGACCCGTAACCGACAGCCACCAAGGCACCCCAGGAATGAGGCAATTTTTAAAGATCTTTTCCTCAAATTAAGAACGCACACCTACCTTTTGCATTTCATCAAAAGACAAACCAAGAATTAAAACACTATTTGGTTATAGTTGGGGAGAGGGAGAGAGGCAAAACCATGAGAGACTCTTGAATACTGAGAACAAACTGAGGGCTGAGGGGGGAGGGAGAGGGAAAGGGGGTGATGGGCATGGAGGAGGGCACTTGTGGGGAAGAGCACTGGGTGTTATATGGAAACCAACCTGACAATAAACTATTAAATAAATAAATAAATAAATAAATAAATAACCCTTTTTAGAAACTTAAAAAAATAAATAAAAATTTAAAAATAATAATAAAACACTATTTGGTTGCCAGATTCTCTTTGAAATGGAAACCACAAAACACCCCCTAATCTCCCTGGATTACACAACCCATCCCACACAGAGAAGGGCACCCAAGGATCACCAGAGCCCAGAACTGTGATGCAGACCAGGTTGGCCCCAAGACGCTTCCAGCAGCACACCTGTGAGAGTTTTTACCAAGTGCTGAATGAAGAGAAGCTGTGCGGGTCTCTCGGGGCCCACTGCACAGTGTTTGGAGTTTTCTGTATCTATGCATGTCAATGTTAATTACATAGTAAACTGTGCATGGTTCCCATTCTGGAGTGTTGAGTCAGCCATTCTCCTGGGTGCCCCGGTCATCTACAGAGCCCTGTAAGTCCTGCTGTATGAAGATACTAGTGCCCCCATGTGCCTGTGAGAGTCAGGTTTCTGCTGCTGAGAGCAGGCAGCCCCATGAAGGCATAGGAGGCATGTTTCATTTTGGGTTTGCTACATATGACACTTTGAGTCTCTCCTGCAGAAAAATAAAAACTCTATCCCTGGCTAAAAGAATAGTATAGGCAACATGGATCCCATGGGAGAGGAAGCCCTCATTAGGCTATGGAGTCACTTTGATGCTACAATTATGCTGGATGGGGCTGGGATGCCCATTTCCCTACGGCAATGTTGATTCTGTCCCCCGTCCTCTCTCCATCTGACTGCTCCTTCCCTGGGTCAGAAGAGTGACTTTCTGGAATCTTCACAGGATCTCCCTGCATCAAGCCCCAGTTTTAGCCCAACATGCAGATATTTCTGCTCCTCTGCCCAGCACCTGCCTATGGACAGGGCTCAGAGAGGAATTCTGAGCAGATTGAAAAAATGGGGGGAGAAAGAAAAACAAACCTTTCTCTGATGGTTTAAGGAGGAACACTGGCATGCGGCGTGACACCCTGTACACAATACTCAGCATGGAACACAAGCCCCGCTCTTATCTTCTGTCACATACACCCCTGAACAATGATGCTTCTGCCTACATGGAGTCCCAGTTGTCAGTGCTGGAATGGGCCTTAGGGATTTAACCGATGAGGAAACTGAATCCAGGGAAGGTCAAGGACTTGCTCAAGGATACGCAGCAGGTATGGCTAACTCAGGACTTGAGCAAGCAGTCCAGCCTTTTTGTCCATCACTCTTATGTAGATCAGATTATAGACTCACAGTAGTGCAGGGCGTGTCCCACTTCATTATCCTAGAAGTTCCTCTTTTTGCAATCACTTCAGGATATAAGAAGACTGAGCCCCCCCTCCCCACCCCCGAAGTTGCAAAAACCTCACCCTTTCCTGCTTGGGCCCATGGAGCAGGACACTGAGGGATTCAAGGTGACAGGAAAGTTAAATGCCAGTTAGGAACTCCATCAGCACCAGTTAAGTGGTACATGCAAAAGGGACTGACAAGAGCTAGAGGAAGCCTCAGTCTCCTTACCTGTAGGATGGGTGTATAACAGGCTCTATCATACGGGGCTGAGGAAAAGATTAAGTGAGCCATAAAAAAA
>NC_043716.1:20155362-20156806 GCF_006229205.1 Suricata suricatta
TAATGGTCTGCTTTTATCAAGGTGCCCTGAGGATGGCCAAAGTTTGCTGCCAGGGACTCCTTCCTGAGTCACTCCCACTGGCCACCTCCTGCCTCTCTGGGAGGAGGGTTCTGGATTCCAGGCACTGGGGGAGAAAGTACACACACACACACACACACACACACACTTATACATTCTGTGGCCAGTTAGCCAGTAGTGGTCTAAGACTTTCATCTCCAAGCTTGGCATGTGGGAACATTCACCGTCATGAATCACGAGGAGCTGCGTTTCCTAACTTCCTCCCCTTCCTTTTTGCCTGAGAGTGAAGAAGAGGTGAATGTAGTGTTATCAAGATGAAAAGTCCAGAGGAGCCGAGAGAGGGAGGCTCCATCTAGTGGCAGCCATGCATGGTTCTGAGGGACCTGACGAGAACTAGACAGACCCTGACTTGCTTCCCAGAGCTGCCAGCTGTGTGACACTGGGCAACTCACTCAGTCTCTGAGCAAAGGCAGCATTATGATGAGATCTAACCATTTAGGGTTTACCGCTCTCTAACATTCTGGCTAAAGCCACCACCATCCCCTGCTGGGGTTATTAAAACATGAGGACTTTGCTGTTCATGCAATATCCCCATCAGCTCCAATAAACAGTGCATGCTAAGAGGCAGTCAGTAACTATACACTGAATAAAAAACTGAAGGGTAAATCAGGTGACTGCCTAGAGCCTCAAATCTGCAAAGCCTTTTCTGTAATGAGGGACCCTCTCAGTCAGGATTGTCTAGTGAAACAGTGAACATTCTCTCGCAAGGGGCCCACTGCACTGCACAACTCCATGGATCCTATTTACATAGAATACAGTGGGACCCGTGTCTCCAAGGCTGCTGACTGATGCGGAATGAAGAACTTTCCATCTTTGCCCATAAGCATTCTTGATTTATTTACACAACCACTGTCTGTGTGGAGTCTTCGATACATATGTGCACTTCCAGAGGAAGACATGTTTTAAAATAGTTCATCTCTGGACACTATGAAACTATCTTGTTAAAAACTTCCTGAGAACCCATTCATTATAAGACGTCTCAGAAAAAAAAATAAAATAGAGGGAGCTTGCTCAACTTGATAAAGAACATACACATAAAAATCTACAGCTAACATCATACTTAATGATAAAAGACTGAGTACTTTTCCCCTACTGTCTGAAATGAAGCAAGAATGTCCACTACACTACTCTCATTTAACATAGTGCTGGAAGCCCAAGTCAGAGCAACAGGCAAGGGATGGAAATAAAAGGCATATTGATCAGAAAGAAATAAAATTATTCCTATTCACAGATGGCATGATTATTTGCATAAAAGTACCACAGAATCTGTGATTAAACTTCCTAGAACTAATACATTCAGCCATGTTGCAAGATACAGGATCAATATACAAAAATCAATTGTATTTCTATATGCTAGCAATAAACT
>NC_043716.1:20156906-20158749 GCF_006229205.1 Suricata suricatta
AGGCAAGGGATGGAAATAAAAGGCATATTGATCAGAAAGAAATAAAATTATTCCTATTCACAGATGGCATGATTATTTGCATAAAAGTACCACAGAATCTGTGATTAAACTTCCTAGAACTAATACATTCAGCCATGTTGCAAGATACAGGATCAATATACAAAAATCAATTGTATTTCTATATGCTAGCAATAAACTTCTGGACAATAAAATTAAAAACAAAATACCATTTACAGTTACTCAAAAAATAAAATATTAACAATCAAATTGTTTACATTACATATTTTGTAGGTATGTATGTTAAACACACAGATGTCAAAAATTACACATGCTGATAAAAGTAATCAAAGACCTAAATAAATGGGGAGACATAGCCTGTTCATGGATTAGAACATGCATATCAATTCTCTCCAAACCGATACACAGGTTAATGAAACTCCTATCAAAATCCCAACAAGAAATCTTTATTCTGTAGGTATAGATGAGATTATCCTGAAATGTGTATGGAAAGGAAAAGGAACCAGAATAACCAAAACAGTTTTGAAAAAGAATAAAGAGGTAGGGATCTGTCTATTCAATTTCAAGACTTATTATATAGCTACATCAATCAGGACTGTGTGGTATTGGTGGAGGGACAGAACATAGATCAGTAGAACTGAACAGAGAACCAAGAAATAGACCCACACAAATAAGTCTGGTGAATTTTTGACAAAGTTACAGAAGCAATTCAATAGAAGAAAGATAGAAAGATAAGTCTGTTCAGCCAATGGCACTAGAGCAAGTGGACATCCATGGTCAAAAAGGTGAACCTCGCCCTACCTCACACCTTATATAAAAATTAACCAAAAATAGATTACATGCTTAAATCTGGAAGGTAAAAGTATAAAAAATTTTAGAAAAACTGGGAGAAATTCTTTAAGATTTAGGATTCAGCAAAGAATTCTTAGACTTGGCACTAAAAGCATGATCGATAGAAGGAAAAATTCGTAAATTGGACTTCATCAAAATGGAAAACTTCCGCTCTTGAAAGACTCTATTAAGAGTGAAAATACAAGCTACAGAAAGAAGAAAATATGTTCAAGTTACATATTCAACATCTTGTTTGGAATATGTAAAAAAACAAAACTCTCAACTCAATAGTAAAAAACAATCCAGTCTGAAAATGGAGAAAAGACATAAAGAGACATCGCTGAAGAAGATATACAAATTGAAAATAAGCACATGAAAATATGTTCAATATCATTATCCATTAGGAAAATACAAATTAAGATCACAATAAGATATCACTACATACCTACTGGAATGAATAAAATAAAAGAGACAAAATATCAAATGCTGGTGAGGACATGAAAAAGTGAATCATTTACACATTGCTAGTAGGAACAAATAATGGCACAGCTACTCAGAAAAATGGGCAGTTTTTTAAAAAAAACTAAACATGTGAGGTCCCTGGGTGGCTCAGTCGGTTAAGGGTTCAACTCTTGGTTTCAGCTCAAGTCATGATCTCGCAGTTCATGAATTCCAGTCCCACATGGAGTTTCGTGCTGATATGCAGAGCTTGCTTGGGATTCTCTCTCTCCCTCTCTCTGCCCTTCCCCCACTCACTCTGTCTCTTTCAAAACAAATAAATAAACTTTATAAATTAAAAAAAACTAAGCATGCAATTACCATATGACCCAGCAAATTCATTTCTGGGCATTTATCCCAGAAAAATGAAGGCTTATCTTGACACAAAAATCTGTATACAAATGTTTATAGAAGCTTTACTCATAATAGCAAAAAATATTTTTCATTTGCTAAAGAAGTCTTCGGATAGGTCTTTGAATGAGCAAATGTATAAACA
>NC_043716.1:20158849-20160685 GCF_006229205.1 Suricata suricatta
TGTTTATACATTTGCTCATTCAAAGACCTATCCGAAGACTTCTTTAGCAAATGAAAAATATTTTTTGCTATTATGAGTAAAGCTTCTATAAACATTTGTATACAGATTTTTGTGTCAAGATAAGCCTTCATTTTTCTGGGATAAATGCCCAGAAATGAATTTGCTGGGTCATATGGTAATTGCATGCTTAGTTTTTTTTTAATTTATAAAGTTTATTTACTTGTTTTGAAAGAGACAGAGTGAGTGGGGGAAGGGCAGAGAGAGGGAGAGAGAGAATCCCAAGCAAGCTCTGCATATCAGCACGAAACTCCATGTGGGACTGGAATTCATGAACTGCGAGATCATGACTTGAGCTGAAACCAAGAGTTGAACCCTTAACCGACTGAGCCACCCAGGGACCTCACATGTTTAGTTTTTTTTTAAAAACTGCCCATTTTTCTGAGTAGCTGTGCCATTATTTGTTCCTACTAGCAATGTGTAAATGATTCACTTTTTCATGTCCTCACCAGCATTTGATATTTTGTCTCTTTTATTTTATTCATTCCAGTAGGTATGTAGTGATATCTTATTGTGATCTTAATTTGTATTTTCCTAATGGATAATGATATTGAACATATTTTCATGTGCTTATTTTCAATTTGTATATCTTCTTCAGCGATGTCTCTTTATGTCTTTTCTCCATTTTCAGACTGGATTGTTTTTTACTATTGAGTTGAGAGTTTTGTTTTTTTACATATTCCAAACAAGATGTTGAATATGTAACTTGAACATATTTTCTTCTTTCTGTAGCTTGTATTTTCACTCTTAATAGAGTCTTTCAAGAGCGGAAGTTTTCCATTTTGATGAAGTCCAGTTTACGAATTTTTCCTTCTATCGATCATGCTTTTAGTGCCAAGTCTAAGAATTCTTTGCTGAATCCTAAATCTTAAAGAATTTCTCCCAGTTTTTAAAAAATTTTTTATACTTTTACCTTCCAGATTTAAGCATGTAATCTATTTTGGGTTAATTTTTATATAAGGTGTGAGGTAGGGCGAGGTTCACCTTTTTGCCCATGGATGTCCACTTGCTCTAGTGCCATTGGCTGAACAGACTTATCTTTCTTCCATTGAATTGCTTCTGTATCTTTGTCAGAAATTCACCAGACTTATTTGTGTGGGTCTATTTCTTGGTTCTCTGTTCAGTTCTACTGATCTATGTTCTGTCCCTCCACCAATACCACACAGTCCTGATTGATGTAGCTATATAATAAGTCTTGAAATTGAATAGACAGATCCCTACCTCTTTATTCTTTTTCAAAACTGTTTTGGTTATTCTGGTTCCTTTTCCTTTCCATACACATTTCAGGATAATCTCATCTATACCTACAGAATAAAGATTTCTTGTTGGGATTTTGATAGGAATTTCATTAACCTGTGTATCGGTTTGGAGAGAATTGATATGTATGTTCTAATCCATGAACAGGCTATGTCTCCCCATTTATTTAGGTCTTTGGTTACTTTTATCAGTATGTGTAATTTTTGACATCTGTGTGTTTAACATACATACCTACAAAATATGTAATGTAAACAATTTGATTGTTAATATTTTATTTTTTGAGTAACTGTAAATGGTATTTTGTTTTTAATTTTATTGTCCAAGAGTTTATTGCTAGCATATAGAAATACAATTGATTTTTGTATATTGATCCTGTATCTTGCAACATGGCTGAATGTATTAGTTCTAGGAAGTTTAATCACAGATTCTGTGGTACTTTTATGCAAATAATCATGCCATCTGTGAATAGGAATAATTTTATTTCTTTCTGATCAATATGCCTTTTATTTCCATCCCTTGCCT
>NC_043716.1:20160785-20165240 GCF_006229205.1 Suricata suricatta
TAGGAAAGTGGATGGACCTTGAGGGTGTCATGCTAAGCGAAATAAGTCAGGCAGAGAAGGATAGATACCATATGTTTGCATTCATAGGTCTAACAGGAGAGACCTGGCAGGGGACCATGGGAGAGGAACGGGGAAAGAGAGCGGGGAAGAGCGAGGGACACAGATCAAGGGAGACTACTGAATACTGGAGACGAACCATGGACTGAAAGGGGAGGGGGAAGAAGGGAGGGGGTGATGGTCATGGTGGGGGGCACTTGTGGGGAGAAGCACTGGGTGTTATATGGAAACTAATTTGACAGTAAACTATTATAAAAAAAAAAACAAAGCCGGATGATTGTACCAAGTATCTTGGCTTTAGTATTCCATAAGAGACAAAGACGCTATTATAAACCATGGTTTCTATAAATACTTTCTTCCCCTACCTTCCAGTTCTGATATCCCATTGCTGAACTATGGTGACTGCTACAGAGGGTGAGCGTGTGTTATTTCTCACCATCTTATTTCTTTCAGGTCAGAAGCAGGTTATTGATTGAAGCTCAGAGCCAGGAACCCAAGTTTAGAGCCACAAAGGCTTCCTGGCCGTTTCTTTTACCAGACCAAACATGTTTAGGAGAGAAATGGGTGCTCATATTTTACATTAAAGAGGAAATAAATTTGGGGTTTTCCATCTGCTTATGTAAATGCTTAGTCTCTTCTTGACCTCTATACTCTCATCCAGAAGCCATAGCAATCTCTCCCGGGTTCCTGATGAGCTTTTGGGCACATGGGGAAGGGAAAGAGAAGGCGCGAGTCAAACCCTTAGTAAGTCCCCTATTCTTCCTAGACAGTGTCTTATCCCATCCTTATAATAACTCTGTAAGACAGGCATTAGCAGCTCTGTTTTGTATGTGAAAAATGAGGCTCAAAGAGTCTTAAATAGAGTAGAAAGAACAGTCTATGGATTTTGGTGGACCTGAAATCCAATAAGTTTCAATTTCCTCCTCTGCTAAAAGGAGCTTACTGTTCGTTCTTCTGCATTGTTTCAAGGAACAAATGAAGTTATCCACACAAATTGTCCTGTACAATGCCTGTGTGTACCTAGAACGCCAACGGTCCACACCTGTTACTTTTGTTAATAATAATAATGTTTCTAGATAGTAAAAGTTAGATGTGGGTGCTGAACTCAGCTCTGAGCAGTTCCAGAGCCCATGTTTGTTCTTGTATGCCACATGTTCTGAAATTAAGCATACTGCTTCTGTTTAGGAGACTGGGAAGGTAGCCAAAGCAATCCCTGGCCTCCTTAAACTTCTGGGAAACTTGAATTCTAGAAACTAATAAGAGAGTAATACCAAATACCTGAAACAGGGAGATTGTTGTAGGCCTGGAGCCAGACAGCCGAGCTGTAATTGACCTATCTTCTCTTCGGTGGGGCTGGGATCAAAATACTCATTCCTGAAGACTGTACCAGATGAACATTTGTATAATTACATGCAGAAAGGGTTCCCTCTACCCCAGGAAAGAACGTGTGCTGAACTCCTAATCATTTAGGTGTATTATACATTATTTTATGTAACCATCTCAAAAAATCTCTAGGTCAAAGGATAATAAGTGCTGTGAAGAGAGGAAGGGGGATGGGGAGAGGTGCCAGGATGGGTGATGCTATTTTAAATACAATGGTTACAGAAACCTCACTGACTGGAGGAGAGATCTAAAGCAGCCCCACTGCTAATGAAGACAGAGCAGAGAAAAGGGCCAGCAAACTCTCCTCTGCCACCTGAACTTCTGGCTTTCTCTACCTGGGAATAACAGCAGTGGTTCCCTACATTGGAATATGGTGTAAGGACTGAGCCTCCATGGCTTTATCCTCACAGCATCCTTGATTGTCAGACAGAGACATCGTTCCCTTTGCATGGGATGCAGTCGAGGTACGAAGAGGGCAAAAGCCTACCAAGCTCATATGGCCAGAAAGTGAAAGAATTAGAATTTGACTCCTAATCTCTTGATACCCACTTGTCCCATTTCAACTTTATCAGGCTGGGTCTGCCAGATGTGTCCCAGCCCTGGCTTTTGGTCCTTCTGGTCTCTGATAACCTAGACTAGCATTCCGACTAGTCTCTGGCATTGTTATGAGGAGCACTGGGGAGTCTGGGGAGCACACGTGCACAGACATACTTCATGAATGTGTGCCCTTCTCACTGCCAATGTGGTGGCTTCCCTGAGATGGAAGAAGATTCCCTCGTCTGTATCACAACTCGAGCCAGGAATGTGCTTGGGGGTGACTGGCCCCGGCTTTCTCAGGATATGTCAGCAAGAAGGCAAATAGCAGAAGGAAGGAATGTAAAATTGTGGTTAAAACTGAGTTCTGGAGCTAGAAATTGCAATCCCGTTTCCACCACTAATGCATGACTTTTGATCAGACACCTGGCCTCTCCACACCTCGGTTTCCTCATCTGTAAACTAGAGGTTATTATAGGACCTACCACATCGAGTCCTTATGAGGATTACACAAAACCATGTGCACGAAGTGCTTGGGAACCTCTGGCACATCCCTACTGCTCCATGCATGTTGGCCATTATTAATGTCTCCTGCGTAAGAGTTTGAGGAGGGACATTCAAGTGTCCTGCTGTCATTCATCCATAATTCCCAGGTAGAGTCTAGCACCTGAGTCTTCTGTTGTAGACTAAGCTCCTGCTTGCCTAGGGCATTTTCAGAAAGTCTGGGAGGAGCTACTGTGCGTGCACATCCCTGATTCCTGATCCTTTTGCCCTAGGACTGAAATATCCACCCCGGTATCTTATTTTCTAATTCTTTCTGGGATGCTATTAGGACCTAAGGAAGCAATAATCCTGGCACCCACCTCATTTCACAGATGGGCAAGCAGATGAGACCCTCTGTTACAACAGCAGTCCCCTACACACACACACACACACACACACACACACACACACACACCATCCTGGGATGCCTTCCGTGCCACACACCCAGATGATGTGTCCACCTTAGAGCAGTTTGTCTAGGAGTAGACAAAATGTATTCTCCATTTGATCCCTGTTTCCATATCCTTTTTATTTCCTTGATGTCTGACTGGTATGAAAAAGCTATCTACAACTAGGAAATATGTCAAGTTGGCTGGTCCATGCAGGGATGTGGCTGTAGAGAGAACATTTAATCTTATTCCTCCTCCCACCTTTTGCAGGGGACCGGGGGTTCCTTGAAGACTGGGCCGTACCCAGTCTTGCCGTATGGTCTAGAAGGGTGAGCTGGACTCCAGAGGAGGCGTATTCAAACCCTACCTATTGCTGTGTGGTCTGAGGGAAGTAGTGTAAGCTCTCTGAGGCTGCTGAGAGGAGGTGTCATTCCAGTGCATCCTGACTGTTTGAACTTGAAGTTGGTATCACCAGCAGGACTATTATGGATGCGCATCGAAAGGAGTGGTAACTGCTCTAACAGAACTGTTTGAATTTTACTTTGTTCCCAGTACTTCTTAAAAAAAACACCTTTTCTTTTTTTGTGCTCAGTACTTTTTAAAAACCTTTTTTTAATTTTGAAATAATTATAGACTCACAAGAAGTTGCAAGTTAATACGGAGAAGAGCCCTATACCTATCACTCACCCAGCTTCCCCCAACATTTTACATAACACACGGCATCATCACCACCAGGAATTGACACTGGCACAATATATTTAACTAGGCCAATACATTTAACAAGATAATAGGCTTTATTCAAATTTCACCAATTTTGTATGCAGTCATGTGTCTGGGTGTGTGGGTGTGTGTGTGTTCTATGAAATTTTATCACATCTATAGTTTTGACTTTTTAAATTGCACTTTTAATTTTAATATACTTTTAGATTCACACCCAGTTGTAAGAAATTATACAGAAAGATCCCATGTTACCCTTACCCCCAATTTAGCCCAATGGATACATCTTGCAAAACTCTAATTCTGTATCACAGCCAAGATACTGGGATTGATACGATCAAGAAACAGCATTTCCATCTCCACAAATATCCTCATGTTGTCCTTTTATTGCCATACCCGTGTCTTTTCAGTCTTTACCCTCCTAAACCCTTGGGAACCACCAATCTGTTCTCCATTCCATAACTTTGTCATTTCAAGAATGGCCTATAAATATAACATACAGCATGAACCTTCTGGGATTGGCTTTTCCCACTCCACATAATTCTCTGGCAATTAATCCAGATTGTCCATATACCAATAGTTTGTTTCTTCTAATTGCCAAGTAGTATTCCATGATACGTAGGGGTCATAGTTTGTTTATACATTTGCTCATTCAAAGACCTATCCGAAGACTTCTTTAGCAAATGAAAAATATTTTTTGCTATTATGAGTAAAGCTTCTATAAACATTTGTATACAGATTTTTGTGTCAAGATAAGCCTTCATTTTTCTGGGATAAATGCCCAGAAATGAATTTGCTGGGTCATATGGTAATTGCATGCTTAGTTTTTTTT
>NC_043716.1:20165340-20166813 GCF_006229205.1 Suricata suricatta
AGTTTATTGCTAGCATATAGAAATACAATTGATTTTTGTATATTGATCCTGTATCTTGCAACATGGCTGAATGTATTAGTTCTAGGAAGTTTAATCACAGATTCTGTGGTACTTTTATGCAAATAATCATGCCATCTGTGAATAGGAATAATTTTATTTCTTTCTGATCAATATGCCTTTTATTTCCATCCCTTGCCTTGTTGCTCTGACTTGGGCTTCCAGCACTGTGTTAAATGAGAGTAGTGTAGTGGACATTCTTGCTTCGTTTCAGACAGTAGGGGAAAAGTACTCAGTCTTTTACCATTAAGTATGATGTTAGCTGTAGATTTTTATGTGTATGTTCTTTATCAAGTTGAGCAAACTCCCTCTATTTTATTTTCTTTTTCTGAGATGTCTTATAATGAATGGGTTCTCAGGAAGTTTTTAACAAGATAGTTTCATAGTGTCCAGAGATGAACTATTTTAAAACATGTCTTCCTCTGGAAGTGCACATATGTATCGAAGACTCCACACAGACAGTAGTTGTGTAAATAAATCAAGAATGCTTATGGGCAAAGATGGAAAGTTCCTCATTCTGCATCGGTCTGGCCATGCCCCCAGGCAGCAGCCTCGGAGACACGGGTCCCACTGTATTCTATGTAAATAGGATCCATGGAGTTGTGCAGTGCAGTGGGCCCCTTGCGAGAGAATGTTCACTGTTTCACTAGACAATCCTGACTGAGAGGGTCCCTCATTACAGAAAAGGCTTTGCAGATTTGAGGCTCTAGGCAGTCACCTGATTTACCCTTCAGTTTTTTATTCAGTGTATAGTTACTGACTGCCTCTTAGCATGCACTGTTTATTGGAGCTGATGGGGATATTGCATGAACAGCAAAGTCCTCATGTTTTAATAACCCCAGCAGAGGATGGTGGTGGCTTTAGCCAGAATGCTAGAGCACGGTAAACCCTAAATGGTTAGATCTCATCATAATGCTGCCTTTGCTCAGAGACTGAGTGAGTTGCCCAGTGTCACACAGCTAGCAGCTCTGGGAAGCAAGCCAGGGTCTGTCTAGTTCTCGTCAGGTCCCTCAGAACCATGCATGGCTGCCACTAGATGGAGCCTCCCTCTCTCGGCTCCTCTGGACTTTTCATCTTGATAACACTACATTCACCTCTTCTTCACTCTCAGGCAAAAAGGAAGGGGAGGAAGTTAGGAAACGCAGCTCCTCGTGATTCATGACGGTGAATGTTCCCACATGCCAAGCTTGGAGAGGAAAGTCTTAGACCACTACTGGCTAACTGGCCACAGAATGTATAAGTGTGTGTGTGTGTGTGTGTGTGTGTGTGTGTGTGTGTACTTTCTCCCCCAGTGCCTGGAATCCAGAACCCTCCTCCCAGAGAGGCAGGAGGTGGCCAGTGGGAGTGACTCAGGAAGGAGTCCCTGGCAGCAAACTTTGGCCATCCTCAGGGCACCTTGATAAAAGCAGACCATTA
>NC_043716.1:20166913-20173582 GCF_006229205.1 Suricata suricatta
AATGAGATGAATAATAAGTTGGAGGCTGCCAATGCACGTATTGAAGAAGCAGAGAGGAGAATAAGTGAATTAGAAGACACAGTTATAGCAAAAGAGGAGGCCGAGAAAAAGAGAGAGAAAATGATTCAAGAGCACAAAAGGAGAATCAGAGACCTGAGTGATACAATCAAACGGAACAATGTCCGTATCATAGGAGTTCCTGAAGAGGAAGACAAAAACAGAGTGCTTGAAGGCGTGCTAGACCAAATTATACACGAAAATTTCCCCAATCTGGGGAAAGAGAAAGACATTGAAATTCAGGAGACATACCGAACTCCCCTAAGACGTAACGTAAACCGACCTTCAGCACGACATATCATAGTGAAACTGGCAAAATATAAAGACAAAGAGAGACTTCTGAAAGCAGCTAGGGAGAAAAAGGCCCTAACATACAAACGGCTTTGATTTGAGGTCCAGAACTCCCAGACTAAAATTGCTCCCAAGTAACTGAAGATAAGTCTACACCATATGAATAAGCCTTTAGAAAAATTAGGGAAAGTGGTAAAACAGGCAAAAGAAAGGTCTTCAGGATGCTAAGCCATCCATGGGATGAATTTTCCTTGGTCAAGATGAAGACTGCCTAACTCTTAGAAAAGTCCCTTAGGCAGTGTCTTGAATGGCTCCTCCCCTCTCTATCACTCCATGGGGTCAGCTGCACCCCAAACCCTGGGGCAGTTTCCAGCCCCTTGGAATAGTTTTCTAGCTCCCCCTCTATTTTTTCCCTCCAGGTTCCTGGAGATTCCTATTCCCCTCTAGTTTTTCTCCAGTTTCCCAAACCTATACCAGAAATCCCAGAAATCTTTCTGGATTGGATCTGCTCTGGTTCAGATTCATCTGCCTTCCTAAGTGTTGGAGAATGGATCTGCCCACTGGATTCCTTCAAGCTGCCATGAAAATAAACTCTGCTCCTCTCCTACCCATCCCAGCTCCATGCACTGACATCTCAGTTTCTAACTCGCACTTGGACTTCACTTTCCTGCTTGTCTATCTCCAGTTAATGACTTTACCCGAGTACTCCTGAATCAGTGTCCAGTTTTTGCTCAATTGAATGACTTTTCCGGGAAGACCTGCTCATTGCTTCTCCTATCTGGTCCATCCAATCCAAATCTAGTCTCTGCAAGACTACACTTCTACTTTTAGTATGATTACTGCTATGACGATTGATTCTATTTTTCCTATCCAATAAAATAGTGCAATAATTAATCATCATGTGATGAATTTGGTGTTGAATGGTCTATTCAGTCCTCATGTAGAAAAAATATCTCAGCATGTTCTGTATGTCTATAATGAAGAGAGATATTTTTTTCTTTTTTAAAAAAATTTCTAAAGTTGGAGTAAAAATTGAATTTAGTGGTTCTGATTCCTGGTTCAAACTGAGTTAGTACTTTTGGGGTTTTCTTTTGGCAGTGTGAGAGAGTGTTATAATTTCTTTCTTTTGTTGTTTGGTTTTAGAAGCAGCATGGCATAGTGGAAATAGAAAGGGCCCTTAGGATATTTGTAACATTTGCCCTAGCAATTCCAGTCATTGGATTCTTTCCTGGGGACTGAAAATCAAAGGGAAGGGGGAAGCAGAAGAGAAAACTTTATGTTCAGAGATGCTTATCATAATATTACGGAATTGTACCAAAAAATTACAAATGACTTAGGTGTTCAACAATGAGATAATGGTTAAGTAAAGAACATATAACTCTGAAAAAAAAGTAAGAATCAGATGGACATCAGATTTCTCATGAGTGATGTGAAGGTTGTGTTAATACAAATTAGGCCACAGATTCAGTTCTCACATTAAATCATTATCTTCTTGATGTTCCACTATCTCTAGGTATGTCTTTGCCCCCAAGACTGTGACTGGCTTAGGACCACCTATTTCCATTCCTATTTCCAGAACAGAACACAAGTCATGTGTCCATGGTGCTCCCAGGCAAGACTGATCTGTATCCCTGTACTTCTGTCTGTCACCAAACCTGCCTGGTTATCTCTGGTCTGAATCTTTACATATGCTACTCTCACTGCCTAGAATATTCTCCCTGCTCCTCCAAATCCTACTTGAGAAATCTCTTCCTCCAGGAAGCCTTCCTTGAACCTCCAAGTCAGGTTCTGTGTTCCCCCTCAGAGTGTAGCTAAAATCAGGAGCATGTGCTAAGCTTGGAGTCACATGAGGGTATTGTTGGAAGAGAAGGTTGTTCAGATATGGGAAAGACAGAGAAGGGAGTCTTGATGTTTCATCCAAACAGGGACTGGGAGCCTGAAGCAGATACTGAGAGCAAGATAACTGAGCCAAAGCAATGAGAACAGTGAGGATGGGCAGAGTGGCTAAGAGGGAAGAGTTCTTGGATGAATATTTGAGACAGGAGATCTTATATTGTGATATAATAAGAAATATACATTTTGGTCTTCATCCTCAGATCTTGGCTAGAGTTCCAAAACGTTTGTAATTTTCTAATCTTATTATAAAGGTGCTAGGAGCATCTTTTGGTCTAATATTTGGCCTATGATCCCAATTCCTGACACAAATATCCAAAGTTCCTTGGAATTTCCTGGGATGTGTATCTTTTGTTCTAATGAAGGGGAGCTCCTGGATGAGCTACTGGATGGCTTCAGGGTGGGAACTGGTCACAAGAAAGATAATGCCATGACTAGAAGCTTGGAACACTCAGCCCCCATCCTTCAGGCAGGGGAGAGAGACTGGAGACTCAATTAATGATCAATTATGCCTATGTGATGCAGCCTCCATAAAAATCCCTGAAGTGCAGGATTTGACGAGCAGCCAATTGGTGAACATGTCGGGGTGCTGGGTCAGTGGTGCCCCTGGAGAGGGCATGGAAGCTCCACGTCTTTCCCCCATACATTGGCTTGTGCATCTCTTTCATCTGACTGTTCTTAAGTTGCATCCTTTTAAGTGGATACTACTAAGTAAAGCATTTTCCTGAATTCTGTGAGCCATTCTAGCAGATCATTGAACATAAGGATGGGGTTGTGGGAGTCCCCAATGGATAACTGATCAGGCAGAAGTATGGGAGGCCTGACCTATGATTGCCACCTGAAGCAGAAGCAGTCACATGGAACTAAACCCTAAACTTGTGAGATCTGATATCTACTACAGGTCAGATGCCCAGATGTGTCAAGGACTTGATTGGTATGGGGGAAAAACCCACAAGGTCAGTGTCCGAGCATTGTTGCTTGCAGAGAGGAAACCATGGCTTCTTTTTAGGGGAATGTCCCATTCAGTGACCTGTGTGATCATCAGCATGCCATGTGACAAGAGCATGAATGGGTCTCCCAGTATAGTCATGTGTTTCTCCAGCAATACTGATAACACCCTCTGACACGGCATATACTTCCCAGTAGCCCCTGCTAAGTCTGTAAGGGAGTCTGGACAGAAAACCCCATCCAGGACACTCACCCATCGAGGACTGCTTTGCTGGGAAGATGCAGTGCACACTGGCTAGGCTGAAGGTCACTGTGTTTTCCTGGCTGACTGACAAGCAAAATCTCTACTGCCTTTCTGCCTTTCTCCCCTAGCCTGACCCCATTATGACAGTGGCGCTGTTACTTCTGAACAGTGGCCATGGGGTGGCTGGGACTGGCTGACCCTGTGCTGGCTCCTGAAAGCTCAGGAGAAGCCAAGCCCTCAGAGCAAGAGAAGAGATGAAATTCAGCAGGATGCCGGGGAGAGTATTTTGGGGTCCTGAGCCAGCCTTTTCCTCCCACTTCTGTCTTGTGATGGGAATGAATAATCACCCCAATTACAAAGCAGCCTAAAGAAGGCAAAACCACTTAACTAAATGAGGTGCTTAGAGAGTGGAAGAAGGGAGCAGTCTACAAAGATTTTGGCAGAAGGTTCTGGGCCAGCTCCCCAGAAAGCTCATATTAAACAAGCAATATGGCTTTCAGAGCTCTTAAGTTGGTGGCCTCAGATACCTTCGGCAGTCTCTAGAAAATGTCAGCTGCATAATCATGATCTCCAGAATATCTAGAGAAGCCAAGGCTGAATTAACTTAGTTGGAATCCAACAGTGACCTAATAAAGGGCAGGATGAGAATATGGGGAGGTGCGCGGGAGCTAATCAGAGCCCTGGGAAAGCATGGCGCTTGGCTGTCTTCTTCTAACAACTCCTCGGGGATATAATTAGCTCAATGCCATTTGGGAGACCTGCCCTCTGCCTACTACAGTAAGCCAGTCCAGAGAAGCAAGAGCCCAAAACTAGTGTGGCAGGGGGGCCCCAGGGCTGAAGGCTGCACAGCCCTCATCGGACCCCACTAGTTGCACTCATCAACGCTGCTCAAAGCCTGGGCTTCAGTGTGGGATCAGTACAATCTGTGTTCTTTGGAAGTGGTGTGAGCCTTGTGCACAGTGGGAGGCAAGACAACAGGGTCTGCTTTTAAAACAAAAAGAGACAGAGAGCCCCACACTCGCCAAAAACCCAAATGAGCAGAGCAAAGGATAGGAACCTAGATTTCCTTTGGCCAATGGAGCCAGTTCCTGTAGTCCTCTTTCATGAGGTGTGGGGTATCACTTACAGGAGCCTGTCGGGTACTGAGTCTCCCTGTCTTTCTACTCCACATAAGGCAGTTGTGCTCTGGAATTGGAGAGCAGGTACTCTCTCCATGGCAGAGGGCTCTAGTACAGACACTAAGGAGAGTGTGGCTAGCCGCTTGCTGGTGCACATGCATCCCATATGTTCAAGGATTCCCTGGGGCATTTCATTGCAATAAAGACCTCTTACCAGGAAGCCCTTCTCCAGATCCTTCATAGTATTCTTGAACTTCATTATCTCACTGCACTATGGGCTGAAAGCTACAGGACTCTTTCAAGCCCACAAGCTTACCTTTAATTCACAAAGTCTGCTCCACCTTAAACTGCACCTCTGGGTTCTTCTTCTTTTTTTTTTTAAGTGTATTTATTTATATTGAGAGAGAGAGAGAGAGAGAAAGAGAGAGCACACAAGGGGCAGAGAGAGAGAGAGAGAGAGAGAGAGAGAGAGAGAGAGAGGATGGCTCTGCACTGGTAGCACAGAGCCTGATGCAGGGCTCAAACCTACAAAACCATGAGACCATGACCTAAGCTGAAACCAAGAGTTGGACACTCAATGGACTGAGCCACCCAGAAGCCCCTACACCTCTGACTTCTCAACCTTGATCTCAGCCTCTGTTCTAAACACTTCACCAGGCTGCCCTTTACTACCCAGCCTCCTTAAGATATTCCAGCTGGACCCTCTGTGAGCTACCCTGTGACCTCATCTGACTTAACTCCACAAGTGGCCAAGCTAAACTCCCTTGGTTCCTTGGTCCATGTTATTTTCTGTTGCAACTGTACCTTCCTTTCCTTTTACCTCTCACTCAGCTGGTGCTAAGTCTCATTTAGCACTAGCCTCCAAGAGCAAGCACACTGTTAATGTGAGCTCATGTCTAGCAAGCCATTGCCCTGACCACAGGAACCTGAACATCAGAAAATAGTTCCTACACTTCTAAGTATTAAGTTCTTCAAAAAGCAGATTCTCTGTGAGATGTTCCTACAGCATGATGGAAGGAGCATGAGATGAGAAGTAAAACACCTGGACCCATGCTTGGTAGCCTCACTCAGGCTCCCAAACCTGGAACAAACATGAACAGAACACCCTGAAGCTGTAGAGCCAAATGAATCCACCTTCCCCTGCAGGTCAAGTGGTATGGTCTCAAACAAGGTAACAAATTACTCTGGGCCTCAGTTTCCCTATCTGCTTCCTAGCGGAGTGTACTTCCTCCAGGACCTCAAGCTCAGGGCAAGGGGCTCTTTGTTTTTATTCTTTTTTTTTTTTTTCAATAGTTTACTGTCAAGTTAGTTTCCATATAACACCCAGTGCTCTTCCCCACAAGTGCCCTCCTCCATGTCCATCACCCCAGGGCAAGGGGCTCTTTAGAGAATATTTAAAAATATTATTTGAGCTTTGCTTTATTCCCACCAACCATGGAGAAACAGAAACTCATTTGGGGAAATACTTTGAGGATTGGGAAGTCAAAGCTTGTTTGCAGGCCAGCCATGCTGTTTCATTGGCTTTTATTGCGGAAATGAGTCCTGGAATCATTCTGAATGGAAATCGGGTCTTTTTTTTCCTGTCCCATCACACTTATGGGAACTCTGGTGGAAAATCGAGTGCTGGGCAGAAATAAATTCACTGCAGGACCTAGTTTAGCTACTGTTCCCGCCCACAAGACCCTACAAGGATGAGGCTTCACTGCCCTCTTCCCTCCCAAACATCTCAGGACTTAGAGCACAATTTTCCTGTGTTTGGAGCTCTCCCTTCTGCTGAGCCCTGCATTCCTTTTCCCTCCAAGGCTACTGGGAGAGAAGCATGGGGTATCCTTGCTCAATTCTTCCTTGAGAAAGAACATTCCCTACTATGCATGATGCACAGAGCAAGGATCTTTTGTGTGTGTTATATCATTTAATTCTCACCAGAACACTCAGCAAGGTGAATGTTATTAGTATCCCTATCTTAAAGAGGAAGAAACCGAGGGTCAGAGAAGCTAAGTAACTTGCCTGGAACCACACAGAAGGAGATGGCAGAGCCTGGGTTTCCTCATGTATGAGATGGAGACGAGTGTAGCATAAATGCCTCAGAGCATTTATGTGATGGTTAAAGGGATGGAT
>NC_043716.1:20173682-20196109 GCF_006229205.1 Suricata suricatta
GGACCTTTGCAGTTTTTCTTAAGTCTGGCCATCTCTTCTCCGACTCTTTGTCTGGGGAACTATTTTTGTCTTTAGAGCTCAGCTCAATCGGTTTTCTGCAGGGAAGTTGCCTGGTCCTATCAACAGAGTCAAGGCCCCTTTCCCAACCGCCTGGGTTGTTTTTTCATTGCAATCATCCCAGCTGATACTCATCTGTATGCTTCTTTGTCTCCACCAATATGCCCCACCTTGTAGATGGGTATTTCCAAAGCAGAGTACACAAGGAGATCCAGGGAGTGTTGAGATGATCAAAAAAGATAATGGAAGTGTACACTGACCCTTCCTTGTATTTTATATACACATTGACACTAGTGCCCTAAGTCAACCCAGTCAGGTAGCCACAAGCCCCCAGGGAAGGGCAGGGGAAAGTTCAAGCAGTGGAGTGGGCAGCACTAAGCCCCACTTCTTTCACTTGCAGATGTGCTGTGATGGGTGGTCTGCGTGTGCCCCGCCAAGAGGAATTTTACATATCTTATCCCAACCCTTACAAAACAGACAAGTAGCTTCAAAAGATTCCTACGAAGAAACCATGGACTGAAATGATGCTGAGAAAGTAGATGTGATGGTCCTCCCGGGGCTAGCTCACTGTCAGCCTGATTGCTAGGCTAAAGACAACTTTGATATAATCAGGACTGGAAAAAAGTCAGCCAAAAAGTTGTGATTGCCAAAATGACTGAGCTATGTAAGTACATTCAGTATCATCCATGATGCTTTGTTAATAAAAATGTTAAATTAATAGTGTTTATCTACTCATTTAATGTTTCTATTTGTCCATGTTATATTATTTTCACAAACTATTGGGACAGTGGCTTGTCTTAGCTGGGGCCATTATGACAAAATACTAGGCAGCTTAAACAGCAAACATTTCCTTCTCATAGTTCTAAGGGCTGGGAAATCCAAGGTCAAGGTGCTGCAGATTTGGTGCCTAGTAAGATCTGCTTTCTGGTTTGCAGAAAGTCACCCTCATACTATGCCTTCATATAGCCAAGAGAGAGACCATCTGACTGTGTCTTATTTTATAAGGACACTAATCCAATCATGAGGGCTCCATCCTCATGACCTCATCACTTCTCAAAGGTCCCACCTCTTAGTATCACATTAAGGATTAGGCCTTCCATATAATAATTTTGAGAGCACACAAACATTCACTCCATAGTGGTAGTCCATGTATACCATTTATTTAATATATTACATTATAAATACCTCTACACATGTGGGAGAGGTGTGTTCATGTCTGATTCAAATTCTGTAGACAATGACACTACATTGTAAAGACACAGATAGCAAAGACCATAACTCTTATCCCTTGGCTATAGAGAAAGTAGCAAGCTGGGCATGAATGGCATGTCTGTGTGGAATGAATGAGTGACAGGCTGGCATTATCCAAGTGCTTACAGTCCAGATTCAGGTTCTTCAAAGCTAGCATTTCTTCTTGAGGCTATAGGAGATACAAAGGCCAGATGATAAACAATTAACAATCTTTCAAGGCAAATCAAAGTTCAAATGCAAAGCCCCCAACACTCTTGGGTCAGGTACAGCAGTCAGGAGATCACCTTTTGCTGCTTGAGCATGCTCTCAGAATCCTTCCTCAACTTCAATGCCAAAACAGCTTATCCAAGTATATTTTCCAGACAGGTTCAGTGGTCATTCCTCAGGAGAGACTCCAGTGAATAAATTTTTCTCCATCTAATCACACAAATAATGGAGGAAGCAGGATTCAATATTCAAGATCTCAAAGGGATGTTGTGGGGGCAGGCATCTCCGTGGTTTTGAATTCAGAAAGACCTCAGTACAAATCCAGCTCTCCCCAAATGACCTTGAGAAAGTTATTTAACATTTCTGAGGCTGAGTTTCCTCACGTGGACCATACAGACAATGTGTAACTTGCTAGCTTGTTATGACAACAAAATGAGGAAACTTGTGTGGTATTCTCAGGACAGTTTAATCTCACCCCCATCCCACTCATGTTACCATGCTCTGCCCAGCTCTGAAAATACCTACTTCCTGTAGGACATCCCTGAAGTCAACTGGTCACGTATCAGTGGCCACTAGATCCTCCCGTGATCCACAACGGGTCTACCCACACACTGGTGCCCAAGCCAGTGGGCCTGTCTAATAACACTGACTCTACAAGCTCCTTCAGCTGAAGGGACACTGAAATTCCACTGTGACAAACAAGCTCAAGTCATACTCCTTTCTGACTATACTACTCAGCAATGATCTCACCTCCTCCTTTAGAATCAGACATGTGAATCCATGGTTAGGTCCTCCCCAGCCACCTCTAGCCCATCTCCACTCTAGTTGTCTTGGAACACATGCAGTTTTCACAACACGTATGCTTCCTTCTGCCTGAAACACCCTTTCCACTGTACCTTCGACCAATGCTATAACCTTCATTTATCTAACTGACTTCTCTTTCTAGAGACTGTTCAGATTTCACCACCTCAACAAAACCTTCTCCTACTCTCCAGGCTGGGTTAGGGGCCTCTTCCCTGTTCATTCCAGTGACTCTTTATTTCTGGATCTCCTCAGCCAAGTGAACTCCCTGTCTGGTTTTCCATGTCTCTAGTATCCAACATGGTGATCGATGTTTGATGGGTGTTTCATAAGGGACAGAACCATCCTGGCATTTGCTCATTTCCCCCTTATATAATCAAATCTTATTTTGTTCATTTCACCATAAGCTCCTCTCAGACTGATATTTGTCTTTATTACTGGGGTTAATGTATTCCTATGTTAGACAATAGCCTAATACAGCAGGCACTCAATAACTACTTCTTGTTTATTGGTTGATTGACAGATTGATCAAAGATTGAAGTCCCAAACACCAATACAATGGCTAGCATAAAAGTAAACGTAGGAGACAAGATTAAGAATTAGGCTGGTTGAGGGGATTCTGAGTGATTGGGTGGTAGAGGGTATTATAAAGGTTTTATAAGGGTAATAGTATAGCTGACATGCGACCCAAATTCAGGTTTCCTAGATCTGAGCATCTACCCCAAAGACAAACTACTGTGACAGCCAAGAGACCCAAAGGCCCCAAATGGTGACTCCTCCCCTGGCTAATATGAGCACCTTATTTCTAGAGGCACTGGAGGAATCATCTGGAAGGCTGAAGATGAGTGCACAGCATCTTCTGGGTCATGATTCCTTATCCATCCCAGCCCTTCTCCTCTACCCCATCCTCTCTTAGCTGTTCTTACCCCCACCCTGGGATGGGAGCACCTGCTTAGAACAACTATGCAGAGCAGAAGGTATCTGTCTTCATTCTGGCCTGGGATGTAGAGCTCTCCCCAGGGTGGTTCAAGGGGCTATAAAAGTCTCCTGCCCCAGAATAGTTTCCATACTTGTGTGCCATGGGTAAAGTTACCAGTGAAATAGAGGATACCTAGTTAAGTTTGAATTTCATATAAACAAGTAATAATTTTTAGTATAAAAATATCCCGTGCAATGTTTGAGGCACAGGTATGCTAAAAAAATATTTGCTGCAGTTTCCCCTGAGTATTCTGGTTTCTATTTGCTAAATCTGGCAACTCCAGTTGTGGCCCAAACGGGTTGTTTAGAAGACCTAGGTGAAATCAGCATAAGGATGGCGTGTCTACAGACACAAATGAGATAAGGACATTTCCTAAATCTGAGTCAAAGGCCACCAACCTGAATGCAAAGCAATGTGCTTGTGTGCACCCTGGCATCTTGGAAATTCTACAGGGCCCTGAAGAGATGCCCAGATAAAGGTGTTCTTGGCTTGGGTTCTAGAAAGTGCACTGTTAGGTGCTTCCAGCACTATAGGAGGGAGCAGTGGAAGAGAGAGTGAGCCAGCAGCCTGATTATTGTTAAGTAAGCAGAAACATCCTCATAATAAAAATGGATAGAACAAAAGGCTGTATCCAACTCACACAAAAATTTTACTTTCTGCCCTTCTTTTCTTCCTTCCTTTCTCTCATATTCTTTAATTCTTCCTTCGTTTTCTTATTCATTTGCTAAGTCTGTGGATAATGGCAGTAAAATTGGCCATGTTATAGAGTAGTCAAGGGCATGAGTTTTGAAACCAGACTGCTTGGGTTTTAACTCTGGCTCTATCACTTATTACCTGTGTTACTTAATTTTTCTGAAAATCTATATTAGTTCTTTATCACTACAGTAGCCAATTTCCACAAATATAGTAACTTTAAACACCCCAAATTTATTCTCTTCCAGTTCTGAAGATTAGAAGTTTGATATAGGTCTCACTGGGCTGAAACTCAGATGTCAGCAAGGCTGTGTTCCTTTTGCAAGCTCTAAGGGAGAATCCATTTCCTTGCTTTCTCTGGCTTCTCAAGGTTCCCACATTCCTTGGATCATGACCCCTCCCGCCATCGTCAAAGTCAGCAGTAGGGCAAAGTCCTCATGCTGCCTTCTGTCAGGTACTCTATAGCTAGAAATCACAGTTCTCCAATGTTAAGGACTCATATGAATAGACTATACCCACCTGCCTAATTTAGGACCCTCTTCCCATTTCAAGATCCTTAACCTTAAGGATCTGCAAAATTCCTTTTGCCATATAAGGTAATGTATTCACAGGTTTCAAGGGTTTGGTCATGACATCTTTGGGAAGCTATTACTCTGCCAAACTCTAGCCTCAATTCCTTATGTTTTAAATGGGGGTGGCTAACAGCATATACCTTCTAGGGTGGTTGTGAGGATTAGATGGGTCCATACATGCAAAGTGTTTGGAACATAGTCTGGTATTCAGTAACGCCCATTATTATTGGCCCTATTGAGCCAGGATTGTGCTTGGTGCTGAAGTGGATGCAAAGATAAATTCCTCACACCCTTCAAACACTGCTGGTCTAACAGAAGGCTTCTTGGCAACACTGAAGTTTTTTCCTTAAATCTATGCTCACCAGCAGGCTTTTGGACGGTATGTGGTCCTTACAACAATCAGCACCAGAAGTCATTGGAACCAGCAACCTCTACTCTGAAGAAATGACAATATCAAAATTTAGGCTGTTTGATCCATCTCTTTTGCATCTGGTTGTGGAAGTCAGTCCCCCAGATGAGTCATTCCTAGGTATGTGACCAAACTTCATATCCATGAGTTTGGAAAACTTGATGCCTGCCCAAAGGTTCAGCCACCCCAGAAATCTGCTCAGGTACCTCATATCACTTAATTGGAATAAAGCATAACATCTCTCTGTAACACATAAAGATGCTAAATAAAAGGGATAATGTATGATCACAGTCGTGTCTACTTGTGCTCACTTCCACATAAACAAATACCAAGTCAACAGACACCAAAAGCATGTACTCATGGATGTGTGTACAGGTATATGAACTAACTGTGTGTGTATACTTACATAAAGAGACAGATGGATGGATGGATGGATGGATGGATGGATGGATGGACAGATGGATGGCTGTCCATGGAAGGAACCTCCATACTTCTTCCACCTTCAGTATAATGATAATTCATCACTACCACTTTTATGATCTCTTTAGCATCTCCCAGGTTTCTCTGGCTCTACTACTGATGAGCTTTTGTTAAACTCTCTGCACCCAATTCAGAGAAGAACATGTAGTATCATGGACACTTATGCCTTTAAAAGAAGTTTATCCAGGGGAAGACTAAAGAGAAGATGGATTTGGTCTGAGAAGGAGAGAGGCTCAGAAGGCAGGGAGAGGTGGAGGTAAGCTACACTGAAGGGCCCTTCCCACAGTGACACTGAGGGATGGGAGTGGTAAATTCCATGAGAACTGAGGGTCCATGCAATGCCTAAGGCACTGTGCAAAGGAAGGCTGGACATGGGGTACAAGGACACTCACCTTGGCACCAACCACAGAGCCCAAACCTGACCAAAGCAAAGACTGCCAGCCATAGGCAGTGAACAAATCAGCCATGACTAGTATGAACTGAAGCCCAAGATAAAGAGGACTCCCAGGACTTTTGAATGACCCTGCCCCCTCCAGCCATGCTAAGGATCATCTAATACAGAGACATTTTTCAAGCCTGAACTAGTAACATGCATGGGAATGTTGAATATTCAAGATTAAGAACTTTTAAAGAATCAAAGAAGCAAAAGTGAGAGTTGCAAACACGTGCAAAATATGGTAACTCTTCTCAATGGCAAGGAAACCTCCTGGAACCTGGGAACTTGCCGCAGGCAGCACCATTCTGAGCTCCCAGCCATGGCAGCTCCTTCAACCAGGCAATGAGCTGCTGCAGCTATTTTTGGACTAGTGTCCTAGCTACCTGACTTGCTCCCTCTATCCATCTTTCTGAAACATGAACCTAAGCATGCCTCTCTTCCTCTGAAAACCCTACCCCACATTTGCATCCACCAGCTACAGGAGTGTTTCTCCTACTAAGTGCACAGGGTCTAGGGGTGTATGACAGGAAAGACCTCCTCGTAAACATGAAGCATTTTCCTAAGGTTCCATCATTTTTATTTTTATATTGTACTCTATTGCAAAGTAATACACAAATTTAGAGCAGGTTTTAAAGATAAAACATAAGACTCCCTCAAAATACCAATTCTGGAAAAAGCTTCTTTGGGCTTGGTCCCTAGATCCCTCAGATCCCTTGTTCCTTTATGTCTGCCTTAAGACATGGGAAAGTTTAAGAACCTATGGGACAAAAATCCAAATTCCACAAGGATCCCTTTCCTATTGTCTATATGTATAGCTCCTTCACCAATTACTCCATGGACATACCCAGTATACTCTTTACAATAGAAACTTTGCAACTTCCTGTTCTAAATGCATGTAATGTTAGCTCATATCCCAAGCCTTCCTTGACCTCCTTTTTCAGTTTCAAGATGGCGCATTGGGCTAACCACTCCTCCTCCCCCCAACACAACATACAACATCATGCAACACACAGCATACCACTTGTCACATAGTGGGTAAAATCAGAAAAGCAATAGCTATAAGAGTAAAGACTAACATTTATTGAGGGTGTACTGTGTGCTAGGTTCAGTTCTAAGCACTTCATTGACATTAACTCTGGACCACCCCCATGACCAAGTTCTGCTGGGTGGCAAGCTGTCCAACACTAGAAACTGAAGCAATGAAAGAAAGCAGTTCTTTATGGCTGAGAGCCAGAATGGGTAGGAGTATGGGAAAGGTGATGGCGAGGGATGGAGAGGTGGGTTATTTTGATGTACTACTTGGGCAACATTTGGTAAGGCACAGGGTCACTGAAACACAGGATTCCAGGTCCTTCTGGGAACAGCCAAAGCCCTTGAGAAGGTTACAGTTAATACATATATCTCTGCAAGTGAACCATGGCTGCTGGGGGGAGGAAATTCCAGATTAAATCTCAGTGTTTCCCGTGACCTGGTCCAGGTCCTGAGCCACGAGACACACCATGTCATGCTTTTATTAGGAACCTGATAGATGGGACCACCTATCTTTTTATTCTCATCCCTTAAAGCTAATGAAAGAGAAGTCAGGCTCGGGACCTTGAACCTTATTTATTGACTAATTCCAATCTCTTTCTGTGATCATTCCCATGTTGCTCCCCACTTTAAATCAACTGAAATTGCATTCTTGTTGCAAATTGGAACCACTTCAGTTCACTTTTTCCCCCTATTCATTTGGAGGTTTGAAAAGCCAAGAAAAAATTTCCCAGAACAAAAAGAAGGATGTGGAACTTGTTGCTGCACAAATGAAAAATAAACCTCCTGGTTCTTAACCCTTGGCAACCATTTTTCAAATACCTTGTCCCAAAGGGCCAGTTTTGCACACTCCATTAATGCTGGCTGCCACTGGGACAATTAGGGACAGACAGCTTTTCCCCTCTGAGCAGCTTCTTGAATTAAAAACAACCATGCAGGAAGGGAAGGGGTGTGGGTCTGTTCTTTCACATCCTCATAAAAGAGCTTCCTTTCACTCTCCCCCTCCACCCCCCACTGTGCCCACCTTTCCCACCAAGTGCAAGAGCCAAGTTAAAAATTGGATTTCACTTGTGTTGTGGTTGTTATTTTATTTTCCAGCCTCAGCTTTTTTTTAAGTCTTCAGTGTAATAAATTACATTACCTAAAGATTTCCTGGGATGCCATGCAAGGTCTGCATCTGAACCCAGAGACTTCTGTGTGGGCCCTCAGCCTGCTAGACACAGATGCAGTGTTCACCGCCTTGGGCTAGAGTGAAGCAGACCTGAAGATTTTGTTTCTTATTTTTAGTGTCCCAAGACATAGTGTTTACTCTCCACCCACGCATCTTGGCCCGCCACTACTATCTTCCCAGAGACGCTGCATCTTTTCATACAAGTTTTCAAGGTCTCCTTAGAGGGCCTGAGAAATACAAGTGGTGGCCTTTGAGATTGCGAGGGGGAGTCTTCAGCTGAGCACTGAGGCGGATGCCCACAGAAGCTACTGGGATATACAGCTGAGTCTCCGGGGGCAAGGTATTTAACCACCCTGGATCTCAGTTTCTTCACCTATAAAATGCAGATGGCCACGGTATCAACATCATAGTCTCATGAAAAGAGTCAATAAAATAAAACACGCACATAGCAAGCACTCTGTAAATGTTAGCTGATGGCAGTAACCGTGATAATGGTGCCAGGTTTGGCATGGCAGGCCCAGAAAAGAGAAGTCACTTGATTCAGGGAACAGCTCACAGAAGAAGCAGTATTTAAAAAAAAAAAAATCCTGTAGAATTTGGAAGGCTCAGCTTCAGAGACCGAGAGTTGGAGGGATGAAGAGAATTTCAGGCTGGCAGATGACGTAGAGAAGGGCGAGGACGTGACGGATCCTGGGGAAGAGTAGGCAGGTGGTTCCTTCCTTGTAACTGAAGCAGAAAGGAAATGAGATGGGCAGAGGACAAAACATCCAAGAGGACCCCAAGCTCTGGGAGAATGGGCCTGGACTTTTTTCCTGTGGGGAACAGGGCACTCTAGAAGGCATGGAATAGATCTCTCTTGAAGTACATGCTGCCTTACTTAACAGGCTCCCTTCCAGAGCAGCGATGCCCACATAAAAGTCATATGACATCAGGGCTGAAAGGCATCTGAAGATCATCTGATGCAGTCCCTGTTTGTAAAGATAAGAAACTGAGGCTCAAAGAGGAGCAATATTCAAGCAAAGGCTCCAGGATTACATGCCATGGGAGTGGTGGAGAAGGTTCCTACATATCCCTTTCATTTCTAGCTTCTAAAATTCCTACCCAGTCCATGGCACTCACAGTGATGGCAAGCCCTCCCCAGGAAAAAGAGCAGGTTCCCTGGCAGCCCTCAACTTCAGGGAATTAGAGCCTATGCATATTTCAACAGCCAGCCAAGTGCTTCCGTGAACCTCACTTATTATCAGAATGGCTTGTGGAGGTTTGTGAAGATACAGACCAGCCAGTCCCATCTTTGGAGCTGGGGACTCTGGGTCTGGGCTGAGGCCTGTGCAACAGTGCTTTCAAGAAGCTATTTATTTCAAAGGCTCAGCCTTCCAAGAACATGCCCTCTGTGTCTCCCAGCAGCAGGAACCCCCATCAAGTTTCTCAACAGTGGCTCACAGTTACTTGGCAGTGTTTGCTCTCCCTGTCTTGGGAGAGCACATGTGAGTCATCTTGGAGACTCACCCCCACCCACTGAACACCGAGGGCAGTATTTTTTACACAAAAGATAGTTGATGAATGCATGGTGCATTAAAATGATTGAGTGAATGAACGGACTATTGTGTGGGTCAATAAATAATGGTAATAGTAATAGCTACTATTTTTTTAGTACTTGCTCTGTGCCAGAAACTGCTAACTAGATGTTATATCCTTTAAACCTGTATCCCTATGAGGCAAATACTATTCTCCTCATTATATAAGTATAGGAACTAAGGCTCAGAAAGATCAAGTGACTTGCCCAAGTTTGAACAACCTGTAAATTAAGAAATAAATTTTTAAGAAAGCTGGTGAATGGATGGATGATGCCTTCGGCTGGACTAGTGCCTTCCCAGGAAGAGCAACGTTGCTCTCTTCTGCCCTCTGCCGACCCAATGCGGTGTAACAGCACAGAAGTAGGTCCGGTTTCGTGGAAGGATCTGAGCCTCCTTCCCTTTTCATCAGATCCATCATACTCTTTCCCCATGAGATCTTCCTTTAGTCCAGCACTCTCTGCAGGCCAGCATTGGGCACCGAGAATTCCCAAGGAACATCCCTGCCCTTGAGGTCAGTAGGAGCCCTGTGGCTATCTCCACCTAAGTTTGTCCCCAAAAAACCACGAGCTCAGAGTTTGGATGTCCCTTAAAGACCTTCCTATCTAGAGCTCTTGACTGAGGTCAAGGATAAATTTCAGGGCATCTTTGTTTCACTTGTTTGGGTTTATATCTGTTCTTTGGGGATGGGGAAGAGTCTTCATCAAGTTCTCTAAGTTATGAACCGTGGTGCCTGGTTTAATCCCAACACACACACACACACACACACACACACACACACACACACACACACACACTGTGGAGGAAAGGTGTCACAGTTCAGAAGAAGAAAAGAATTGATCTAAAGAGTGTCAGTGGGACTTGACTGCAGTTCCCAACACCCCATCCACAGGAAATTACTGCACCGCACTGTCCCAAGCTTATTTATGTTTCCTTTTCAAAAAGAGGTCAATTTTCAATCAGGACTGTCCATCCAGAGTGCACACCTCCTGGAGGATGCATGAGGGACGTAGCCTTGTCTAAAGAGTTCTATACTAGCACAGAGGGACAACTGCATCCAGCTGGTCCTACAGAGATTCTCACAACTGAGAGCCCACATCTAGGAAAGCATGGGGCCAGTGGGCACCCCAGGGGCTGCTCTGAAGCCTCCCTCATGATCCACAGTCTCCTTGTGAGATGGTTAAGGCAAACAAGTATCTCTCCATTTAACAGGTGGGGAAATTAAGTCCTTGAGAGATTAGGTAACTTGCTCTGAGTCTCACGGCTGGATAGAGGCAGAACAGGCCAGCCCCTCAGCTCCGTGCTTTTTGTCTACATCCAAGCTGGTTCTGGGTTTAATGTGGTCGTGTTTGAACAAGAATGTATGTTCAAAGGTCAGACACATATTACCTCTGCTGAATTGTACCTTTACGATCAGTCTTCCCAGAAATATCTCGAACAAGGTAGTACAGAAACAAACCCCACATATTTCAGTTGCATGTGACCTTGGAGTATCTCCTATGTACAGATGGAAAAGGAAATAAGTCTCTCAATAGCAAAGACCCCTGGTCCCTGCCCCAGTATTTCTCCAAACTGGCCCTGGCCCTTTTCTTTCCCCAAAGTGAAATGCCAATTCACTTTTGAACAGACAGGAAGGGAAAGAAGTACAATTAATTATCTTTGGCATCCCAAAGGTAGGCCATGGCTACTATCTCTTATTTTTCATTGATTAATGATTCCATGCATTAATTCAGCACAGATTTCTTTTTATTAATATTTATTTTTGAGACAGAGACAGTGTGTGAGAGGGGGAGGGGCAGAGAGAGGGAGACACAGAGTCTGAAACAGGCTCCAGGCTCTGAGCTGTCAATGCACAGAGCCTGATGCAGGGCTCAAACCCACAAACTATGAGATCATGACCTGAGCAGAACTCGGACACTGAACCAACTGAGCCACCCTGGCACCCCCAGCACAGATTTCTTGATGGCCTACTTGGCACCAGGCCTGTGGTCCTGGGATGCAGCAGTGAACAGAGTCAGGGCCCGACCCTCGTGGAGAGTCATCTAGCCAGAGAGACAGACACTAATGGCAAAAGCCAATAGAAGGCAGCCAACAGGATTCCAGAAAGAGCAATGTGGAGCAGAGAGTAGGGGCAGGACCTCCATGAGATGGAGAGACCCTTAGAAGGCTTCCTGAGAGGATCCTTTATGCTGAGGAGGACCAAGATGGGCGAAAGCAGAGGGAACAGCATTCTAGTCAGAGGGAACAGAAAGTGCAAGGACCTTGAGGTAGGGCAAGATGTGGTCTAGCTGAGGAGTAGGAAGAAGACCATGACTGAAACAGCAGCATGACACATGGAGAGAGGACAGAAGCTGAAAAGGGAGACACAGGGAGGAATTCCGTGAGTTTCAGAAAAGAGCCTGGATTTTAGCTTTTGTAACTGGTGGGATGTGTACTATTATTACACTTCAGTTTTTACAGTTAAATAAACAGAGGACAGCATACAATATAGGGAGCCCTGGGTTTGGGGTGGGTGGCTGTTTGGCGGGGTCCCTCCCCTGATGGTCAGAAGTGGGGTGCGGGTGGAGGCAGTCAGCAGCACAGTCCCTAAACACTACTCCGAATGGAGAGATAAGGCCAGGAATGGGTTAAGAACCTGCACCCCCAGCAGGTGGAACCGGCTCTCTGGGGCAGCCAGAAGAGGCCCATGGGAAAGGAGGTGGCTCTCATGATGGACCCCGTTGCTGGGCCAGAGAGCATGGCTGGCAGGCCACTGAGCCTTGTCCAAAGCATCGGCTCTGCAGCTGCTCAAGCTGAAGGAAAGTGGTACCTGCACGAGGCATGTGGAGGAGAGGCTTGAGACCCAGGCTCTGGGGAGGGGGCTCCTCTGTGGGCTGGGACACTCTTGTTGGGAGCACGCAGTTCTGTGGAAAAGCCTTCCAGACAGAGCTGGGCTGCACCCCTGATACTTGTTTCCAGGGCCCCCAGTGTCTGCTTCCATTAGAGGAAGCATCCGAAAGACTTCCCCTTCCCCCTAAGAAGAGGGAGGGCTCTGTTGCCACGGCAGGAGCTCAAGCAGGCAGTCTTCTGCTGGGAGCAGCCTTCCACCCGCAGGGCAAACCCAGGGCCTTATCCTCCACCCACCGCAGTGCATTTGCTGCTGAGCCAATGGGACCTGGGCTCTGGGCCATGTCTGCATGGCCCCTTCTGGCTGCCATACTTGGTAGTTGACCTTAACTGTGTCATCTGTTTGGATGTGGTTTCTCCTTCTAAATATATAGTAGCCTTTCTGTCTGATTTTGTACTTAAGAGGACTTCCTGGTTGCCTGGGCTTTAGCAATGGTTCTAAAATCTCTGCTGCATCTGGCGCTTGGACCCTCCCTTCCGCTCAGATGCTCTACCTCCCTGGCTTCCATGGACAGAGCTGCTCTACGGATGGCCTCGGTCACACCAGCTCACACACCTACAGTGTTCACCTCATGTACGGCTCCATTCTAACTGCCTGCCGTGAACTTCATTGTTTAATCGCCATGATAATGCTTTAAGGTGAGCGCATCTCTAAACCCCATTTTTAGTGATGAGGAAACTGAGGACAGAGAGGTGAAGATACTTGCCCTAGGTCACACAGCAAGTAAATTGAACACTTGGGAGTTCACATCCAGCCCCTGCTTTGTCTGCTGTTGGCTCCAGGTCTGGCTGGCACCTCTCCCCACTGCCTCAGACTTCCATGTGTCCAACCACTCACTGGATGTTCCACTGCTCACAGACTTGGCCTCTTCAGACTGAATTCTTTCTCAAGCCCAGGACTGGCCTCTCCTGCCTCCCTCTCTGTCAGCTAATGGCACCACAAAGGGGAAGGTCTATGATGTTCTTCCCGCTCATCAGCCTTCCTTGCCTTTGTCATGGCATACCAACTTTCACCTCCCTTCTAGAAGAACCTCTCTCTCACTCACTCACTCTCTCTCTCTCTCCCTCCCTCTCCTCTCCTTCTCCCCCTCCTTCGCCCTCTCCCCCTCTCTTCTTATGGTCTTGTGAGGTGTCAGTCCTAGAACTCAACCTCCAGCCATGGCGATGGCCCCAGGGAGGGAGCATGTTCCTCAGACTGGAAAATCAAGGGCCTCGCTGAGATCATCTGTTTAGATACTCTTTGCACTGGGACAGTATAAGCCTGGTGCTACTCACAGCTGGGGATGCCCTCCCACCAGCTACAGAGGGCAGGGATGAGGCCAACACAGATGCTGAGATGACACAGTGGAGAGGGAATACAGGAGAAGCATGTCACACATGTCCCCAAGTCCCTGATGCCAGTGGGAGCCCTGAATGTTCCAGGGAGGTGGATAATTTCAGCTGGGCTTCTATCACTTGCAACCACCCAATATGATGACAAACTAGGAAGCTTGTGGCCCTTCTTGTCACCTCTGTCTCCCTCAAGAGGCAGCCGATTGATGTCCAAGTCCAATCTGTCCCCAGTATGTCTGGCTCTGGCTCCTTGTCTCCAGGACCACTGTGCCTTGTCCAGGTCACCTTCAATCCTCACCTGTGTTGTTGCCATGATGTTCCCCAAGCAGCTCTCTCCAACCCAGCCTCCCCCTTTCTACCAGACAGAGCTATGTGAACACACACACAGGTCGGCCAGGCCCTTCCCAAAGCATTTCAAGGCTTTCCCACCATTTTACAACGCTTGAGTTCTTTGGAACAACAGGTAAGGCTCTACATGGCTGAAGGACTGGACTGCCTCAGCTTCAGGTTATCACTCATGCAGTCCCCCACTTCCTAAAACACTTGACCTTCACCCAAGCAGTGCTTGTCATGTTCCTAAGTTCAGCTGAAGTGTCTCCCCTCCAGAAAACCATCCATGCTCACCATTCTAAAAGCCCCAAAGCCTCTTTTCTGTGCTGGTCTAGTGCCCCGTGCATGTGCTCATCTTTGTCCTCTGTCCCGCATTAGACCATATGATGCTTGGGAGCAGGAGATGGGATCCATGAGGACACCCAAGTACCCTCCCAGTGGCCAGAACATGGTGGAGCCTCAGCCAATGATTTAGCCTCATTAACCTTCTGACCCTTACTTTCTCATCTATCAAAGGTGGCTCTTACACAAGGTGACCTCTGTAGAATTCTATGATTCCATAAGAAGAAAGCCAGATCAACACATGATTACTTTGGGACATTTTCTGTAACTGATGTTTTGTAACCAAGCTCCTGGGAGGGGGTGAGCTGCTCTTTCTTAGTACCTGTTCTCCCCCTAGCCAAGAGATCTGTGTGTGGCCTCTAGAAATCATATTAGAAAGAGCAATTAAAAAAAACAATAACAGAATAATTTTCATTTTCAGTCCCAATTGTCCAAAAATGTTAATCTCTCACGTTTGCTCTTGGCTGAATGCCAGAGCGAAATTAGATTTATGAATTTAGCATGATTGCAAGTTAACAGATAACTCCATGTTCTGCTGAGCCAGGACAAACCATTAATGTTTAATCAAGAATCGGAATTAGGAGCTAAGGATGTCTTACTTAGGGTATTTTTTTTAAATGAAGTAAGAAATGCCCCTAAGTCTTGTGATCACAGCTAACTTCCAGCCTCTCCAGCCTGCCAAAGGCTACTGTCTGCTGACAGAACACTGCTGGGAACATGGTTCCCAGCACTACAGTTAATGGGATCTTCATTTTAACAGTGGAGGGAGGAATGGAGTAAGTCACACAAGCAAGAGGAAGCATGTCAGCATTGTCCCAGAGCCCCCTGTCCCTGCGAGGGATGTGATAGTTGGTGCGTGAGTTTGCTGGAGCCTCGGTGACAAATGCCACTTGCAGTGTGGCTCAAACGAGAGAGCTTTATTGTCTCATGGTCATGAAGGCTGGATGGCTAAGACCAAGGTGTGGGCCAGGACATACTCCTTCTGAAGGCCTAGGGAAGCATCTGCTCCAGGCCTCTCTCCAAGCTTCTGGTAGTTCCTTGGTTTGTGGCAACCTAACACCACTCTTCAGGTAGCATTCTCCCTGCATGGGTGTCTCTGTGTCCAAATTTCCCCCATTTTATTTATTTATTTATTTATTTGTTTGTTTATTTTAATATTTGTTTATTTTGAGAGAGAGACAGACAGAGCATGAGCAGAGGAGGGGCAGAGAGAGGAGACACAGAATCCGAAGTAGGCTCCAGGCTCCAAGCTGTCAGCACAGAGTCCGATGCGGGGCTTGAACCCGTGAGTGAGATCATAACCTGAGCCAAAGTTGGACGCTCAACCAACTGAGCCACCCAGGTGCCCCTAAATTTCCCCATTTTATAAGGACGCCAGTCATACTGGATTAGGGCTCCCCCTCTTCCTATATGATCACATCTTAACTAATTATATCTGCAAAGACCTTTTTTCCAAATAAGATTACATGTTGAAGTCTCAAAGAGGGTGAGGAGATATCATTCAATCCGGAACCCACAACCCATTCCAAGCTGATGGGAAAAGTATTTGAACACTCAGTCATTTGCATGTAGACTTTGGTGTTAGTTCTTTCCACTAGCGTTTAGATAATTGTTTTGAGGGTTTCTGCTAATCATTTTCTATGCTAACCCTTTCTGCTTATAGCCTTCTAAAGGTTACCATAAAAGGCTCTAGGCTACATTAACTTGATGTACAAATTATATAGCTTGGCATCTTCAAAAGAAAAATGCTGGCCCAAATCTCCAGGAAAAGCAGAAATGTCAGAAAAGGTGGTGGCCACCATGGATTTCAGGAGTCTATCCCTTCCCTTCTGGAAACTTCTCTTCATGGCAGCTTACTCCAGAGCTGGCTTCTCAAGTGCCACAAACAGCAACTTTTAAAATATGTTCAGGCACCAGAGCAGCTAGAAGTGATGGTTCTTCTTTGCAGAAAGCCATGAAATATGATATGTAAGCTAAAATGAATATAATAAACATATAATTGCTGTTAAATTTGTCATCATCTTTTCTAGATTCTGGTTTTGACAAGAAACAGGAGGCCCCAGTGGTTTCAAGGGAATTTTTTTTAATTGAGGAAATTATATTCATGTAATTTTTAAAATTATTGTTGAAAAGATGTCCACGATCAGATTTCAGAGGAAGAACAAATTGGTCCGAGTCAGGAACACCGACGTCTCATGGGAATACCATTGCACACAGTACCAAGTTGGAAAATGCAGAACGGCAGGATCCTGTTGTGGCGGTATTGTGTGAGGTCTAGGGCATGGGGCAAATATACGAGGTGCTGCTGTGTCGAAGCAGAGAGCAGCCCCGAGATTTTCTGTTCCCCTTCATCCTCTGCCCTGGCACCAACACAAGGTCTTAAGGCAAGAAAGTCGGCCAGTCTGACCTTGAACTTGTCCTCATTGTTCGCTTCTTCCAGAGGTGACATGTCTCCAGGGGTGAGACATGACACACACCTACAGAAGTTGGGCTTTCCCCCTCTGCCCATGGCAGAAAATAGTGCCTGCCACTGTCTATAGGTCAATAGAAACCAATCCTGCACTCACACCCAGCTTGGTCCTAAGGGGGCTCCCAATCAACAGGATATGCTGTGCATGGAGATGAATGGCTTTCCCCAGCCCAGCTCCCACCCCTCCATCCATCACCGGCTGCTTGCCTGTGGCCTTCGCTGGATTCTCCAGCCTTCCCTGCTGCATGCCCCGGAGACCCCCTCCTATGAACTTCTCCTGCTTGAGCTCTAAATTACCCTGACAGCTTGTCCTTGATAAGGGATGACTGAAGATCACATTCCCCATTAGGGGTTGACTAGCTGTGAAATGCAAAGTCCAAGACCCCAAACTGCTGGCTGTCTTGGAAACCAAGAAAGGAGTGTAACCAGCCGGATGGTGCTTGCTTGAATTCGAAGAGGGAAGAGCTGGCAACCTTGGTCATTTTACTCATTTGAAGAATTTATCAGTCTCTTGATTTTTATTTTTTGATCATTTGTTCCACAGCCCATCCTTTCAGGCTTCCCAATAGCAGAGTTCCTGGGTGCTGTGGCCCTATTTGTCAGATGAGTAGACTGAGCACTGGAGCAAGATTCTCAACAGCTGATGCAATGCCCATATTTGTCCCCTAACTGAGTCAAATAAGGACAGACAATTAGGAGGTTGTGTTGACAGTTGACATGCCTGTCCTAAATGAATGACCTTGGGACTTCCTCACACATGACGCTTTCATGGTTAGTCTCCCACAGGAGGCTGGGTCAAGGCTGTTTTCCCACATGACTACCTTATCAGTCTGATTTCCACCTCAGAAGGAGGAGCCCAGGACTTGGGGTAGGGAAGCTGGGCTGGGCTGGACAGGAGTGGGGTGCTGAGGTTGATGACTGCAAGGAGAGGGTCCCACAATGGCACTTCCAGGGCTGGAGGAGGGGGCAAAAGTAAAGCCAGGCAGGAGAATCAAGGTCCATGAGGCCTGGACAGATAGGAGAAAGATGACAAAATTCAGTGCCTCTGAGATGAGGATTAGAAGTCAGGCACAGGCCTGTTGGAGTAGCGTGTGTCTGCTGTAGTCAGAACAGAGGTTTCCTTTCTCATGCTGTCTCTGAGTATATTGGTGCTGCCCGCATGTCTGGCTTGAAGAGGATGCTCGGGTCACTCTGGGGCCAGGCAGGGGTCAGGAGAACCATGATCAACTAGTGATGTCTGCCATGGACACCAGGTCTGAGAAGGGCCCCACACGTTGGGTGTTAACCATCCCTGGCCAAAAAGAAAGGCTTACGTTTATGATTCCCATACAGTTCAGTTGCACAGTATTTTATGGAGCTTTTCCATGTGCTAAATATGAAAGTCCCTGGAGTACAGAAATAAGCAAAGTGCTCTCTTAGTCAGAGATGAGCTCCTGTGGCAGTGTGGGAAGCAGACACAGAGAGAAGTTGTTTTACAAAGCAAGCTAGAGATGGAGGTAGACACAGGGGTTCTACACCCACCTGTGGATACCAAAGAAGGTCTCCTGGAGGAAAACAATGTTGTGGATACATGATCTCCCACCCCTGGTAGCAAGCCCCTTATTAGCTTACAGTACAGGACAAAGATGGTGGTGAATGGCATTCTCATGATTAGGTTATGGTATACCGTGGATTTTACAGATTAAAGTCCTAAGTCAGTTGACTTTGAGTTAATCAAAAGGAAGATTCTCTTCGGTGGGCCTGATGTAATCAGTTGGAGCTTCCTTAAAATGAAGTATAAGCTTTCCCTGAGGCCAGAGATGCTCTCCTGCTGCCCTTGCAGAAGCAAACTGCCCTGTTGGGCAGAGGGTCACATGGCAGGAAACTTTAGGAGCTAAGGAAGCAATCCCGGATGACAGCCAACAAGGAAAAGGGTCCTACAGCTGTGAAGAGATAAATTCTGCCACCAATCTGAGTGGACTTGAAAGTGGATTTTCCCCTGTCTAGTATCCAGATGAGCACGCAGCCCTAGACAGCACCTTGACCAAAACCTTGTGGAACCCTGAGCTGAGGACCCAGTTAAGGCAGCCCAGACTTCTGTCACTTGGACTCTAAGATTATGCATGTTTTTCTCAGCCTCTACGTTTGCAGCAGTAGAAAACTAATAAGAAGGTCCAAGGCAGAGAGGGGAAGGAGTGAGCCAGGTCCAGACGGAGAGCAGGGAGGACATTTTTAAGTCCAAGGAATCATGGACAAAGGACACAGCCTGAACAGGTACTAAGATGAATGGGACTCATGGGGCAGCAAGAGGTGAGGTTGAGAGGAACAAGTTCTGAGCAGTGGGGGACTGGAGTGCCCAGGTCGCCCTGCTCAGGGTGGGCAGTAGGGCCATTCTCATGGCAGAGAAGCCTATTTCTCTCAAGACCATTGCCACAAGCATGCTTCCCTCTGTAGGGATGTGGCCCTAAGCAGTTAGCTCCTTACACAGTAGTGACTACACTTTGGTCAGAGGACAGCCCCCCGTTCTAATCTTGGCCAAAGTTGACTGGATCAGAGTTAAGAACAGAAAATATTAATTGGCACTGAATTCCTGAAAGCAGATCTGAGGAGATTATTTCCTAACTTTAGATTAGGCCTGGGCGGCCAGAGCCTCAGGCCATAATTGGATAAGGCGGGGGGGGGGGGGGGGGGGGGGGGGGGGGGGGGGGGGGGGGGGAAGAATTGGGGTTCTGTCAGTGGAGTCAGGTCAGAAAAGGGCAGGAGGTTAGAAAAGAAACCTAAATGCACCTAGCTAACACTTGCATGGATGACTGAGGGAAGCATGTGTAGGCTTTGGGGTCACATAGACCTAGGTTTCAATCTTGCTTCTACTTACTGCGTGTCCTTGGATGAATTGCTTAAGCTTTCTGGGCCTTAGTTTTCTCATATATAGCAAGGACAATAGGGGTGCCTTCTTCATAGGATTATTGTCAAAACTGAATGGGACAGCATCTAAAATACTTAGTACTGTGCCAGGTATATAGTAGGTGCCTAATCAGAGTTTTTTCTTCACCTTCTCCAGGTTCACAGCCCATAAGCAGAGGTGGGTCAGTGCTGGGGAGTTTTGTTGCAGAGGCCTAGGGAGTTGGATTTTGGAAGGATAGGTTCAGATGGGAACTGGGTCACCCCCTCAAAGAAAGGTTGCGCTGAGCCATAAGCAGGATCAAAACAAGAAAAGGAAGGGACATGGCAAGGCACCATTGGGTGCTACCCAGAACACTGTTTCTCATGCATCGGGATAGATTCTTCCAACCACTGAGTCATGCCTCTGCCTTATTTCCTGGGAAGATCAGGCCCCTCCCTCTGCTACAAAGAACTGTCGCCCTTGTGTTGTGGAAGGGAAGAAGACAGGAGTTCTTAGAGAGAAAGCTCTCCATCCCCATGTGGCCGAGAGCCACTCAGATCTCTTTGCATTGTGCTTTTCCCCCTCAACATGGCTATGGGCGGCAGGTGCCAAAGGCAGACTCCAGATAGCTTATGGGCCATTTCCTCCGCAGCTGAACAATAACAAAGGATAATCAAATGTAGTTTACTGCATTTGGTTGCAGATCCTGTGCCTAGGCATGGTCACAGTCTGAGCCTCCCTAATGACCTGGAGAGCACAGCAAAGGATGTGATAATTCTGTTTATTGAGAATTAAAATAAATCTGGTCAGACGAGAAGTCATCCGCTATTTGGCTTTTCCCAAAAGCAATTACCTGTAATTCTGCTGCTTCAGAAAACAGAATCACTAGTATTTGAGAACCAAAACCATTAAAGTAACCTGAGAAGACCCAGAGGAGACTAACCACCACGTTTTTTCCCTCAGAGTCCCATCAACCTCACTTCCTTTTGACTTGGGCTCAATTTATAGGCTACACAGTCCCTCACAAGCGCAGGGAGAGGGGTCAGTGTGTGTGTTGGCAGAGGTGTGGGTGTTCGTTGGTAAATTCTGCAAACCACCTTTATCAACAGCAAGGTGGCCTGCTGGCCTATTACTTCGGATGGTCTCATCATGGCTAACTGAGAGGTTCTGGAGACCTCTTATTGGGTTTGTGTACTTACACATGTTTAAACTAATGATGCTAACAAAATGGGGCAGTTGCTGTGGTCCCTTTTGTGTCGGGACCAATTGCAAGGTGCATTGCAAGTTAGTTTTTACTACTAATGGTAAAAATATTGATGTTTGCAAATAATTTACTTAAAAAACAGATCTCAGGGTGCCTGGGTGGCTTATGGGCCATTTCCTCCACAGCTGAACAATAACAGAGGATAATTATCCATCAAATGTAGTTTACTGCATTTGGTTGCAGATCCTGTGCCTAGGCATGGTCACAGTCTGAGCCTCCCTAATGACGTGGAGAGCACACAAAGGATGTGATAATTCTGTTCATTGAGAATTAAATTAAATCTGGTCAGATGGTTAAGGGTCTGACTTCAGTTCAGGTCATGATCTCATGGCTTGTGGGTTTGAGCCCCGCATCAGGCTCTGCGCTGACAGCTCAGAACCTGGAGGCTACTTCAGATTCTGTGACTCCCTCTCTCTCTGCTCCCCCTGCTCATACCCTGTCTCTGTCTCTCTCTTTCTCTCTCAAAACTAAATAAACATTAAAAAAGAACAGAACTCAGTGGAATAAAAATCATCCTGATAATATTACTATACCCATTCACCTGGAAGGTATTTAATTAAGTGGGAGATTAAAGGTTGGCCTTAGAGCCAAGTCCTAGAAAATGGCATAGAAGCCACAGCCTGTCCTGTCTAGCTGTGTGTTCCAGCAGAGAGCAGCAGCTCCTGGCCTATTGTTTATCATTCCTTACATGATAACAAAATGTTTGGGGACTGGATAGCTTTGAATGGATATCTTGCTTCCTTCATCCTTCCCAGCCCACCACCAAACGCTGTTAAGCCCATATCTGAGAACATTTATGCAGAGGCATTCCACACACGTACATCATGATCTGGGACTCATTCATTGTTCCTCCTAAAAGATTGTTATGAGGTCATCACCTCCAGTTCTTAGCTAGAGAGATGGGGTTTTGGAAGTCCCTTTGAATGGCCAGTACTTTCCCAGTGTCTCGGTGGGAAGCACATAGGCGGCCACAGGGGTCGGAAGGGTGGTAACTGACCTGATGGTGTTGAGGATGCTGCAGTTATTGGCACCCGATGCCTACAGCCATCCCCATAATACAAAGAAAGGCAGTGGGCTTCATAAAGGGGCTCAGACATCTGCCTGCCCTCACTCATCTTTGAGATGTTGACCACATAAGCAAGCCAAATTGTAATGGAGAAAGCAAAGAGAAAATAAAGACAAGCAAAGAGAAGTTGCTTCTCCTTAGCACCTTGGAAGGAAGGTGGCTGAAACCCTCTGCTTAAAGAGAAACCCAAATGAACGTAAAATCTCCATCTCCCTTCC
>NC_043716.1:20196209-20213276 GCF_006229205.1 Suricata suricatta
GTACATTTTTACACTATTTAATGACTTTTAAGAAAACAACCTTTTCAAGATAATACACGCATACATGTTTTTAAAAAGGCAACAAAAATGCATGTAACGAATACACTAGACCCTTGCCCATTCTTGCCCCGCCCATCAGCTACGCTACCCCCAAAGCAACCTCTTTCAATTCTTCTAGCTGCTTTTACTGGATGGACCTCCACAGTCTTTAACCCTACGCTTGTATAGCTCTTTCTGGATTTTTAGAGTGACACATGAAGCTCCTGATGAGAGAGAGGGACATTTTACTCACCCTTACCACGCCCTCTCCCCTCCCCCATTCTTCCATTATCATCTTATTTCAAATTTACAATTCTTTAGGGTAATTTACTTTTGATAGACAGAGCATAAGCAGGGAAAGGGCAGAGAGAGAGGGAGACACAGAATCTGAAGCAGGCTCCAGGCTCTGAGCTGTCAGCACAGAGTCTGATGCAGGGCTCAAACTCAGAACCACGAGATCATGACCTGAGCCTGACATGAATCATGAGTCATCATCAACTGACGGAGCCACCCAAGCACCCTCATCTTACCTCAATGTTCTGTTAAATCAAGTCCATGCCTATGTTATTATAGCCATACAAACGCTGTTCCTGCTAATCAGAGAATTTTATTGCAATTTATTTCCTTTCTCCTATAACTTTCAGTTTTCTTGGGTTAATCACTGCCTTTTAAAAAAGCTTCATTTTCTATATATGCATATGATTTTATCTGAATATGTCCTTAGCTTTCTTAAATTCATTTTTCAGAGGATAACCTATTGTCTACCAATTAGTAGCAGTAATAGCGGTAGCAGGATTTAAATTAGAGATCTCATTTCCAGAGCATTCTGTGTTCTTATTCATGGTAAGGCCCATGGGACTTCTGTCTGTCGTTTTCTTAGGAAGTCCCTCGGCCAGCCCCATCTGGTGAGGTGCCCCTTTCCTACATTCCTTGACCTTCTCATTTTCAGATGACCCCTCCACCACATGGGTGCTTTCTAAGAAAAAATGCACCTGGGGGTAGCTGGGTGGCTCAGTCGGTTAAGCATCTGACTTTGGCCCAGGTCATGATCTCACAGTTTGTGGGTTCAAGCCTCAAGTCAGGCTCTGTGCTGACAGCATGGAGCGTGGAGCCTGCTTCAGATTCTGTGTCTCCTTCTCTCTCTGCCCCTCCCCCACTGTGCTCCGTCTCCCCCTACCTCTCAAAAATAAATAAATGTAAAAAAAAGTTAAAAGAATCCACCTGAAGGTGTGAGCCCTTGTAAATCTGAAAATCACTGCAGTTTACCCATATGCCTGATAAACTATTTGCTCTGGTAAAGAGTCTAGGTTGAAAAGCATCTTCCTTCATAAATATTAAGGCATTAATACATTAGAGTTTTAGCTTCTAATATTGTTAGTCAATAGTCTTAATGTCTGTCTCTTTGCATGTTACTTTCTTCCCCCCTCTGGACTTTACAAGGCCAAAGCAAAGAGTATAGTTTTGAGGCTTGCTTTAAAATTAATAACTCTGCAATGACGATTTTATGTTTTTAAGTTTTTTTATTTATTTTGAGAGAGAGAGAGAGATAAATAATGTATGGGAAAAGGGAAGAAAGAGAGGGAGAGAGGAGGAGAGAGAGAGAGAGAGAGAGAGAGAATCCCAAGCAGGCTCTGCACGATCAGCACAGGGGGCTTGAATTCACAAACCATGAGATCATGACCTGGCCTGAACTGAAATCGAGTTGGTCACTTAACTGACTGAGCCCCCACAATGATAATTTTAAAAAGCAGTTGCCAAAGACCGTGGAATAAAGTCGCTGATGTCATAGTGCGAAACTATCATGTTGATGTCCAGGTCTCAAAGAGGTCAGTCTGCTGTGGCTTTAGTACACTCTACTTTTGATAAAATCATACACATACCAGGGACAGTGAGGAAATTGGAAACTCCTCTGATGGAGCATCTGGGGCTCAGATGGAAAGGGACACCCCGAGACATGGGGTTTAAGGACTCCTGGTGCTGGAGTATAATGCATTTCCTCTCTGTCTCTTGATTTTCTGCTCAATATTTAAATTCCACACAAAGTACCTTGATTGGCCAAGCCCTGAGTCCTACTATTTATAGTCTAACCTGACTGCAGCCAATAAATAAATAATTAAACAGCTAATTTACTCACTGTAGAAATAATTGTCTTCTGCAGGACACAAAGAAGAAAAAGAAAGCCATTTCTTGTCATAGTACTGAGGTCAATTCACTCCTACAAAAGGTCAAGGAAGTCAGTATGAATACATCTCTCAAGTAATAGGCTGAATTCTGCAAGGTGTTGGTTCCAGGGTCTATCCTGGTTAAAAACTAGTTCAGTGTTGAGGGCCCCTGGGTCGCTCAGTCAGTGAAGCATCTGACTTCAGCTCAGGTCATGGTCTGTGAGTTCAAGCCCCGTGTCAGGCTCTGTGCTAACAGCTGACCGTGGAGTCTACTTTGGATTCTGTTTGTGTGTGTCTCTCTCTGCCCCTCCCCCACTCATGCCATCTCTCTCTCTCTCTTAAAAATAAACAAACATTAAAAAAAACTAGTTCAAGATGGAGTTCACACCTAGACACAGTATAAACTCCCTACTGTTCAGGGCCAGCCATGCTTCTTTGCAACCCTACCCTGGATAATACATTTTAACCAACTTGATTATGAGGGATTGTCAGAGCGAGGCATTTGCAAGAAACTTAACTCGTTAGAAAGTCTTTGGATTAAGATGGCAATCAGCCATCTTCCAACAGTGTCCCCTCGTTAGGAATAGTCCAGCCTGCTTCCCACATCAGTCTCTGTTAGTCAGGATCATCATAAGATGCATGCATCTCACTGCCCAGACTCCTAATCCAGCAGCTAATTTGTCTAAGTGACAGCTGGAGGTTGCAGGCAGTGGAAGCTGGCGGGGTTCAGCCCCGCTGGGCCAGCTGGACGGGGTGTTCCGCTGGCGTGGTGAATAACAGGGCTCATCGTGCAAGGCAGAAGCATCTCCCTTTCATTCCACTCCAACATAACGTCATGGAAAGTGTTCTGGTTTAGGGATCTGGAAGATGTGAGTTTGCCTCGGCTCTGAAATATACTCGCTTTGGTACCTCGGGCAACTGAGTTTTCCCATCTGTAAAGCAGCGATGTCCATCTTTACCAGCTGTTAGGAAGATCAAGTAATTTAGTGTTGGTAAAATACCTAGTGTACACTGGGGACATGTCGGCCACACCTAGTTCCATTTACCTCCAGGGAAGGGATGGCTCGTCACTCGTTTAACCATGAAACACTGCAGGAGGCTTCTTGTGAAGGAGGAGAGGATAAAAACCTGCATCTCTTAATGTAACAGTCCACTGGAATTGGAAATCTACATGACCCGTCAAGGTTGCAGCTTCTGTAAGAGCCAACATACACCAATCCTCTATATCTTTGTCCAAAGGAGAAGACCCTTGTCCTGATGGAGGGATTTGGGAGATCTCTGTGAGAAAGTGACCTATGTGACAGTTCAGGAATACTAAGGATCCAGGAGGGTTGGGGATTAAGTAGTTGGGATACTCATGCTTTCTCTGCTTTTCAAATGTCCAGGGCTTTCTAAATTCCAGAGAAGTGAGGGACAGGGGCTCATGGATTAGAGAATCTGGTAGAGAGACTTCAGGGGTCAGGTCTAGTTCTGCCTCAGCTTCTTTGGGAATCACTAATTCACCCCTCTGGTCCTCTCTGAATTCCCTAAACTATTCTTCCATGCTGGAGTGGACCCAATGATCTCTAAGGTCTCTTTCAATTGTGGTACTGTAATCTGGAGTATCATCATATGGCCCATGCTAGCATCTGAGAAAAACAGAAAGAAAAAAAAAAGCCAGAAGATAAGAAGTAGATATGCTATATGATTGAGAGCAAATGACTCCTTAGATTGGGCTTAAAACTATTCTTTGATGTTTTAAAACCCCACAAAACCCCTCTCCAGCCCCCTGAGCTCTTGGCTTCTGGTAGCCGCATGTTTTAAACACACATATGTCTTCCAGGGAACAACATAAATGTCAGTGTCACTTAATTGGAGAGTTGCCGGGTGTTTGTATTTGAAATGAAAGACTTGGAACTAGTTGGTCTCAAATGTAGATCAGCCAAAGCATGAAATCTTTCTCCCTGCCTCTTTTTTTTTTCTCACATATTAACATTTTATATGAGTAATATATGTTCATTATTCAAGTGCACTATAGAGATACATGATGTAGAATTGGAAGTCTGCTGTGACATTCCAATGATAACCACAATTTTAAAAATGGTACATATTCTTTTACTTACGTGTATATATGTGTGTGTGTATATATGTACACATATAAATATACTTATCATATAAATATACTTAAAAATTTTTTTAATTTTTAAATTAAAAAAAGTTTATTTATTTATTTTGAGAGAGAGACAGAGTGGGTGGGGTGGGACAGAGATAGAGAGAGCATCTGAAGCTGATTTGAGGCTTTGAGCTGTCAGCACAGAGCCCAACAAAGGGCTTGAACTCACAGATGCGAGATCATGACCTGAGCTAAAGTTGGAAACTTAACCAACTGAGCCACCTATGAGCCCCTAAAAAGATATTTTAAATACTTGTGAACGGTTGAATAATGTTCCCTCTAAATACGTCCTGTCTTAATCTTCAAAACCTGGGACATTATGTTATACAGGGGAAAGTCCATATTAAAATGTGATTAAGTAAAGAATCTTGAGTAAAGAGATTATCCTGGACTATCCAGGTAGGACCTAAATGTAGTCACATGTATCTGATAAGAGGGGGGCAAAGGCAGATTTACATACAGAGAGAAGACCATGTGAAGTTGGAGCAGAGACAAATAGGAAGATATTGCCTATGAAGATTGGAGTAATGAGGTCACAAGCCAAGGAATGTCAGCAACTCCCAGAAGCTGGAAAAGACAAGTAACAGATTCTCCCTTAGAGGCTCTGGAAGAAGTACTGCCCTGATGACATCTTGGTTTGGCCCAGTAAGCCCGTATCAAATTTCCGGCCTCCAGAACTGTGGGAGAATACATAAACTCCGGATGTTTCAGGCCACTAGTTTGTACTAATGTTATTAAGAAACCAGAGAAAACTAATACAATGTCCAAGGCTTAGAATGGAAATCAGCAGTCTTCCATCTCACCTCTCCCGAATCCCAAGGCTTGCCCCATCCCCACCAGAGGCAAAAATTTTAAATCTTATAGCAGTTTCTTATGAAAATTTTCCCCATATTTTTAATCAGGATGTCTATGTATATTTTATGTATTGTCTGTTGATTTTGTATTTTTAAAGGTATTCAAAATTCTTATACCTCCTAAACACATGCATGTACGCACATTTCTCTTCATCATGCCGTCAGCTTTCCAAACTAATTATAACACAACTTTGGCTAAGTCCATAGTCTATTAGTATTATTACATTGATATAAATCGCATTCATAGCAGTTCCGTGTGGCTATGTTTACATTTTCCTATTTGAACAAATTTTTGTTTTTCTTGGAGTTAATGATTGTCTCAAGTTTTTTATTTGCCCACTTTGTTTATATACCCATAACTGAATCTCCAAATTCTCTGACAAAAATAGAAAATCTCTAGAAAATCTCTCTCAATCACATTCCAACACATGAGATTATCTATTTTTACACCCTGACCCCCCACCCTGGAAACACCTTCCCTAGATTTCCCCATCTTCTTAATCCAATCACATTTGGCTCCTTTCTATATCTCTAGCTCTGCTGTTATCTTTGAAATCCTTTTCTCTCTTTCCTGCTTCAAGTCTTGGCTTCCCGGATCCTCTGTCTCTTTCTTCATTGTGCCTCATCAAAATGAAGAATCAATTCCAGTAGCTTCTGGAGAAAGGGTGCGTACCATGAAGATGATACTGTGTATCCTTTTCTTGGCTGCGTACAAAATTTAGAACAATAATTTTCCCAAAGAGTTTTAAAGACATTTCTCTATTGTCTTCTAGCTTCTGCTATTGCTGTTGATAGTTTTAATGCAAATGTGATTTCTGTTACTGTGAATATGATCTTGTTTTACTCTCTGAGAGTTTTTCAAATTTTTATTTGGCACTCATTATTCTGAAATTTTATAATGAGTTCATTCATTGTGCTAAGCATAAAATGACCCCTTTAAGTCTGAAAACCAATAGTCTTCAGTTACGAAAAAATTTCTCTTACTAGTTCTTAGATAGCTTTCTCTGGTCCAAATTTTTCATTCTTTGGAAGTTTTCTTAGACTGAATATTCTGCATTAATTTTCTAAATTGCTTATCCGATGCTTACTTTTCCCTGTCACTTTGCATTTTTATTCTACTCTCTGGGTTTGCTTTCCAAATATTTGACCATTCTATCAACTTTATATTTTGTTTCTCAAAATTTTAATTTCCAATAAATTTTATTTGTTATTTTAAAGATACTTTTTAATGTATCACTATTTTTTCTTCTCTCTCTGAGGATATAAATTAGAGGGTTTCTTTTCATGGTTTTCCCCTCTCTATTTTCTGCATTGTTTCTGTTTTCCTCAGACTTCTTTATTCTTTTAGTTTAGTTTTCATTTAGAGGATTTAATCAAATGTTTCAAGTGTCTGATATGCTTTCACATTTAAAAGTGAGGCACTGAAGAAAAGATTAGCTTTGTGTGAATGGGTTTTGCTTATCCAGAGGCAGGCTTCCCATAGGATGCTCCTGCAGACATCAAGGAATTTTGCCAAGGGGAACGTCAACTGTCAGTATCTGTAAGAGTCTTCTCACCTGCAGGTCAGCTTGTCTGTCCTACAGTCTTCTGTTGTAAGGACTAGAGGTTTTATATTCCCTAATTCCCAGTTTTCTGTAAAACAATCTGTACCTCCCACTCTGTCCAATCTGTGCATGGTATTCTGAGTTCTGATTTCCTCTGGTACACCACTTCTCCAAAGAGAAAACTTCCTGTCTTTTTCTGGCTGGGGGAGGAAGGGTTGCATGGTTCCCAGGGTAGCAAGGGAATCTAGGGGGTCTAATTGCTTTTTTTATAGAGTTTCAACCAGTCTTTTACTTTTCAGCCCCAACTGTACTTTCACTCTTAAAGGTATTTATTCCATTAATGTTCAGAGTGTTTGGGGTTCTAGAAGAGAAATCAGTCAGCTTTTTTATTAGCCATCCAAGAATCTTGTAGGCCTTTTATTTCATCATTCTCTACTAAGCAAAGTTAAACTTTACTTATCCATCTGTTTTCTAGCATTCGAAGTTTTCTTGATGTTTCTCTGTTTTCTTTTTTCCCTTCCCCAGTCTTTGTTTTCATAAGTGCATGCCTCTATTTTTACACTCATGTTAGCGGGTTCTTGGGTCTGAACAGAGCAAAGTGCCCGAGTTCCATCATCTACATTTTACAACAACCTATCTTTTCCTTTCCTCTTCTAACTCTGAAGCCAAGATCTCCTTATCTGAATTGGTGGTCCCAAAACTTTCCAATTACCTCTATTCACTATTGAATGGGGAGCAGAGAAAGCCCCATCTACCATACTGCACCACTCTTCCTACCATTTTGCATCAACCATCCTTTCCTTTAAATCTCCTTTTAAATATCCTACCCCAGAACAACTTTTGTGTCTATGGCATCTCATCTGATTGCTCCAGTTCTATAAGCAGAATTTGGACCCCGTTCATTTGCTCCACAAACACAACTTTTTTAATCTTGACAATTCTTATGATAAGTGTTACCTTTGCCATCCTATGGATAAATAAACCAAGACTGATAAAGCTGATGCATAATGTATCCAGCAAAGGCACACAACTAGTAAATGGTAGAGCAGTAATTCAAACCCAAATCAGTTTCACATCAATATCATGCTCTTTCAATCATACCCTGGGATCCAATGGATGTGTATCTTTGCCTCCACACCTTATGTCTACTACTCTGATGTGCCTACTCTGTGGCTATTTCAGATGTTGTCCACCATCTCCACCACCACCACCACCACTACCATCACCTTTTGCCTACCCTACTGACCCTTAGTTGTAGCCATGGTCTAAACATTATCCCCCAACATCTGTGCAATGGGGAAAAGTCATTAATATGCAGAGAGACGGAGTAAGTTCAAGTCAGTTATTTTGTGCCCTTGAACAAACCACTCAACCTTCCAGACATCTATTGCTTTGTTTGATGATGATCTAGTTGGGCATTTCTAGTTATATTAGTGTTCAGTACTTTATGGGGCAACCCATTCTATCACTTCAGTATGCAGATCCTCTTCCTTCTTTTTGCATTGACCTTGTTATCTTTGTCCTATTTCCCTAACATCTGTCTCCACATATGCCATGAATTAATTATCCCTGCTCCAAGCTCCATAGATTGTTAGAACAGAAAGGAGATGAGCTTTCACCCAACCTCGCGGGTCTGCATGCATATTGAGATCTGAGTTTCTGTGCCATTGTATGCCCTTCTCTGGCCATGTTACACAACTGTCATCAGCAAGTCGTGTGGCAAGAGGGAGATACAACTTCCTGGGCTGTTTCTCCAGTATGCAGGATACCCACTATGGGCGGAAGACCCACTTATCCATTCATCTATCTAGTAACCCATTCATTCAACTAATGTGACAAATAGTTACTGCACACCACTGTGTGCCAAGATTTCCAGTAAGTGCTGGGCATACAGTGAAGAATAAGACATAAGCCAGTCTCAGCTGCAAGTGTTGACCGAAGAGTGAAGGAAACAGATTCGTAAATCAACCATCACTGTGTAAGTTAGAATCAATAAATGTGTGCCTGGGTTTAGCATCAGAGGAGCACTTCAATCAGGCCTGCAATCTGGTGGGGTCATGGGAGACTTCTCAGAGGAGGTAATGTGGGAGCTTTGAAAGATGAGTCCCATGAATGCTCACTTGCTTTTCCTTTTTTTTCCCTAGGCCTTCTGGTCATTTTATAAGAAATGATTAAATGTAAGTGCTAAAGAGACCTTTAAAGATTATATAAACTGACTCCTGATTTTAGAAATATTCAAACTAAGGCATAAGAAAGGTTACAGCATATCCAGGCATATTGGTAGGGATGCCCGAGAAAATTCTACTTATATAGTTCAGGTCCTTCTAGCAGAAGTTATCACGATATAAGGCTTTGTCTTGGGTCATCAAATTGTCCTCTAAAATTATCTGAAGCCTTTGGGCCTGGATTATAAATAAGATAATGCCATTGTATTTAAAAGTAATAGTTTGAATTTAGGCACAGTGCTGGTTTGAATTGTGTCATTAACTTTCAGTGACACAATTCAAAGGCCCAGCGGGGCACATGTGCCTTCCCAGCATCTATATCCCACTCTGGCTCTTACAAAGACATGACGGGGCACCTGGGTGGCTCAGTAAGTTATGCGACCAACTCTTGATTTCAGTTCAGGTCCTGATCTTGTGGTTCATGGGTTCAAGCCTCACTGTCAATGTGGAGCCTACTTGGGATTCTCTTTCCCTCCCTGACTCATCCGTGCCCCAAAATAAATAAATAAATAAACTGTAAAATCAATAAAAGGAAAGGCACGATGCACTCAGGAACCTGTCATTCTCGTTTCAGGACTGCATGGTGAAACAAATCACCCACAATGGTCTGTGGTGCACTGCTGCACCTGTTGGAATGTCTCCTTTCTCTCACGGTGCTTTGCAGGGACTCGTAAGCTCCCGGCTCCACATGCCCCCAGCCCTGATGCAATGGCCAGAGGTATAACCACCTGCTCCATGGTCAGGGAGCCTCCCCTCCTCCATAGTGGGTCTAACGGTAGCAGGAAGGAACAGGGAAGCTCACTTCTGTTCTCCCTGGCTCTGGCCATTCCATGTTCTCTGTGTAAGAATCTCCTCTTAGTTCCAACTTCAAGATGAGGAAATTAGTCTTTGCGCTTTCTAATATCCTGGGGTCCCCAGGATGGTAAATGACAGCCAATTTCAGAAGTGAGGTCTCCTGACTCCCTCATCCAGTAAACTTTCTCTTTTTGTTTTCTTCCCATATCTCTTTCGGTGCAACCCTGGATGGAGAAAGGAAGTTCCAGGAAGGGATCTTTGGGGCAGTTTCTGAGTCAGATCAGTCTGTAAGGATACAATCCCTTGTCTCCCTTCAGGGAGGTTCCACTGAAACAGTCTCTGACAGTGACTCTTCACACTGCTGGTTTCGAGCAGTTGCCTTCCTTGCAGACGACAGAAATGTGTATGAAAAGTAGAGGATGGGGGGTGGCATGCCTCCGTAGCTTCTCCAGGTCACCATTCCCAACGCATAACACACAAAACCACAAGCCCTTCATGGTCTTTGTTCCCAAGCACCAGCTTTGATCTGCTTTTTGTATCTGTCAGTTATATCTTGTTGCCTAACCAACTACTCCAAGACTCAGGGGGTTGAAGCAACAAACTCACTGTTTATTATTTCATGGTTTCTGGGGGTGAAGAGTCCAGGCACTGCTTAGGGGGTCCTCGGCCTTTGGGCCTTATAGGCTACAATAAAGTTCTCAGCTGGGGTGGCAGCCATTTCAAGGCTCATCTTGGAGGAAATCTACTTCCAAGTCCATTCGTGTGGCCATTGGCAGTGTTGTTTTGCTCAGTGGCTGGAAACATTCCCCAGTTTCCTGTCACGTGAGCCTCTCCATAAAGTTGTCATGATGTGGCAACTGGCTTTATAAGACAGAGGAAGTGAGAGCAAGCTAGATAGAATAAGAAGTCTTCTATAACCTAATTTTGGAAATGACACTCTGTCACACCTGCTGTATTTGTTAGGAGCAGATCTCCAGGTCTGGCCCACATAAGCCAGGAGGGCATTGCACAAGGGCACAGCACCAGAGTGCTGGTAACTGGGCATCTGGGAAAAATGCTGTACTAGCTTCCTTGGGCTCCTATAACATAAACTGCACGGCCTAAAACAACAGAAGTTTACTCTGTCACAGTTCTGGAGGCCATACGTCCAGAATCAAGGTGTCAGCATGACTCTGCTCTCCCTAAAGGCCCCAGGGAGAGTCCTTCCTTGGCTTTTCCAGCTTCTGGTGGTGCTGCTGATCCTTGGCTTGAAAGTGCATCTGCCCGGGCTCTCTTCCGTAACCACATGGCGTGTTCCTTGTGTTATGTCACTGTCTTCCCCCCACTTTGGTCTGCATTCCAGGCAAGGATAGTACTTATTAAATACTGAATTTCAAAAGGTATTTTTAAGGTTTATTTATTTATTTTATTTTTGTTTTGTTTTAGTGATGAATAGCTACTTTATTTTTTTTTTGCTTTTTTTATTTTTTTAATAGTTTATTGTCAAATTGGTTTCCATATAACACCCAGTGCTTCTCCCCACAAGTGCCCCCCACCATGACCATCACCCGTCCCTCCCTCCCCCTCCCCCTTCAGTCCATGGTTCGTCTCCAGTATTCAGTAGTCTCCTTCGATCTGTGTCCCTCACTCTCCTCCGCTCTCTTTCCCCCTTCCTCTCCCCAAGGTCCCTGCCAGGTCTCTCCTGTTAGACCTACGAATGCAAACATATGGTATCTATCCTTCTTTGCCTGACTTATTTCGCTTAGCATGACCATCACCTGATGAGTGGATCAAGAGGATGTGGTATATATATATATATATATATATATATATACAATGGAGTACTATATGGCAATGAGGAAGAATGAAATATGGCCATTTGTAGCAAAGTGGATGGACCTCGAGGGTGTCATGCTAAGGTTTATTTATTTTTGAAAAAGAGACAGAGCATAAGCAGGGAGGAGAAGAAAGAGAGGGAGACACAGAATCCAAAGCAGGCTTCAGGCTCTGAACTGTCAGCACAGAGCCCAACATGAGTCTCAAACTAATGAACCATGAGATCATGACCCAAGCCAAAGTTGGACGTTTAACCAACTGGGCCACCCAGGTGCCCCCAAAAGGTTTATTAAAACAGATGGGAGAATCTGAAATAATGCAAATTAATATACATGATTTCACATAAATAAAATCAATGATACTGAAAAAACAATTTTGCCCCTGTGGAAGTCACAGGGGACACTCTGAGAACAGTGCTGTGTAACTGCAGGGGGAGGGGGACATGCTCATATGTCTGTGTCTCTGTCTAAATTTCTCTCTCCTTATTGGATTTAGGACCCGCCTTAACTTGGTGTGATTTCTCCTTAACTTGATTACTTCCTCGGGGACCCTATTTCTGAATAAGATCACATTCACGAGTTCCAGGTAGATATGAATTTGGAGGGGGCACTATTTAACCCAATACAGCTGTCTACTCTAACATATGATTTTGACCCTTCCATTCTCCCAGCGATGGCCTCATTTTATACTCTTTTCTGTCTTCTCATTGCTGTTCAGTCCAAACTCGGCCCCACTGCACAGGCTGCCTCTGCTCAAGAATGAATTGGCTACTCATTGCCTGGTCCTGGTACCTCTTAGGGGATCAGTTCAGCTTTGGGATCATCCTAAACTGAGGCTGATCCAGGGATTTTTAGTAGCAAAGCACTTAATACATTTGTCTCCTGTAATTTCCTAGGATCTGAGCACTCTTTCTGCTGAGAACAAGACTTTGAGAGATTTGGTTGCCAGAGGTAAAGACATCAAAACAAATGGGCTATGTCTTTGTGATCTTAAAGTCAATTGTCTCCAGTCCCTTCCTCTTCCAGGACACCCGAGCCTGGGACACATTCCCTTCCAAGAACGTGTCACTAAAGCAGTAGTTCTCACTGGGGTCCATATGTTCTTGGCAAGGGGAAGCGGCTGGTGTGGAAGTGTATAAAAATTTCTGGGTGGCTGACACATTGTCTGGAGGTAATTTTTATACTGATTCCTTCACTCTCACTCCCGACACAGAGATATTTGGTAACACCTAATAAAATTAAAAATGAGCACGTAAAGTGCCAATTCACAACAATTCCACTCCTCTGTATGTACTTAATATACTCAATTCACCCTGGAGAAACTTACGTAAAAGCACACAATGAGGCATGTAAAAAGATATTCATTGCAGCATTGTGTGTAATGGCAAAAATTTGGAAGAAACACAAACGTCGTTCAGTAAGAGTACGGAGAAGCAAATGGCAGTATATCCCTAGAATGGAATATTATACAGCAATTAAACCAACTAGATCTCTACGAATACGTAAAAATAGATCTTGAAAACAATACCAAGTGAAGAAAGGCAAATTGTAAAACATTACATACTGAATGGTGCCATTTATGTTACCAAAAAAACACACCAAACAATACTACATTATGTTTATGGGCATATATATGTGCAGTAAAAGTTTAAATACCATGAGCAGGAAGGTAGTCAACCAAATTCATGGATCTTGATGCCTTGAGGCACGGAGAGCAGAGAATGGGAAGAACAAGGAGAATTTTAGCTTTATCTGTGCTATCCTATTTCGTTTATGCATATGTTTTTAGAAATCTAAAGCAAAACAGCCAAATGTTATTGCTTCACTGGTATTTATTATATTACTATTGGTGATTTTTCTGGCTTTTTACATGAAAAAAATAAATAAGGATGAAGAATAAAGATGGAGCCCTGGTTTACAAAGATGAAATCCCGATGGCAATGTGGCTTCCTGGACTCGTGCAGGACACAACCCCCATGGCCACGGGCGGGACTGTGATGTCCTCACCATTTGGACAAGTGAAAGGACCATGAACAGAGCAGAGCAACTTCAGGTCCTGATGACAGCTAAGCTATGGAATCCTCCAAATTTTCATTGTTAGGGATCTCACTAAGTTTCTACTGGGACCATATGACTGCAGACTATCCTTAGAACCAGAGCAAGAAGAAAGGAAAGATTTCAACCTGCTATCTTTCTCACTCTGGTTTACATGAAGCCTGTCCAAACTTGAATCACTGTTTTGGATTTCTGTGGGATGTCACTGTATCCTTTCAAGAGCATACCCTCCATATCTTTCAGGAACAAGTTCACATGTGTATCACTTCCTTGCCACCAAAACAACCATATCAAAAACAAGAGCATGTCCCTATGCATCAGTGTCACAAGTTGCTAAAATGAAAGATATCATCCAGATACAGAAACAATGTGTGCTGGAAGGTCCTAGATCACAACGTGTCCTAACAGAGCTCATCAACTCCTCTCTAGCCCCTGGTCCTCCACTCCATTTCTCTACACCTTTAACAGTACCACCATCTGCAAAATCATGATTAACACCGCATTCTCCATTGACACATACAGTCAGTCCACTGATAATTAAGTGTGACTCAGTCTTCCTTCTGACCACCCGTTAAAGCCATCTGCTTTTTCTCCATTTGCCCCTGTCCCAGTCCAGACCTAGTAACAGCCTTCCAGTTGTTCTTCCTGTCATTCCCTTGCTTTCAATCTATGGTCTACTTGGTGCCCATGGGATGGTTCACAAAGAAATCTGTTCATGTCCCTCCAAACCATAAAACCTTCCATGGTTTCTCTGGCTCTTTAAGATAAAGACTCAAATCTCCAGTGGCTCATCCTGCCTCCTATGATGGCCCGACCACCTCTCCACCTGTATCCTCATGTTCCAGCTGCACTTAAGTTGGTATTCTCCTCTGGGGGGCTCTCTGATGGAGAAAACATCTCCTTAAACCACCTGATCCCTCACCATGATGCCAGGCAGTGAATGCTGGGTTCTCATCCTTTGCAAACTCATGCTTTAATGATATCTCCCTGAACTTGGGACGTCTTCATCATCCTCAGTGCTCTATCTTTGCTACCCTTCAAGGTTTGGCTCAAACGCCACCTTCTGAAGATGTCTTTCATGGTTGTATCTCCTGCCCCAACACACAACTCATAATTATTCTCTATCTTCCATGTCGCTGGGTCATTTCCTGTATTCTTCCTCTTCATATCATCTGTCCTTCCTCCTCGGACTGAAGGCAGGAACATTGTCTTGCTCTGAATCAGTAACCTAACAAGGGACTTTAGTATAGTAGATGCTCAATAAAGATGTGTTGCCTTGAACTGGGCTGGAATGGTTCCACAGTGTGAAGGAACAAACACTGGTTACAGATGCTGGGCATCCTAACTTTTCTAAAGAAGCTCTGTGGCTCACCTTTAAATTCCTCCAAACTTAAAAACCTCTGCCAGGCATTTCCTGTGAATCATTTGGACAGATGCACTAATAACGATGATTTAAAGGGAGACTTTGATGTCAGCGCCTCATTCACACTTCAAAAAATGTGTATTCAGAGGCACACAAAAAGGGTGTAATTACCATTTCAGGAAAATATGTTAATTTGATTCAATGCATTACTGCTCTGACAGCTCTCAGCCCTTGCACCAAATGGTTGTAAAATGGATATTCACGGGGAAACACACACACACACACACACACACACACACACACACACACACTTTTCTTCCCGCTCAAAACGTAGGTAAGGAGCAACGGCAAAAGAGTAGAAGCCTGCTGTTCAGTGGGGCATGGCTGGGGTGGGGAAGGCTTTTAGCTCGCCACGACTGACAAGTGTGCAGTTGCTGATAACATTTCTGGCATGGAGGCGGCTATCTGCAGCGCCTCCACTCACCAGGACTCCTGAAAGTCCTAATAAAAGTGGAAGCAATAGGAAGCCGTATAGAAGGCTGGCTCTTTACTCCGGGAAGTACCAGCTGCCGGTCGAGGCTGGCGCAGAGGTGCCTGTCCAGACTCCTGGGGTTTCCAAGGCTGCCTGCTCCCTCGGCTCCAGAGGCCGCTTTAAGGGCTGGTGAGATGCTGCTTTGAACAACCAATGGCAAGAGCTGCCCCCTGCCCGCAGCTCTAACTGTCCTCCAGGGCACATGAGATGCCCCTAAGGCGTCCAGCTGCCTCCTAGAACACAGGCAGCCCCTCCTGCCTCGCAGGGGTGTTGTGCAGATTAAGTGGGGAAATGGATGTAATGTTGACTTAGCTCAGTGGAAATGTTTAACAAAGATAATTAGGGTTATTATTATATCATCATCTTATTATCCTTGGGAGTAAGCTGATTTAAAATACTAATCAAAGGGACTGATAAAGTGACCCTGGTCTTAGGAAACCACCCAGAGATGTTGTGAAACTCTCAGTTTCTACTATCTCAGGACGGGCTTCTACTTGTGGGAAGAGCACTTTGCATGCACACATCTCTGGGTCTCTACGCAGAGGGCAGAAGGGACCCTGGGAGGACTCAGCAGATGGGATGACGCTCCCTTACCTGCCAGGTGTCTAGGTGACCAGGAAGTGTGAGAAGATGCTCTTGGACACCTGACTCCCCCCCCCCCCCCGCTGCCCACTCTGTCCAGGCTGCTGCAGTAGAAGACCATGGACTGTGGTTTATGAGCAACACAAAGGGACTTCACACAGTTCTGGAGCCGGGGAAGTCTAAGACCAAGGCACGGGCAGACTGAGAGTCTGGTCAGAACCTCCTTCCTGGTTCCTAGATAGCCATCTTCTCACCCCATCCTCCCGTCGTGGGCACGGCAAGGGAGCTCTCTGGGGTCTCTCACATTAGGTCACCAAGGGCGCCATAATCACCACCCAAAGGCCCACCTACTAATCGTCACACTGGGGATTAGTTTTCAACATATGAATTTTGAGGAGACATAGTCTATACAGCACCCGCCTCAACAAATTCAAGACAAGTACAAAATTCTATTCTATCCCCCCATGGTGCAGAGATGAGGAGAAAGTGACTTTGACTCCACTTCCACAGCTGGGAGTGAGCTGGCTCCCACCTTCCCTATATGCCCCGTTGGTGGCCCTGGAGGTGGGCTAGTCCACCATGGAGACCTCACTGAAGATGACGGGAGGGACCCTGTGCATCCAGTGTTGCTGGGGTGGAAATCAGACCCTCGCATAGTCAGGGCCACAGACCCGCCCTCATGCCTTTAGTTCACAACCGAAGAACTGGGGACAACAGAATGCCTTCTGTAGGGGAGTGGGTGTGGAGGAAGGCAAGCAGGGAGGGCCTCAGGGCTGGGAGCATGGGGGAGACTCTGGCCAGCCAGGACCCAGGAGGCTTGGGGGAATCTGATTAAGCTCTGCCCCGCAGAGCATTCTGGGTGCGTGAGTTCACTGCCCCGAACCCCCAGCCAGCACTGTGGCTACTGCGAGCCCATAGGCTCCTCTACGCAGACAGTGCCCTTCCCAAGA